>NC_090798.1:3515000-3890000 GCF_040054535.1 Antennarius striatus | reverse complement strand
ATATTCAAGAGCCTGTCAATCGTAATCTTAAAAATGCTAATGGAAAACAATATTGAGATAAAATAAGAACATTCTCGCATCCAAATCAAAACCACTAAAGATATTCATCTCTGGTGACTCCCTAACTGATCAGGTGGTACAGAATCCCTCTCTCCACACTTCTACTCCAACCTCTCCTTCCCGCTACACCTCCTCCCGTCTCCCCCCCCATTCCTCCTCACCCGCGTGTGATGTTTCCCCTGTGCCAACAGCTGCGTCAGCCCCTAGAGAAGCTCCTTAAGGTTCTCTCTCAGAATGCTCACGGAAACATAATGTTTGTGTCGATTCAAATTTACACACAAATATTATAAATAATAATATAATATATAATATATTCTTGTCTACTTTGTTGAATATATTTTTTTTAAAAGTCACCAAATTGAAATTCTTTACCCTCCTCTTACTGCTGACTATCTAACTTAGAGAATGGGTAGTCTGCATAACCACACCGGCTGTGATATCACAGATTTTAAGAACAAAAAGTTAAAATATTACGTGAAGTTGTAATTTGATCAGAATACATTTCCAACATTATACACAGTTCATAAATTATTATTTTGTCATAAATATTCCTTAAAATGTTATCTCATGTTAGTTACAAAGGCACAGTTAAATCAGAGAGAGACGAGGAAGTGACTCTGATTGGTCCTACCAGACACATCTTAAGGACCTATCAGAATACAGCATCATAGAAAGGTGAGGAACTTCACATCCCAAATGAACATCTGTCATCAGTCAACCCCACACACATCCACCCACTCAGCCACCCAGTCACCCAACCACAACACAAAAGGGAGGTGGGAAGTGGGTGGAGGAGTCAATCCAAAGTCAGTGACAGCTGAGACACACCAACGTTTTGCCTCAGCTGACCACTGCCAGCGTTTTCTGTCACTCAGCTGGTGAAGCAAGGTGCTACGACCGCTGGGGTTGAGGGTTTGACTCCCTCCATAGATTAACAATAAGTCACATTAACACCACAAGATTAGAGAGATTGTAGATTATAAACACTCCTAAACATGATGAATACATTTAACTGGTTTTAACGCTATATAAATGGAGTAATAATAATCCAATCATGAAATAATAATGGCATAAAATGCAAAACGGGCCCATTTGCACACTGCAATCACTTTCCAATCAAGGGTTGATAAAAAATAAATCTGTTCATTCACTTCAGTGACTTTTGGCAAAATATATTAAAAGTGATGAATCTCTTTAGTGAAAAGAAAAACAATTCAGTAGTTTTTCAATTCTAGAATTCTAACAGTGAAATTGACATTTTGACACTTTTACCCATCCAATAAATGTACAAATATTATAGAGACAGGGCTCACACTTGATTCTCCACAATGACACCAACAAAGATGCAAGTTGATGTTTTATTCTAACATGGGTGGTAACTATGTTGTTAAATATTTGTAGTGGTCGTACATGCAAGTTTTATAATGGGAGATAAAATATATATAAACTTTTAACCATGCACGAACAATGGCACTGATAAGGGTGTCATCCACAATTATTCTACAAGCAACGTTTTAGACAAATACAACACTTGGGATGATTTATAGTGAAAGATACTCTCATGTTGGTAGTTTAAGTGCAGATCAGAAGAGAGTAATCTGGGATCCAGTCATAAATTCCACAACAGCAGCAGAAACATAAATATTTAAAAGAATATTAATCATATGGTCTCAAGAAAGTTAGTAACGCACGTTTTTTGGATCTTTCTGAGCTGTAGAGTATTTTGCAGGTGTGGCTTAGAAAAGAGATTTCCCCAATAATCTGCCTATCCTAAATATTCATTAGCAAGGCGGAGTTTGCATTGCAAATAACTGTGAGCGGGCCCACTCAAAAATGAACATTATTCACTCCCTCTGGCAACATATAAATGCAAACCTCGGTATAATGATATGCACATAGCAGTGGAAGGGTTTTGCGCAGTTTTGAACGCACCATTTAAGTTTCATTGAAAAAGAAAAACTCCACAAACCAATGATTGGAGTGTGCTTTAAGATTTGGAGAGTGTATTCCTTGTCTGCTCATGCGGCAGACTGAAGACAGCGTGACGCATTGCGCAGTGGAGACATGGAGGAGACCTGTGCGCAACGTAGCTCCCTGCTATGGACAACGTGCGCCGCAGTCACCTAATAAGCTTATAATCAATGCAACAAGTGACAGGTGTAGCGTAAAATTAACATTTTAAGTGTCTTAAACCAGAATGAACTCCCCATTAGCGGAGCCGTTTACGCACGGAGACAGTTTCCTCCATCCACGCCAACATGCATTCATCGTTTAGGTTGGTATATTCCGTATCAGCGCTATAAATAAATCGACTACTGTAGTAAACAAATAGGACTTACTCCGTGCGTAGATCTCACCGCCAAGCCGACCGCGATCACACAAATCCTGCAAAAAGAAAGTGTTTTTTTGGGGTTAGATAGAAGTTTTCCACTGATTATCTGTCAGGTAAACTGCGCCGGAGCTGAGCTAAAAGTTGCAGCCCGCAGACACGGCCAGTGCAGGAGCTGATGCAAAGCCGAAACTTTGTCTTTTTTTAAAAAAAAATATTTCAAAATGAAAAAAAAATTAAAAATCTCACAGCAATTTCATTTTGATCCGTCTGGTAGAGGGGGAACCGCAGGTCGAGACTCGACTCCCTGGTCTTTACCAGCAAGGCTCTTCAAACGCGCTCATCGACTGCTCCAAAAACCCTGTCATCTACCCGGAGACAAACAAGAGAGAAAGAGAGAGATAAAGTAGTCCCGACGCCAAACACAACCTGCGTCTTTGCGCGCACTAACACACGCAGCTTCAACCATTAAATCGTCGCCACCACGGATATTATGTTTGTGTGTTGGATTTCTATCATAAAATAAGAACTTATCCAACTCACCAAAGTTGCAGCGGTGAAGTCGCTGCTGCGCTCTCCGGCTTGTTGCGCTTCAACTCAGCAGCGCTCCACAGCAGCGGCAGGGGAGGGGCCAACACATGTCATTCACGTCTCCACAACTTGTGCTTTACAAGAGATTTTACCCATCCAGTTCAGTCTTAAAAATCGAGAGAATACAGAAAATATAAAGATATGAAAGACTTTTATTTGAACTTAATGATGCTGGGTGATGTTTTCCCCCTTTCCCAGACATATACCCATGATATCAACATAATATTTTTTAAAAACGGTTCATATCTCAAAGTTACTGAGGGTTAAGGTGACCTTTATGTAAAACATTCCCTCATTTATCCGTTAAATGTACAAGGACATAAAGACTGGAACAAAAACAGTTGCTGTGATTTAATCTGCTGGATTTAAAAACCTTTTATAGACACGATTCTCATAATTCTTTATTGTCACATCTATTTTAAGACAAATAAAAAAAACTTTATATGGATATTTGCTCTGATCTCTAAACATGATGCAGACACTGGGTTACTCAAGTTGCAAACTTTCCACTTTTAGCTCGCTAATGTTCTATTTTAGTTGTACTTGACCCTAGTGAGCCTTCAGCTCTTAGTCACAACATGTTAATTTATCTTCTCATAGTCTCTGTTTACAGCATGTTCATGTTCCCCATTTAAATTATATATCTATTCAATGGAACCCTCCTTTCTCTTTTGTCAGCTTTACTTTAGTTGCGGTGCACCACAAAGATCCAACATAGAACCTGCGATATTTTGCACATCTGCATAGAACTGTCAGGCCAGACTTTCAATTCCCATCTCTGCATGAATGAGTAATTTAGTTATCTCAACTATTTCCCAAAGCAAACCCCAGAAAACTGCCCATTATTACAAACAATTTAAACATAAAATGTATAAAATGTGTTTTACTTCTGCCTCTACAAAACCCATTAGAATAATCTGACTCTAAAGGTTCTTTAGTAAAACCAAACAAGATCACGTTTGAATCATCAACATGATATAAAATAACTATCTGCACATCACACACCAGAGTGTTTTTTCCCAAAAGGTTAGATGATCCCATCCATACAATTTATTTAAGTAACAGCAGCTGTAAGACCTTTCAAATAACCCCCCACTTGAGAAGGTGAGGATGATTCATTTTATTTAAAGTTTGATTTGTTTCCAGCTTGCCAGCAGCATACCTCTGTCAGAAGTCAAAATTGAGTATTTGACCTTTAATAATCTAGCAGGAATGTAACATGCCTGGGCGTATAGAACATGTCAAATAAAGATTTAATGGCAAAGCTTTTTTGTGCAGCCTCAGGCGATGGATAGATTGGGTAGGCAAGCAGGAGAAAGACACCATATCCTTCCGCGCTTGAGAGGTCCTAACATTGCCAGATGCATTTCACTTAATGGAACATTCACACAAACAGAAATAGTTCTTGTCCGTCAGACTACCCAGATTACGCACAGCCTCTGCTCCTGTAGGACTAATTTTTAAGGTGTAAGGCATCCATAATCTTTATTCTACTTGAATTCTCTGTGATGTTTAGGTGCATGGGGCTGATATCAATGCGCTCTGGGTGCAGGAAGTAGATCCGGCAGGGCAGGTTTGCAAGTCGAGGAGAGAAAAAGTTAGTGTGGGGGACTGCAGAGGCGCTCGGTGCCAGAGCCAGGACCACTGGGATCCTCTGAAAGCGCAACAACCAACACACCGAGAAGAAGTATTTTTTCTCCCTATTTATTATCACAGAAGTGTGCTCGGCGAGGGGGACGGGGGCTATGACGCACAAGTAGATAGCAGTAGAGTTTGTGAGTGTTAACGCAGGAGGATCATTGGTTTATTCCCTCAAGATGAGGAAAGACTTGAGCCTGCGACAGCTCGCCGTCCCTCTGCTCTTCTTCACATTGTGGGTCGCGGTGCAGCCATCTGACTCCGCGGTAAGTGCGTTTCCAGTTCTCCTTTGCACAGATTTAATGTTCCATAAAAGGTCTTTTCCCCCCCCTCGCAAGATAACCGCATGAACAACTCACAGGGCTCTGAGCCGGCGTCGGGACACCAGCAGCTCTCCCAGGAAGCCAAACGAAGGTTTATAAATAGAGTGGCTGACTTTTAACAAGTGCTTTACCTCTGCTTTCATCATACTGACAATAATACTAATAATACCATCACCATTCATTTTTTTGTTGCAGAAAGAAATTACAATTGCGCACCGAATCCACTTGTACAGCTCTGTGTTGCACTTTTTTTTTTTTAAACTTCATGGAACAGCTTCATGAGCTCCGCTTTGCAGTTTCAAGGAGAATTTCTGTCCTTTTCTTTCTCCCGGTTCATACAACTAGAGCCAGTACCTGTAGCAACACGTCTAACGGCGCACTTTTTACGCCTCAATCCTGCGTTCATCTTATCATATCAAAGATTCAGACCAGAAGAGCCGCGCTTCTGCAGAGCCTGCGCGTCATTCTTAGTGACATGTTTTGTTAACTGCAGCGTTCCTGCTCGGTCGAGTGCGTTATTTGCTTTTAATGACAGTCAGAACAGACTAAATCTGAACATGCAGGTGTATTTTATGTTGACAGCACAGGGTTACAGATGCGCGCTGATGTACGGCTGAATAAATCTGAATTTGGCTCATGACGCCCTTCAGGAGTAGATTCTGCGCAGTAAAGTAACTTCAGTGTCTTTATTATCACTCATGAGGTGAAATATGTCTCTGCACCTGAGATGCATGTAGGATCCGGACATCCAGAAGGGATGTGCTTGTGTTTTCTCCAACTTTTACCTCTTTCCACCCTGCATTTGTTTGAATAATCGCAGCTGCAACGCGCCTCATTTCACTTCTCTGACATGAAGCAGCGGTATCACCAGACAGAAGGGTCTCCGTCTTGATTTTCACGACATATTCCAGCAGTTTGCATATTATGAATATTCACATCTAATTAATGATTCATAAGGGCCGGTCCCGCTTTCACATGGTCCCGCCCACACGCTGGGCGTGTCCAATCAGGGCTGCGCGCTTGCTCATCTTCTCATGCTTGTCTCTATGAGTGTTTTCTTATTCCTTAGACATATTTGCATCCTCATCACCTGTTTAAGCTTTTCACATGTCATAAAGTAGTGAAGTTTAGTCAGAGTTCAGTGGCCCTTGCTTGATTCTTCCAAAGGTATTAAGGTGGTATGAGTTTAGGAATCTTGTCCAGAGAATATAGGAATGAACACCTGAATTTTTCATCACTTCCCCTGCGTCGCAAAGTACATCTAAGACCCAATTTCACACGAAATTGGGTCACTAGAGGTAGATGTGCACAATAAAGTGTGAAATTGGGTCACTGGAGCGTAGATACACCCACACGATCAAGCTGCAATCATATCAACTTTATTGGGGAGGGGAGTCCTGTATCTGTACCCTCCCGCAGAGGATGAGAAGGAAGAGATGAGTACAGTAGTGAAGCCCATAGTGTGAAGATGAATAGAAAAACAGAAAAGAAAAAAAGAAAAAAGTTTGGTCCACTGAGGACACTTCATTCACACATCATGGCCTTCAGATAAACGGTGTTTGCTCAGGCTGTGAGAAAAAGCTAGTAAATGGACGTTTGGAGGAGTTATTAAGGCGTGGTTGTCACTTTCTCTCTCTCTCTCTTTCTCTCACTCCCTCTCTTTCACTCCCTCACACACCCACACCCACACACACACATAGATTCCCCTTTTTCCCAGGATAAACCCGTTTGCTGTCCCAGCGTTCTCACTGAGTCCCCCTAGTGGAAAGTTGTGTGCATGAACCTAAATCTCCAAATCTGTCCTCCGGAATTCAGCACACATTGATCCCCACAGAAAGTTTTACCACTTATGTTGAAAACTTTTCAAGTAAAACGCCTTTATAGCTCAAAATAAAAGTAAAGTAAATTTTTAAAAAAAGGATAACGTCACTGAGTCTGCACGTTAAGTCAGAATAAGCTTAAATGTTGCTCGCACACACACGCAGAGGGCCGTTCATGCTTTAGTTTGGTGTGTGTGTGTGTTTGTGTGTGTGCACGCGCGTGAGCACCTCAGGCAGCATTAATCCTGTCCCAGATATGAATCTACATCCAGCCAGGTGAGGGAGTTCACCTGTAATGTATACCTGGCTTCCTTTGAACCCGTCATGCCACGCAAGTCACAAACACACTCTTAATTTGAAGCGTGCTTTCTATCACACACGCACACACACACACACACACACACACACACACACACACACACACACACACACACACACACACACACACACACACACGCAAACTACCCACAGCTTCACAAGTCCTCCAAGCTGTCAGCTGATCCCTGTCTCAGGTGGATTTTGGTGCAGGAAACTGTCTGCTGTGTGAGGAGGAGGTTTAGTTCATCACAACATCTCCAGGTCACAGATATAACGATGGCGTTAACACCAGCAGACGAGCAGACCAGCTTCGTCCAGTGAAGACAGAGGGAGGTTCAGCCAAGTTTCACTGTTTTCTCTCTTAATATTTCTTTACTTCTCTCTAACAGCCACCCGGTGTTCCCATTTTCTCTCCTCAATGAAGAATACAGACGAGCAACAATTTGAGAAATCTAACATGAATTCCTTCAGTACCGTGTGTTTTTATAGAAAAGTGGTTTATCTGTAAGACTTTATCATACTTTAAAATGATCACATTCACAGCCTCTGGTTAAAAAAAACCCACAAAAATCTGCACAAAGGATCTTGTAACACAATGACTTGTATTCTCAGGTAGTGTTTTTTTCCTAAATCTTCTTACTGCTGTCTGTCTAGTTATATTTTTCAACTGCAGTGTTGACTTTATTGACAGAAAATGAGTTATGATGATAGATTAAACCAAAAAGTCACATTTGAGACAAAAATTGTACTTAACCTTTGGGTTTCAGTTGGCTAGTCTGCCAAAACAAGCTGATGACGGCCTTTTTTTCACTTGTTCTTTTTTTTCACATCTTAAAGTCTCGAGAAAATTATTGTGAAATTAATCAGTGATATAAATAACTATCATATGCAGCCCTGCTTGTATTTCGGCGCTTGATAGCAGCACTGCAGAGAGTACAGTTGCCTTGCAGGTTAAACTCAGGGGGGAAAAACCCCAAGTGCATTTTATTTACCAGGTAGTTTTCAGTGACTTTCCCCACAAACGAGACTTACGATCTTTTATTTTAGATCAGTACTGAATAGACTGTTGTCTGGCTCAAAGTTGTTGTGGTGTGATGTATTGAAAATTGAAAATTATTTAAAAAGAAATAGACATGTGTCTGTTTAAGGCTGACAAAGCTGCTGCAGATTTTGGGACATTTTTGGACAAGTTGGGACGGAAAAAATCTAGAGAAACCTCTGGGTGAATACAAAATCCTCCCCCATCCTCCCCTCTCCTTTTGTTCTCCCCCATCCCTCTTGCTCTCTCACCCTTAGCCTCCCTCTGAGTGTGATTTAAATTCCATCTTTATCTCACCTGCTCTGAGTGAGTTGGTTACACATTAGATCGGGGTATCTGTACTTTGTGTGTGTGTGTGTGTGTGTGTGTGTGTGTGTGTGTGTGTGTGTGTGTGTGTGTTTTCCTGGTAGAAGTCGCACACTGGTGTCAATGAACAGAAGATGCCATTAGGATTAACAGGTGGACAAAAGTGCATGGCAGCTAACACCAAATGTTTAGACAGCTAATTACCCCCATCCAGTACTGACCCTCCCCCTTCTTTATTTACCCTCTCATTCATTCATTCATTTCCAGCTGAGAGTATTACTACTGGAATACAAGCAAAAGCAGTACAATATGTAATATCTCGAATACAATGAATCATTAGAAGTATCAAAGTACTGGGAGTAGTAATAGTAGTAGTATTAGTAGTAGTATTATAAGTATTTTATTTTTTCACTGTTTTAATCCTCATACTTCTTCAGTTTCCACTTCCACTCGAGACATAATCTCATCTCATCTCCTGGAATGAGATATCTGTTTCTGGCACTCACACTCAAACCTCATTATCACCCCTTCTGCCCCCCCTACCCCCCCCCAATCCCCTCTTCAGTGTGAAGAGGAGGGTAAACACGCTGTGTTTGTTGGATACTTCTTGATTTACTCCGTCCCTCGATGTTTGCATTGGGGCTTTTAAGGGCAGCCATGTTTCTTTTCTGCCTCTCCTCATCACGCATCTGTCTCATCACTGACCGACCTGCCGTATAGTGTAGTTCTATTTTTATTAAATCTGTGAGAATATCCAGATTAAAAGTGAGCCATGTGTGGATTTGGGTTTAGTTAAATCATGGATTAAAGTAAAAGAGAGTCATTTGACATCTCTGAATGTATATCTTATATCTGTCGCCTTATATACCCCATTGGTTTTTATAAACTGTCTATAGTTTCTTTAAAGCAACAGTTATCAGAGGATTTTGTCTCTATAACCGTGATGAAACCTCGTCTCGTTTTTACCCAGGAGATATTTCCTTTTTTCATACAGCCGGAAATGAACAACCTGTCGTCACCGGACATTCTCGTCTCGCTCTTGCCTCGACATTTTTCTTTTGATGTGGTCTTACAAGGATAAGGTTTTTTGCCTTTATTAACCTTGCTTGGGATCCTGTGTTGAGAACATTAAACATCCGATACTGTTGATCTGTGGCTGTTTTTTCAGGTAATAACAGGGAGACATAAACCGGGGCTTCAGAGCTAGTTTTATATCTCGCGTTTTAAAATCTGATAGAGATAATCTAGCTTGTGTTTGCGGTCAGACGTTGGCTTCGGATGACAGCGTGGAGGATTTCAGCTGAATTCCTTCCCCAGTCTGTCTGTGTGGCGTCGATCCAGTGGGCTACCTGACAAGTCCACCTACACAGAGCGGTCACAAGACATGCTGTCCTGCTCGCCTCCCACCCTCCTTTCACCTCCTTCTCCTGTTTTTTTATTATTTACTATTATTTTAAAGTCAGATGAGGAAGGGGGGAGGGGGGTGGCGATTAGGAGAAAGTTTTGATCCTCCTGAGATCAAGCCGAATATTATCTACCTAATACTTCCTTCTTGTGTGTTGTTCAACAGGATGAAATGTTCACTTTACTATAATTACTTTTTGTGAATGCCATCTGGAAAAAGCCCATTGGCCTTATCTGTGCATCATTCAACACCTTATATTACTGTCTGTTGTGCCGATACTCTGTCTGTCGCTCTTCTTTAAGAAGCCAAAGCTAATTGTAAAAAAAAAAAAAGTTTTAAAAATTCCCAAACGCTTGTTCTCAGGCTTTCGCTCACTTTCAAGTTAGTGTTAGATTTGATCCCATTGTTCAATACAGGATAATCGATTGGCAGCTAATAACTCTGGTGAAATAATCCCATCTTTCTTCGACCTCTTCAAATCAATCTGTTCATCTGAAAGGAGCCGCCGTGATCCCAAGTTTGCCTGAGGGAGACTGATGTCATGGGGCGATAACACGCAACAGAGGAGGAGGGGGGGGGGGGTCGATCACATCTCTGTGTGCTTAACATGTGGTGTGAGGGCGCCCACAGACGGAAGTCCTCAGAGCTGAAGTCAGTGGAGCGGAAAGCTGTTTTGACTGCGTCACCCTCACACACACACACACACACGCACACACACACACACACACACACACACACACACACACACACACACACACACACACACACACACTGTACAGTCCTTAGGTGATGAAGGAGGAAGTCTGGTTCTCTCGTCTTCTCTGTTTATCTCGCTCCCTCGTTCCCTCACTATTTCTTTCTAGTGTTCTCTCTCTCTCTCTCTCTCTCTCTCTCTCTCTCTCTCTCTCTCTCTCTCTCTCTCTCTCTCTCTCTCTCTTTTTGGGCACCTGTTTCTTTCATCACGTTACAGCAGAGGAAACGGGGCTCCCCCAAAAACCACATGGGATAAGCGGCGGGCCAAATGTCATGAGCGAGTCCGTCGTTTCAACTGCTTCTTTACATATTTTGAAGTATAGAGTTACTGCGATGTCTTTTATATGATTGTCCAGATGCTGTCACATCTAATTTAAGGATGAGATATGAAAATAGTTCCGTTTGCCTTGTTCACACCTTTCAGCAGTGGTGTGTGTTCTCTGGACAAGAACCTCTTGGAATTTTCTCAGGAGCGTTGGCGGATGTGGCGAGATGTTGATGCCAGAATGTTCCCAAACTTTATCCAAGTAGTTTTATTGCTGTCAGGGAGATTTTATTCAGCTGGAAACCGCAACTCAGCAAATATCATTAGCAGTTATGTTTATGTCTTTTAAGTCCAACGTTCACTTTTAGCTCCATTTTTGGTCTCCACCAAGAAGAGATTTTTCTTTTTAGCTGATAAATATTCCTCATTGCCTCCCAGCTAGTTCCTAACAGTTAACAGCTGAAAGTTGGCTGCTGCTAGATAAAAATAGAAAAAAAATCTAAAAAATCCAAAACACAAAGTGTTTGTTTTCTTTCCCTCGATTTTATCTTCCTTTAAACCTGGATTATCTTTCTAGAGATGTTTTTAAGGAGAGTTGGTACAAACCCCCCCAGGATTGTTCTGTTTTTGACTGATTTATTGGAGTATTTTTTTAATGATTGTGTGTATCATGCGACTGCCTACCAAAAATCTGCAATGAGGTGAAGTCTAGAGCGTTGATGTGCGAATGGGCGAGGGCGGACTGTATCCGTTAAAGTTCCCCCCAAACTTTTTAGGGCAATATTTGACTTCTGTCGCTGCACAGAAAGAAAGTAGAAGATGATAAAGAAGAGATAGTTGGTGGGGGGGTTAGAGAGAATGAAAAAGATGAGCTGCAGAACTCTGTTGTGTCATGTCTCAGAGGCTGCCTGAGCGAGGATGTTATCACAGGGCAGGATCCTGCTGTTACCTGTCTCTTCACCGGATCCCATCAGGCGCTCGGGACTTGTTGAGAGAATCAAACCGCTGCAGGAGAACACGCCCCCTCAAACCCGGGTGTTCCATTTTGTGTGTTAAATTACGTGCGGTTGCAGCAAAAAAACTGGCCTGACTTCAAATGTCTTGTTTTTTTGGTTCATGAAAGGCTAAATAATGTTTAGCCTGAAGTCTCTTTATTGTGACTGGGATGCTTGTCATCATCATTTCCTGTTTGTTTCCTCCCCTTGTGAGTCGCCTACCTGTGGTGAAGGTGTGGAACTACAGGTGGAGTGAAAGGACAACACAAATATGTCGTGGCCACATGTATGTGGACACCCCTGTAGTCCTCTATTATCCTCGGGGTGCCAATATACGTATTGCAACTTAATCGAACGTTGCAGAAGTTCTGGAAGTCCCCCATTCCTTCTTTACACAGTCAAGTGTATCAAAAATAATCTTCCAGATTGGCATCAAGGAGCCTGACAGAGCCCTGATTTGAACCCCATCGAGGACATTCGGGATGAGTCTGAACAGGGATTATGAAGCGAGTCCATACAGCTTGTGCTAAAATCTGGCAATCAACCCTGAAAACTAGAAGATATACCCTTCAGGTGAAAATCTGTGTTTAACCACAACCTTTTTGTACCCACTGCCCTCCGATTCCAAATAGAAGAGTGTGTTTGCATTGGCTCCTAATCCCACTTTACATCTCAAACATCCGCAGAAGGGTCTTGTGTTTCCCTTAATCACAAAAGCACAATCGAGACGCCCACTTCTATCTTGTTTTGTCTACAGCAGTGCCTTCTGGGTAAATGTTGAGGCACAGCTGCAACTCAGCTAAATAGCAATACTGTATATCTTCAGTAAGAAGGGTTTTTGACTGGGAAGTTTGCATAAATGTCTAAATATCTATGTTTAAAGGTGGGTTTTTTTACGTTTTTTGGTGACACAGATATATTGATGTATTTTTCAATATGTTTCAGTTCTCACCTTTTCTCTTGTTAGCTTTATTCTCCCCCTACTTCCATGCATTGTCTCAGTCTATCCCCAGGCTACACATATCCAGGTATTCAGCTGGCAACCGTCCTCTCCCCCCTCTCTAATTTCTTGTTGCCCGTAGCTACATTGCAGCGCGCCAAGTGGTGATGTATGTGGAGCGTTGCAGGGAGAGGCGGACGGGCGTGTCTAAACCTGTCCAAAAGCAGGGTAGGGCTGGGCGAGGTCGGGTTGTCATGTCTCCCCTGGGGAAGGAATTCAAGCCCTCTAGTTAGAGGATTCACATGAGGACAGCGACACGCACCGATCAGCGGTGTATGTTTGCACGTTCTGCACAGATTGATTGGTTTTCAAAACTTCAAAATTCACCATTATTTTTTGCTTCCTCATCACTTTTATTTTTGTGATTTTAATTAATATTTACTAGATTAAACATAACTAATGTACAGGAATTGCTTTTAAAAAAACAACAACCTTTGCTTCAAGGTGAAACAGGAAACAGTTCCAACAGTTTTCAATATGTTTTGACTATGATTTAAAATGTCAGCTTCTCCCTGAATCTCATAGATTTTGAGAGAAGCAGCTTCTTAAAATTCCTCAGAAAATGACTGCAGCTGAACCGATTAAAACCTGGATAAGCAAACAAAGATCTGGGGAGTGAAAACCCTCTCATCAGGTCCGGTGTTCTCACCCTTGATTCATTTCCCACACAGATGCAGAGAGTGTGTTTACCTCTCGGTTTCAGGAAATGTTTAGATAGAGTCCCATCTGTAAGGTCAAGATTTAGGGAATTCTCCCCTGCAAGGTGTCCATGTGAGAAGGAAAGATGTGGAGCCAACGTCTTCATTTGTCCCCTCATTTAGGACAGCAGGAAACCCCTTGGTGCATGTTTCATGTGTGGTTCAGTGCAAGTTGAGAAATGAAAATGCACGTGTGTTTTGACAGGTGTACAGTACACTTGTGATGTTCTGCAAATGTTCGTATCCCTAAAGCCCAACAGGAGCAAAGTGATCTATTATCCACAGAACAAAGAAGGAGGTTCATAACTAAACATCTTACATAGAAAACAAACCCAAAACAAATCCGTTCAGTTCTAGAGTGAACATTTCTGTCAATAACAAATAAAAAAATGACAAATTAGCCTGAAACTGAGTGGAAGAGAGCGTCATATGCTGTGGAAGAATTTATTACGTTTTGGAGAGGATCTTTGATAATGGGACAGTCAAACTAATAATAGTCACATCAGTGATCGATTGAGTCACTTAGTATTAAGAAAAACACAAGACACGAAAAAAAAATCATGTAAAAAAAATATAAAGGTAGTGTTTGAATTACCCACAATTAGCAAAAAACTGCTTTTATGAATCGTATGTTTGGAGGAGGTACCAAAAATAATCGGTGCGTCTGTCAGTGTGAGGTCACAGGGGTCAACATTCATTAAAGCAAATGAAAAGACAAGATAAAACTGCATTAGGAAGAAAAGAATTCCAAGGAATATCAGAGGAATTCTTGTTGTACGCCGGCATGTGTGTGTTCGAGACGCAGGGTCCTCCAAACGGGGGGTCTTCCTCTTCTAAAGACTCGTTTTGTCATCACACACATGGGTGGGTTTCTGTGGAAGTGAAAATATTTGGTTTAGTTGACTCTCTTGGAGCGTCAGCACCTTGAAATATTCAAAGTCCAACAACGATGAAAGGAATTATGGGAACAGAGCTGCATAAACACACTATTGACCCATAAATAATGATGAGGATGATGATTAGGATTAAGATTAGAATATGGATGCTGAGCCGTGAAATCATGATGGTTGTAGCAAGAAAATTTTACCGTTGGAGGTGAAATACAGAACTAAAGAAAACAAAAACACCAGATTTGAACCTTATGGATTATTAATTTCAATAGTGATTACCAACTCGCAAAACATCTGAATTTTTTGTTTAAGTTTCAACAGCAAAGAAACATGTTTGATGGGGCTTATGTGAATTATGAATTTAAATATCTTGCTGTACTCACAGGTAGACAACTCAGTAACGTCCTACTCACTAAATACACGGACGTGTGTTAAGACTTGGTTACCGATGGCTTTCATTTATTTATTTCTGCTCGAATGTTTGCAGTTTGAACTGATAAGTGATAGCAGACTAGCATCAAAACCAAAAACATTCAAGAATTGTGTGATTGTATCCTGTGCAAACATGTTGGTACTAGTTTTGCTTTGCGGTTACTGACTGCAGTTGGATAGCGGAAGCTATTGCAAGTAATCAAATCTGTGCTCAGACTTTGTATTAATGATGTTCAAAAGACAGAAATGTACTCATGGTACTTCAGTATTTGCAGCTATGTGTACTGTTAATGAGTATTTTGTCAATTTGCAGTATGCATATGTGTATTTTTATCCAGGGCAGGGGGTATAGGTGTCTAATCATCAGTCTGTGATGAGCAGGGGAATTTCAGTCTCGCCAGTCTAATCCCCAGGTGCTGTCTTCCACTCGCTCCTCCTCTTCCTCCCCTTCACCTCACCCACCTACAACATTTAGATCCTTTTTATCTTTTAATGCAATTTATTTTGTTTTTTTAAAGTCAGCCTTTAGCCATTTTTCATCATTTTAGTGCAATTTAATTATTAAAATTGACAGATCTTATCTGGAGGTAGCATTTAGTATATAATATTAGCATGGAAAACCGTGGAAAGGAAACTGTAGATGCAGTTTTTGACGTTGAAGGAACATCAAATTGAACATGTGTAATAATGACTAATCATTAGCTCAGAATTTAATGATTTAACCTCAAGTTATCTACAGGAACCACAAGTTTCCAGTTATTTTTTTCTGTAATACAAAAGATCTTTGCACCACATGAATGCTGATCGAACTTTTACTTTATTTACAGGAGTTACTCTTTGAGATCATCAAGTTTTATCTGTTGAATGTTGACAGTAGCTTGCAGGACTTGGGTTACCTGTCCTATTTCCACCTGTTTAGCGTGCAGATTTCAATGCATGAGTCGTTTGTGCCCTCCCTCCCCCAGGCGTGATCAGGACGCTGACGTGATGGAAAAAAAGTGGAACGGAGGTGAGGAGAGTGAGGGAAAAAGATAAAGAAAGTGAAAACAGCGATACAGAGAGAGAGAGTGGAGCAAATATCTGCAACTCAGTGACCTCTCTAAGTGGATTACATGCCCCGGCAGTGCTGTGTGGATAAAGAGAGGGCCTGAACAGCGCTGGGAGAGAGAGAGAGGCTGTATTTAGGCAGGTTTTTAAACCACACTCAGCTCATTTCAGCTCCGTACCATCTATTAGTTCAGCCCAAAGGAGAAACAGATTAGCGGTAAATACACCTCCATGAAACGCATCAGTTTACAGCAAATAAAATGTAATAACACATTCTGCAAAGTTGCTCTATATAATCCAAACATGCTTAACTTTGCATGATACATTGATTAGGAATGTATAATATTTTAACTGTCAATATAATTGATTTATAATGTGAGAAACATTCTTTTTCCAATTAGTTGGTCAATTTAGCACATGTAACCGTGGGTAAAGCTGTTGCACCATCTTCCCCTCCCCCTGACGTTCAGGCTCAGGACCCCCCACAAGGGGTCGCAGGATGTATCTGAAAGGTCAGAAGATAATGCGCAAGACAGCAAAGTTAAAAAATTAAATAGATAAAACAAAAATTGTTTAGCTCAGCAGTGCAAGGAAGGAGATGGTAAGAAATATGTGTAAGTGGTGAAGTTTGTCAGTCAGGAACACTGAAAACTGTAATAGCGTTATTTTATTCTGATGATAGGAATCAAGGTCATTATAGGTAAAGTGTGACCTTCCATCGACTTGGTTATGAGAGTTTGCTGAGTGATTTAAAGTTTCCTTAAAGCAGATGTGCTCTGTCATGGTCTTCTGGATAAACGCATGTCGTTGGTGGGTGGATGAGTGGAGAGACGACATAAAGACAGATGGGTGAGGAGAGACAGAGAGAGATGGGGATGAGGAGAGTGTGTGTGAGCTGCAGGCCTGGGCGTGGGAGCGCAGACTGTATTGAGCTGAAGCAGACCAGAGGCTAATCTGGAGCTTCAGAGCTTGTAAAAACACACACATACACTCACACACACACACACGCATGCACACACACTTGACAACCCATGCACAAACATATTCAGACATGCAATTCTTCAGTATTCCTCCAGTTTGTACTCGTTTTGCGTGTTTACTGCAAACAAGGTATCCTGTGTAAACTCAACATAATTTAATTCAGAATCAAACTCACAACTCTGACTGTAAATAGTGCCTTGCTCAAACCTCAGGGCCATGCAGGAATACAGAAGCAGCCTCATACAGGCAAGCACTTGATCTTATGTTCATTCATCAGAATGGAGATCTGTGTGACGAAAGAGGATTTCAATAATCTGTCTGTCTGCGGTTAACGTGGTTAACACCTGTTTCTTAACTGAACATACATCACACACACGCACACACACACACACACACACACACACCTACACACACACACACACACACACACACACACACACACACACACACACACACACACACACACACAAGAATGTGACGTGTAATGTCCCTGTACGTATTCATAAGCAGGAATGAGGTGTTTGACTATATATATATATATAAATATAAAAAGACAAAAAATGTCACATCCACGCATTTAAATATCATTTATTTTTAATTAAGTACTTAATTCAACATTTAAAAAAAAATTTTTTAAATGAATTTTATTAAAAAA
Organism: Antennarius striatus; assembly: GCF_040054535.1. Taxonomy (NCBI): domain Eukaryota; kingdom Metazoa; phylum Chordata; class Actinopteri; order Lophiiformes; family Antennariidae; genus Antennarius; species Antennarius striatus. The sequence continues at coordinate 3,872,455 of NC_090798.1, read as the reverse complement.
TTAACAGAATAGATTTCAACAGTAGATCTGAGACACAGGGGTAAATTATGACGTCACCCTGATTCATACCCACTCAAAGAGAGACACCGTCGTACATCTATATTCCAGTAATCCCTGCGGTGTGTTTGTCAATGAAAGTGCAACATGTTGTAGGGAGGCCTTCAGGGAGTGTTGAAATGCACCAGAGGCATGTGAGGTAACGTAATACAGACCAACACATGGGAGAGCTGATGTCTTTATGTCACAGCTTACACACACTGGAAAGACCCAACACACAGGATTTACGCTGCTGCATTACAGTTGATTGACTTACTAATATTTTTCCCTATTTTTTTTTTTTTTTAATAATGTGGTACTTTTGCAACTAGAGTCTTTTTTTTTTATGCCTGGGCTGAGTGTTCCCTCCAAAAGTTTTCTTTTCCCTACAAATAACATTCTTGTTTTTGTTTGTTAGGAAATCAGTCAGTCGCCCTCAGTGACTCAAGTTTTGTTGGCGAAACGCGAAACAAGAAGAAATGTCGACCCTCAACAAGGATTGAATTTAAACTGATGAGTCCATCTCCTCTTTTACCACATCGAGGTGTAAAACTCTATTATAATCTACAAGTTTTTTCAAACAAAAGTCATGCCATGAACTTTTTAAGAGTGTTTTCCCCCTGACCAATCGTTTAAGCAGAAATGTCGGAGTTTAAACTCCACTTTGAATTAGTCACAGCCTTGAAATCATCAACACAAACATATAATAAGGTTCAGTGGCTACAGAAGAACGCTGACCGGTCCGACCTCTCCATCTTTCTCACAACCTGACCGCCTGGCATGCGTGCGATTGATGCCCTTCTGGCATCCGCTGTGTCAACAAGCATGGGAAAAGTTAATCAGCAGCTCGGTACAGCCAGTCCCATCCCTCCCTTCTTTCCTTCCACTCCACAACTTTCTCACCCCTCTGTTGAGAAAACTGGAGAGTTTGGAGAGATAAATCCCAGATAAAAGCTTTTTTTATTTTGTTACTGCTTGTTATTTGCTCCTCACTGACCCCTCACTCATCATCTCATCAGCAAACACACTGGCACACCTTTCCTCCTCCTCTGTGGGAAGAGCTGCTTTCTGAAGAGTAGGACAATGATGGAGTGCCCTCTAGTGGCCATCCATTTTAACTGAGAAAACAACTGCTGGCTCTTAAACGTCATCATGAACCGTCTTAGACTAATATTGTCACTTTATGTCTAGAATTCTGACATTTAAATACATTGAATTTTATCATGCAAATATATTTTCCACATTTTCAGCAGAAGCTTTTTTTTTTTTTTCCCCCTTAAAAACCTGGAGCATTGTAATAACCTTTCGTTTGATTCTGATCTATATTTTTGAGGTCTGCAAGTCTTTTGTCGTCAGCAAGATTTTGTGAAATTAAACTAAAAATGAAAAATAAAAAGACGAACATATGATCAATAAGCACATCTGTCTTTTTCAGGCTTGCCATGGATGTGTTGGATCCAAATGTGACTGCAGTGGAGTGAAAGGAGCCAAGGTAGACTCCATTTAACACAAACATCTCTGTTATAATTTGCTACAACCTATTTATAAAAAGTAAACAGTCTACTTATTAATGGTTAATACAAAGGGTTAAGGTCTGTCTGTAACTACAGTGTAAGTTATAATTAAATGGTTCTGTATCTGCGTTACTGTCTGCAGGGAGAGCGGGGTTTTCCCGGTCTGACCGGACAGCCAGGAGTACCAGGATTCCCCGGACCGGAAGGGCCGATCGGACCCAGAGGAGAGAAGGTGAGTTCAGGTTCCACATGAATCAAGTTCAGGATTTATTTCTGGTACGGATGAGGGAAGAGTTTATAGCTTTGAAAGTTAAAGTGTGATGTTAGAAACAATGAACGTCCATTTTCAAAAGTTTGAACTTTCAGCGCAGAACAGTAGGAAATTTGAATGAGGCAAATTATCAGTGTTCAAGCTTTTTCCTTGCAGGGCAGTGATGGACCTGGTGGACCAATTGGTCCAAAAGGAATTAGAGTAAGTATTAAAAATCTTGTCCTTCAGTATTATACATTATAGAGCAAAGATCCTATCTAAACTGAGTCTACAGGTAAACTGCAAGCTAAACCTTTTTAAAAAAAATATTATTATTCTTCCAGGGGCCTTCTGGATTACCAGGATTTCCAGGAACTCCAGGACTTCCAGTGAGTTTTCCCATCATCTAAAATCGCTCTGCAGTAATTCATTGTTCTATTGCCACACTGAACCAAAACCCAAAGTGGCATGTGTGATGTAACTTCCGGTTTACTTCCTGTTACCAGGGTCTGCCCGGACAAGATGGACCTCCAGGGCCAAGAGGAGTGGCTGGTTGCAACGGTACAAAGGTAACAGATAAAATGACTAGCTTAAGTTACTTAGGTAGTTTTAATAAATTTTGATTACCTTTTTAAAAAATATTCAAATAATATGTGGCAAATGACAGTTAAACCATCAGAAAAAGGTTTTGATATCGCAGTCTTGAGTGAAATGCTAAAAAAGCCTCAAATAAAAAGTAATGAAAATCAAAAAATCTAAAACAAGTCGGTTTGATTTTAAGGAAAGTTCAGATATTTCTTTTTACCAATGAATATTTTACACTAGTCATTTTTTTTAACCTTTTTTTGTTTATTTCTGATGATGGTGAGTCATCATTTTTCCATTCTTAGATGAAAATTCAGTATTGTTTGGTAAAGTTTTTTATGCTGGATGCCCTTCCTGACATCAGGTTTATGGTGTCTGTGCATTCAAGGTTTTTTTCTTTTGTCTGTCCAGGGTGAGAGGGGTTATCCAGGAACTTCAGGGAACCCTGGACTGCAGGGAGAGCTGGTGAGTTTGTAGAGATGAAGAGAAGTCTTCATCAGACTGTTTTGTTACGATGGCTCTCCTGACACGTTTGTTTTCTGTCTTTTTTGTCTCCTTTCTAGGGTCAACCTGGTTTTCCGGGACAAAAGGTTTGTGAATAGTCAGTCAATAGGGAGAGACAACCTTCTCCTTGATTTTTAAATGTGATTTAAAACCACAATTTATTTGTTGATATCTGCTTTACTCCTTTTTTCTTGTTTCCACAAATATTGTTATGTTTAATTTGGAGAAAAGCAGCCACTGACGAATTAAAATTTTGTAACATGGTTACGTTCTCCTTTGCAGGGAGAGCCAGGTGATGTGATCTCAACAAACCGCTTTGGAGAGAAAGGAGCCGTCGGGTTACCAGGATTACCAGGAGTTCCTGTGAGTTAGAATTAGAGCTCCTGTTAGAGCTCCATATAAAATTATTCAAACCCACTTTAAACTTTATTTAACCATGTCCAAGAATATCAAATCTAAGTTATTTGCTTTTGCTGTTGTAAAAAGGCTTAAGCGATTATGTAATAATTATAATAATTATAATCAAGCATCTTAGGACAATAATTTACATTAACTTAATTTAAAACTTTTATTGTTTGTATTCACGCTACAGGGAACTCCTGGAGGTCCTGGATTGCAAGGTCCACTCGGCCCCCCTGGACCCAGAGGCTATGAGGTAAACAAGTGTTTTATTTCTCATGAATAAATAACTGAACAGCAGCAATTTTTGAAAAGAACTGCAGTGTAATTGCTGTTTTTTTAAATCATTTCTTAGGGTCGTCCAGGTCCTCCTGGTCCTCCCGGACCAAAGGTGAGTTCAAACACCGATGAGTAAATGGAGGCATAGATTTTAAATCCTATTTTGTTATCATTTCATTCAAACATATGAGGAGGAGATGAATTCACCTCATTTCTTCTTCATTTTCTTATCTAACTATTAACGTATTCTGACCCCCATTTAATCATGTAACGGCTTCTCCAACAGGGAAACATGGGATTGAACTTCCAAGGACCCAAAGGAGAGAAGGTATAGAATGCGTTACAACCTATTTCTGAAGTTCTTCACCTTAGGCTCCTCTTTCTTTATGTTTTTCACTTCATCTGTTCTATGTAAACCTAATTTTATTTATATCCCTGTCTGTGAATCAGGGTGATCCAGGTCTGCCAGGACCTCCTGGTCCTCCGGGCCAAGTCGGAGAACAGAAAAGACCGCCTGAGACGGAGATTCAAAGAGGAGACAAGGTAATGCTTCCAAGCTAGATTTAAGGATCTCTGCTGTCGTTGTTCAGTGTCTTAAAAAGGTCAATACTTTCATGAATATGCTGTTGCAGATCTCCTTAAGATCTAAACTGACAACAAAAAACTAGAGCTGAACAAATGTGCGGCTGAGAATCGATGTCCAATATGCTAATAAAAAGCCATGTTTCTCTGTAGGGAGACCCAGGACTTCCAGGCTCCCGAGGCGATCCAGGCTTTCCAGGACCTCCTGTAAGCATCATGGCGGTCTACAGGCAAAATGTTAAAGAAGTTAAACCTTGCATGGTGTTGACTTGTGCTTTCTTTTCATTTTAGGGTCCATCAGGTGGCGCCAAAGGAGAAAAGGGAGAAGCAGGAGAAGCAGGCAAACGAGTCAGTATACAGTTGAAATATAAATACAAATGTCTTGTGTAGTCAGCACACGCATTATTCTCCCTGATCCCAACTGTTTGCGTTTAACACTTAATTCTCAAGACAACACTTGGAATTATCCAAGTGCAATAATATCTCTTTTTTTGTATTGATGTTTTCATGTATTTTCAGGGCAAACCAGGAAAAGATGGTGACCCCGGTACTCCAGGCTTCCCTGTAGGTTTTGAAAACAACTATTTATGATGTCCTTGGAAATCTTTTTTTTTTTTTTTTTACAGAACAAGCCAGTTCCCATTTACTTACATTTACTTGACATTTGTTCATTTTCAGGGAAGCAAAGGAGAACCAGGCCTTCCAGGTCCTCCTGGCAGGGATGGCGAGAGAGTAAGTTTTCTCCGACTTATTTAAAAACTGATTTTAAGCAGTTTGCTCGAAGTCAAATGGTGATTCTAAGCCATGGATCTTAATAATTTCTCCTGTCACTTTCATTTTAGGGACTAAAAGGCGATCGTGGATTCCCGGGCCCACCAGGAGTGGTGTGTATCAGGCTTTTATTAAAAAACTAAAGTAAAATCATCTTATTTCAACTTTTACTTATAGATCTTTCCAGGCACCGTCAGCAGCATTCCACTATCCTGAATCTGTTGATGCATTAGGATTTGTTTTCCATGAATCATCAGTCATTTAATCACCTTCAGAAATTGTAATCCATGCCAAGGAAACTGCATGGAAGATGCTAATATTGTCTAGGGGCTAGTGTAAGCCCCACTAACTAAAAAGGCTTAAAAACACCCTAGAACAATATTAGATAGCATTCAGTACAGCGTTATAACCACTAGGTGGTAGCATTACCCAATTTCCCAATATCCAAATTCATTGGCTTTAAATCAAATTTTTTTGGATTGTAGTTGTTATTATTTCTTTATTTTATTTTATTTTCTTGTTTGATTAAAATGGCATACAATTCTTTTTGACTAGTTAAGCTGAATGGGATCTTTCTCTGAATTTATTTGTAATTGTCCAACCAGGTAACTGGAAGACAGACAGGAAGTACGGTTGGTCCTAAAGGTGAAGCCGGGTACCCCGGATCACCTGGAATCAAAGGAGACAGAGGACCACCAGGTAAATATGTCACATAAAATGCAATAACAATAATGACGATAACATTAGTTTTATCATAAAAGATCTATCTATCTATCTATCTATCTATCTATCTATCTATCTATCTATCTATCTATCTATCTATCTATCTATCTATCTATCTATCTATCTATCTATCTATCTATCTATCTATATCTATATCTATATATATATATATATATATATATATATATATATACAGTCAACCCTCGGTTTTCGAACATAATCCGTTCCAGAAGGCCGTTCGAAAAGCGAGTTGTTCGAAATCCGAAACTATTTTTCCCATTACATTTTTTACATTTTACACCATAAACTGCACTGTATACTGTTTACCATAAATATAAAGGGGAAGAAATAGTCACTGTGTTTTATTTTAATAAAAGATATCTTATCGAACTTTGAACACGAATGCGCTACGGAGGAAGCATCCTGGGCATTCGAGTTCGCTCGGCTCCCGAGTGAGTCGCGTTCAGGTACGCTCGGTTCAGGCTCAGGCTTCTTTCGGTTTGGTCGAGAGCCGAATTTTGGTCGAGTTCAGAGACATAAAATTCTCGGATTTTCTGGTCGAAAACCAATTTGGTCGAGAACAGAAGCGTTCGAAAACCGAGGTTTGACTGTATATACTGTATATACATATACAATATAATATAATAGAGTTCTTGGTCTAATATAAAATTAAAATAAAAGTTTTTCTGAAACTGATTTTTTATTTAATTTTGATGTTGTTCTCATGTCATTGTCAGGTTTAACAGGACCTCAAGGAGTACCAGGAATTCCAGGTTCTGGTGGCGGCGGTCAGCCAGGAGCACCAGGCTTCCCAGGAGAGAGGGGTCAGAAGGGAGACACAGGTGCTCCTGGGTTGTCCCTGCCAGGTCCTCCAGGGCGTCCAGGGTCAAGTGGTTCCCCGGGTTCACCAGGTCTCCCAGGACCACCAGGGTTTTCCTCAGGAGGACAGAACTGTGTTGCTGGAGAGCCAGGTCGTCCTGGTCTCCAGGGAGAGAGAGGATACCCAGGAGAGAACGGCCAGAAAGGTGTGGGATTGTGGTGTTGGTTCAGCAACTGTTTTGTTTGCATAAAGAATATCAAAGCGAATAAAATCATGTGTAGTAAAATGATATGAAGATGTAGAAGTCAATTAGATATGAAACAGTCAAAGAAAACCCTGACCAGAGTGATCTGTTGATGTCTCAGGTGAGAAGGGTGACACTTGTGTGAACTGCTTTGGTGGTACCACTGGTCTCCCTGGACAACAAGGACCTCCAGGACAGCCCGGATACCCTGGTAAGCCCATGAAAGACAAAATTATGTTATGTATATACATCATCATTAACTGTGCAATGTAAATCAATAGTGCACAGTAACATACTGAATAAATATTACTGCATCCATACATTTTTCTCCTCTATCAGGAGCTCCTGGGTCAACAGGTGCCAAAGGGGACCGAGGATTTCCAGGAACACCTGGTACCGTTGGCCCCCCAGTGAGTATTGGTCTGTTGGAGAGATGTTCTCTGGAATCACAGCATATCATCTTAGAACACATATTCATTGGATTATAATCCAGAACAATCTGGTGAAAACATGAAAATCAACCAATCCAATGTTACCAACAATGCCTTCTTCATTTCCTTCCCAGGGTTCCTCTGGTCCCCCGGGGGCCTCAGGATTCCCTGGAGAGAAGGGTGATCCTGGTGATGCCGTGACAGTGAGCGGTGTCAGGGGAGAAAAGGGAGACACCGGCTTCCCCGGGTCCCCCGGTCTGCCCGGTTTGGAGGGTCGTCCCGGTCGTGATGGAATACCAGGTTCTCCAGGGCCCAAAGGAGCTCCTGTAGGTGGTTTTCACTCAGCAATTCATCATTAAGATCGATTGTTCTGTCCGTGTCACATTTCAAAATAAAACGTGTTCAACAGGGCGCTCTACATGGCAAAGGAGAACGAGGGTCCCCTGGTGAGTCAGGTGTTCCTGGCATTCCAGGAGATAGGGGTCCTCCAGGGCCCCCTGGCTTTGGACCTCAGGGGCCTTCAGGAGAGAAAGGAGTTCAGGGTGTCTCAGGAAGACCTGGATCTCCAGGTGTACCTGGTAAGAAGGCAATATCAGAATTATATGCGGATAATCTATTTATTTCTCTTGCTTTAGCCTGTAGTAGAGATTTTGTGATTTATTCTTTTGTTTCACTTTGAATTGTATGGAAATCTACATTCAAGAGAAATCCCCATAATTAGCAGTATTTCTTCAGGGTGTCATTTCATACCTTACACATTCATTTTTACTGTTATAAAACAAACTGAAAGACGTCTATCTGCTCGCTGAATTCATCCACCTCTTCCCGTTCAGGTGCTAAAGGGGAGCCAGGCCTGTCAGTGGCAGAGAAGGGCTCATCAGGACCCAGAGGACAGGATGGTGAACCAGGACTCCCTGGCTCACCAGGTAACACACACATCAAATGACCCATACTCAAAGACGCTGGTCGTGTTAGGGTTTCTCACTGTTCTTTTTTTTTTTGTACTTATCTGTTATCAGGTAGTCCAGGTCAGCCTGGACAACCTGGTTTCCCTGGTATACCAGGAGGCAAGGGTGAACCTGGACTCCCAGGTATTGGACTCCCTGGACCCCCAGGTGGTAAAGGTAAAGATACCCCATTCTAACCTGCTTGTCTTATCAGCTATATCCTCAGATCCTCTTCACTTTCACATCCCCAACTCAGTTTTGTCATGTCTATTCTTCACGCTGTTTACATGTTCTTAGCAACCTGTATCACGCAATCTTTGCCGTCTTTTCTGCCCCCTCCCTCATTTTGTTTTCCATACAGGATTCCCAGGTATCCCTGGCCAGCCGGGAAATCCTGGAGGATCAGGAAGACCAGGAGTAGACGGACTTCCCGGCCAGCCAGGATTGCCTGGACTCAAGGTAGGCCCATTATGTAATATTTTGTTATAAATGGATCTCTAAATAATTCTGATAACCAAGGTGTGCTCAGACACTTCCTGTACGTGAAATCATATAGAATAGTAATACAATTTTCCTGAGCTCCCTATGAAAAACTCATAATGCCAACATGTACTTAACATTGACCCTAAAATAACACCTAAAATAACACCATTGGCTACTAAAACAAAGTTCCTTGTCTAAGTTTCCTGTTCTTTCTGTTTATATGACTACAAATTTGTAAAAGATGAGAGTATATGTTTTCAATTTCAATTTTAAATGAGCTGAATCAGAATCCCACCTATGGAAGAAACAGCTTAGTGTCTCACATGCTGTCCTATACATCAAATAACTACCTGTCTGACATGAAGACGCCTTTTTTCTTCCTTCTATTTATAACAGGGTGAGCCTGGCTTTGGTCTTCCCGGCCCCGCAGGTTTACCAGGAGTACCTGGAAACAAAGGGTTCTCTGGACCAAAGGGAGATCCTGGTTTCCCTGGCACCCCAGGATCACCTGGTCGATATGGATTTGATGGTGCTCCGGGGGCTAAAGGTAATGCGCAGTTCTCTCACAGATGTCAAGTTTATGGGTGTGAGTAATTTGTGTGTAACGTGAAAATTACAAGCATCTTTTTTACTCAGGTGAGCCCGGAACACCTGGTATACCTGGAGCTCGTGGTCCTCCTGGATCCCCCACCATCGGCTCATTGGGGCCCCCTGGTCCATCTGGTCCCCCTGGCCCAATGGGACCACCAGGTAAAATAAGACTATAAATAGTCTTACTTTTGCTATATTTGCACGCTTTGTGTATCACATTGTTCTGAAATTGTCTTCATAACGTAGAGTTCAAATGTTTGTCCTGCATCCAAACCGTAAACTCATCATGAACCTGCATCCAGGATTCCCTGGATCAAATGGTGGAAAGGGAGACCCCGGTCCACCTGGACTAGACATCCCAGGTCTGCCTGGAGAAAGAGGAAGTCCTGGTTTCCCAGGTTCCCCAGGACCAGTTGGAACCCCAGGACCTCCTGGAGGACCTGGTCGGGATGGCTTGCCTGGACTGCAAGGTAAAATATATGTGAATGCAGAGTAGATAACGATTGTTTACAATGGAGGAGTATCTGTTCATTTTCTGCCTAAACTTGTTGTTTTTCTCTTTTGTCTGCAGGTCTGAAAGGAGACATGGGTCCCATGGGACCACCTGGACCTTCTGGAGGACCAGGAGGCCCAGGAGGGCCCGGTGGCCCTGGACAGAAAGGTATTCACATACATACACACACACTTGTCATACATCACTTGTGACTCTTGTATTCAGATGACACACGTAGTCTGCCCCAGGTTATGTTCGGTGATAGGCCTAACAAGAAATATGTTTCTAACACAGATATTTTTAAACATTTGGAAATACACATTTAGAGCTTTAGATTCATCAAAAAAAACCCAAATGAAGTCTTGAAGCGAATTTCCACCAGTGTCTGTTTTGAAATGTATCACAGGGATACTCATGTTCTCCCTCCAGGTGAAGCTGGGTTCCCAGGAAGAGACGGCTTACCTGGTGGTTCTGGCGTTAAGGGAGAGAGAGGTGACCCTGGTGTCCAGGGACCTCCAGGAGCCAGCCTGCCACCATCGGTCACAAAGGGAACCAAAGGAGAGCCAGGATTACCAGGTAAATACCTTTTCATTTTCTTTTCAGAATCATTACTATATTTTTTTGAGATCACTAGAGAAAGTCACAAATATGGGAAAACAATAAATTGAATATAGCACTAAACATATTTAATTACCATTAATTAATGAATCTTAATTTATTTTTATCTTTACGGGTCCACAGGTAATCCAGGTCTTTCAGGCCAAAAAGGTGTTCCTGGTCTCTCTGGTGATCCTGGACTGCCAGGATCAGATGGACGCCCTGGACTACCAGGACCATCAGGTATGGGTAAACACAACACACACACACACACACACACACACACACACACACACACACACACACACACACACACACACACACACACACACACACACACACTCATCACACATACACATGTTCATAGAAATGGATTTCTAATGTTTTGTTCATTTTGCTGTAGGTCTTAAGGGAGAACCTGGCATCCCAGGAGCCCCTGGCGGTCCTGGAGGGCCAGGATCAAAAGGAAACATGGGAGAAATGGGATTCCCAGGTTAGTTTGACATAAAATCTTAATCTACGGGCGTTAATAGTTTGCTGCTCAGCATGAGTTGCTGTATAAATTGGAACTACAGTAGTCGGATATGGTGGCGCACTGATGTTTTGATCTACGAATGTTTGTAAGTCAGATGTTCACATCTTGAGGACTACCTACACTTTCTTAAGCTCTTCAGCTATTTTTTTTCCAAAATCAATATTGAAATGTTCACATTTTCCATTTCATATTTAAAATTTTGGACTTCTTTTTTGAAGTCTTGTGTAGGCCATACCTTATTGATGAAGAACTCTTTAAGATAAAATATTGTGTGTTGTTTTTAGTTAAACTGATGTGGCTTAAATGAAATCCTGATGTCTTTGCTGATGTCAAACTTAAATTACTCCCCAGGGCCATCGGGACAGAAGGGTTTATCAGGTCAGCCAGGAAGAAATGGAGCACCAGGACAACCAGGGGGACCGGGTTTCCCTGGAGCCAAAGGAGAACCTGGCTCTGCTGGAGTTGGGCCACCTGGACTAGCTGGACCCAAGGTGGAAGACAAAACCAGTTTAATTTCAGATTTCAGAGGAATTCAAAGATGCAAAGTTCAGTTTGTGCTTCATCTTATTCATATCTCTGAAGGGTGAACCAGGCCAGCCAGGATTCCCAGGAAGTCCAGGACTGAAAGGAGGTCCAGGATCACCCGGTCTCCCAGGTTTACCAGGAGGACCAGGCCAAAAAGGCGACCCTGGACTGCCTGGATTCCAAGGTAAATCCATCATTAGACCACAGCAGCCTGGAAACATCAGGCTGTCAGGACTGTATAACATCGGCAATTACACCACAGTACATGCTAACAGAAATGAGAGGGTAGCAGAACTTCTGCTGTCAGAACATCAGACATTTGATGCTCATGCTCTTTTTTTTTTAGCTAATGCTGGACTTCCAGCAAAGTTAAGCAAAATTAATTTACCAATCTCTTTCTTGTGGTTTCCCAAAAGGGTCTCCTGGTATCCCTGGTCCAAAGGGTCTCGACGGTGGACCGGGCGCCCCTGGTCTCTCAGGAGCCCCTGGTAGACCAGGAGAACCTGGCCGTTCAGGACCACCAGGGTTGCCAGGAGAGAAAGGACAAGCAGGTCGTGATGGGATCCCAGGACCAGCAGGAATCAAAGGAGAGCCAGGTAAGTCAACGTTCCAGTATGAAGTTACAATCAGAAAATTCATTTGTTAAGTTTATGTCAATGTTTACTTTGGATTCACTTTGCTTATTATGCTTTTTATTCTCCAGGGCTTCCTGGTTATGGTGGACCCGGTGCAGCAGGGCTTCCAGGGTTGCCAGGTAGTAACTCATCCAATGCATGTTGTTGTTTTTGTTTATTTTCTGTACAGTAAATTTAACAATCTCTACTTTATCCCTTCCCCTGTGTTAAGGTGCAAAGGGTGATCCAGGTCTTCCCGGCCCATCTGGCACTCCCGGTTTCCCTGGCACTAAAGGAGAGGCTGGTTTCCCTGGCACTCCTGGCCCTGCAGGTAACCCAGGCCCTCCTGGGCCTTTGGGACAAGCTTTGCAAGGCCCCAAAGGACTCCAAGGTCCACCTGGACCTCCTGGAAGAGCAGGTAAAGCACTTAGACTTAGAAATAAACCACTTACACTGCCAGAAACTGCTGTCTGGTTCTCATAGTATTTGACTAGATTTAGTCATTGTGTACTCATTGTGTACACATGACTGCATAAAAGGTAGAAAACTAAATTTCACAATATTTCAGAGAATGCAGATTGCATGCAAAATAATCATGTGACATTCTCAAAACAAAGTGCTAGTATTACAGATTCAGACTCAAAGAAAGTAAAGTGCTGAGGAAGGATGGTTATGGAAATTTAGTTTACCTAACCAGCGAAAACCAGACAACAGATGGCAGAAACTGCATTTTAAATGTGAATGCTATCATTTCCGTGTCAGTTGATTTGCATGGGATGTTGTTTCACCAGTCTACACCAATGGCTTAAGAGTTGCTTCACTGTTTGAACGCCACCTGTCCAGTCATTGTCAAGAACACTGAGCACGGATGTTACAACAGCCAAATCTCTTTTCACCAGGAAACAAAATCTCCATTTTCACTTGTTTGTCACTGGGCTTTGACTCCCAAATTTAAGCATGAGTTGAAGGCACTTTATTTTTCTTCATCCATTTTTTTTTTTAAATCTATGTTTTCACACCTCCTCACCCTTTTGCCCCTCATCTCTTGATCCAGTAATGGGGGAAGTATAATCTATCTGTTTCTCCACAGCTCTGAATTATGTTAATATGTGGATGCTCATCGTCTCCACCGTTGTAACAGAAACACACTTGTCAATTCTTTGTGGTTGTGTTCATTTTATGTTTATGTCGGTATGAAACAACTGAGCTTGGGCAAACCTAAAAGTTCTCAACTGCATCTTAAAAATAGAGCTCCGGGTAGTTGTGTTTAATCAATTTTTAAGAAATGTGCTCAATTTTGTCACTTTCAATTGGAGAGAGAAACTAACTATGAGAATTTTTTTTAAAAATATGAAACAACAACAAAAAGAGAACATTTGGCACTAAAGAAAGTATCTCTCATCTCTGTATGTGATTTTTTTTAGATATAATAATAATAATAATACCAGTATCTGCTCAGAGTCCAGTTGAGAGCTTTGACTTTTGCAATTGGCTCCGCTGTCTTTTATGTTTTGTCCCACCAATCAGTCATGTGCATGGACAACGGCACACAAACACACACTGAGAACAAGTCTAATACAGTTCTGGAAAGAGTGGTACAACATTCATTAATTTAATAAGTTTAAAAAATCTTTAAATTTGGAAATATTTGATGTCCATTTAGGAATCAATAAACACAGAACAGACTTCAAGTTCAAATTCACCGTAAAACAACATATTAAACAGAAAAAAAGTCACTGACCACACACCACCACTGTGTTACGCTAGCAAAAAATATCAATGTGACAAAATTGTAAAAACTATGACCTTTTACCCCCTGTTTCCTGTGGCTTGGCCCCACCCATTGTGGTGTGGCCCCGCCTCTTCATACGATGACACGCGTATCCGGCACACCACAGGTCCCACAGGTCAGATCAACGGCATCCAGACTTCTTCTGCACGTTCCTTATTTAACCCCACCACATGATGAAACAGGAACAAATCTCATCTGAAAACTGCAATGTCTAATTTTTGACTTTCTATTTCTTCTCAATTGCTGTCCTTTACTTTCACTGTCTACGCACTCTGATGATAGATTAATTCACCTGTTAACAAGTAAGAAATTTTAATGTTTCACCCTTAAAATTCATGGTCGTGCACTGGCACGACTAGCATGTTATCTTGATCACATATAGATACATTCAAAACAAGCCTAACATGTAGATTGTGTTATAGCATCATGGAGTTTGTCCTCAGAAACACACCATGTAACTAACTCACCTGTAAAGAGTTTTTTTTTCCACCTGGGTAATTATTCTAGTTCTGTACTGACTTTTTATTGTTTGTATTGAAGTAAAAAATATGTTATAAAGGATATATATATATAAATAATATATAATATAATAAATAATCTGTAGCTTAAATGTTTTGTTAGTGCAACCACCAGCATCTCCGAAAATCCCAAAATATTCCCAATGTGTCTTTTTGATATGGATCTTTTCATCCAGAAACACGATAAATCTTTCTCATTGGAAACCTTCTAGAGCTTTTCTGTTTGTCAGAAAACATCTAGTATGAACGGACTTCATTGTGGTTTTTATTTATGAATGGGCTGTACATGCAACTTTCACCCAGCAGACTAAAGTTTTAGTCCTATCAAGAGGATTTACTGTAAATTTGAGGCACTTTGGTTAAATTTAGGCAAAAAAGCTCATTAGAACAGCAAATCAAAAATACTCAGGCTTAAGCAACATTTATATAATGACACTATATGTCTAAATTTATACATCAAAAAGTTTTGGTGGGATTTGGGCACTACAAACCCAGTCATTTGTAGGTGAAATTTACTTGAATAAGTTGAGGTTTGAGATTGCTGATTGGTTATTGTTGTTGTTAGCATGTCCAGGGTAGCTTTATATTGTTAACACCTCCTACATACATACTGTAGATAGCTACAGACAAAATATCTCTGACTGTTTCTGACTGATGCTTGCTTCTCTCTAAACCTCCTCTTCTTTTTTGCCCTGTGCCATCAACCCGGCTCCACTTTTCCTGGGAATTCTGGGAACCGTAGGTCTTCCAGGTTAGACTTCAGCGGTTTGATGGTTTTAATGTATGGTTTTGTACATTTTATTTAAAATTGGGTTGTTGTTGTGTTTTTTTTTACATTTTTTATTATTATCCTGTTCTTTTAACAAATCTATGCTCCGCAGGTCAGGTTGGACACTCAGCACTACTCATAATCCAGTAAACAAATAACTAAAAGAAAAGATGCTGCATTGGTTTCATCTAAACTGATGATACTAATTCTGACTTTAATTCCAGAGTGTTTGTATGTTTTCAGTACGTTAGTGACAAATACTGAAGGTACGGTTAGAAACATTGCAAAATGTAATCATACTGTATATCTAAATAAATATTAACATTTTCCATTTGGGGAAGAAAGTCTTCAGTTTCATGTTAGGTAGCATGAAATAATTTTCTGTGAATAATGTGATGTAATTGTACACCAAGTTTTCGTTAGAGTGGATGTGAACCATTTTTTTTATATAAACACTTTCCTGCTTTATGATTGATAAATGGAAACCGACCCTATTCCAGCTATGGTGACAATAAAAAAAAAATCTATCGTTATTTCTTCTCATTTTGTACTTTTATTAACTATTGATGTCTGCTTATGAAGGTCCACCTGGCCCACAGGGTGTCCGTGGGCCCGCCGGAAGTGGTGGCGTGAAAGGAGAAAAGGGTATTCCTGGCGCTCCTGGCCAGCCGGGCTTCGCTGGACAGAAAGGAGATCCTGGTGTTCCTGGATTCCCTGTGAGACATGTTTTCTTTGTGTGTGTGTGTGTGATTCATTTGAGTCTTGAATCAAAACTTTAAACTTTAAATTGGGGATTTCTTTTTTTTTTTTTTTACCAGGGTTCTCCTGGTCTTTCTGGTGTTCCTGGAATTAAGGGAGATATTGGTCTGCCTGGTGTTCCAGGATTCCCTGGTGAGTCCACAATCCTGTAGAAGCATTCTCATTTTTGTCTTTTCGGTAATTCCAATCTGATGTTATGCACCTTTTGCGAGCAAAGCCTAAAAATCCATTTGTATTTTCTGCCAGGATCAAAGGGAGATTCAGGAATTCCTGGTGGAAATGGTCTTCCTGGTGATCCTGGAGATATCGGACCAAGTGGTGGGTGAACATTTACACATCTACAGCTTCCTTATGCAGTGAACACAGAATGAAGAGATACAGAAATATGATTTACTGCACCATCATAAATCATCAGCGTCAATACTTCTTAGTGGTTTTAAATCCAGTATTTTCTTAAATAAAAATGATTTTGATGTTGAAAATGTTTTTTCTAACTGACTTCTGACCTTTAGGCCCTCCTGGTGACCCTGGTGTCCCTCCAACTCCCATTGTGGTGAAGGGAGAGCGCGGACCCCCAGGTCCACAGGGCCAGCCTGGCAGTCGGGGTAACCCTGGTGGCCCCGGCCGCGAGGGTCTTCCAGGTGAGCAAGGCTGATATAAGTGTGAACAATGCTAGCTTAAATTCTCTTCGTCCTCCTCTAACAGTCACATAATCTCTTAAAAATCTTATATTCCCAAAATATAATTTTAGTATTAGATTATGTTGCGCTTATTTAACAAAGAGGACTGTAATGCACTCAGGTCAGGGTGGTGAACCTGGAGAACCTGGTCCAGAAGGTCCTCCTGGCTTTAGTGGCCCACCTGGCAGGAAGGGAGACAACGGACCCGCTGGTCAGCCTGGTGAGCGAATCACAAATCAGACATGCAAAAACCATCTCAAGTCATCTTTGGTATATCAGTGCCTTCTAAAGTAGAAACTCAATGTCTTCTAACTGTGAGAACGTTCCTTTCACATTTGTGTTCAGGTCAGCGTGGTTACCCTGGTCCCCCTGGTTCAGACGGACCACAGGGTCCTCCTGGTATTACAGGATCAGCATCTGCATCCCATGGATTCCTCATCACCCGGCACAGCCAGGGTCAAGACGTCCCCTTCTGTCCCGACAGAACTAATCTCATCTACGACGGATACTCCCTGCTGTACGTGCAGGGAAATGAGCGGGCGCACGGACAGGACCTTGGTATGAAGGGATTTCTGGTTGGTTGAGCTTTTGGTCTACCAGGAAGTTCCACTTTTTACTATGATCGTCCTCTGCCTTCCGCTCCAGGCTCGGCCGGCAGCTGCCTGCGCAGGTTCAGCACCATGCCCTTCATGTTCTGCAACATCAACAACGTCTGCAACTTTGCCTCCCGCAACGACTACTCCTACTGGCTGTCCACACCCGAGCCCATGCCCATGTCCATGGCCCCGATCACCGGAGAGAGCATCAAGCCTTTCATCAGCAGGTAGGGATGAAGAACAAGAAAGATTTGAGTTAAGAGGTTTAACTATGGAAGAATGAGTCTTTATTTTTACATCTCTGTGTCTAGATGTGCAGTGTGTGAAGCTCCAGCCATGGTGATCGCAGTCCACAGTCAGACCATCCAGATTCCCACTTGCCCTTCAAATTGGGAAGCTCTATGGATAGGATATTCTTTCATGATGGTAAATCCCTACACTTTAACATGAAAATTAAATTGTAATCTTAACAACTACATGTTTAGCCCTATCTCTCCTCCTTAAAACTAGTGTTGAAAGGGCCAAATTTAATTTATAAATGTAACTAAGTGTAACTCAGTATAATGTAAAATAAATGTAACTATACTTTTTAATGTTGAATAACTCTAAATTTATTGTTCATTCAAGTTACAGAAAAAATATGTTTACTTGTTTCTCTGTGATATCATAAAGCCTTTTAATTTGTCAGGTTATGAAACCCATGTAATTTGATCGATCAAGGATCAAACTATCTAAGTGAATAAAGAAAAAAAATGCATCAAACACAAGTTAGGACATTAACTTTGTTCAAAATCTTTTTGTCAACATTAAAAATGGGATTGATTATTGCATTGTGGGAAATGTAGTTTTTGGTCAAAGCACACTTTTGACACTCTTTATGCTCTCGCGGGCGACATAAGATGATGTGGGGGGGGGGCACATGACACATGCACTAGCCGACCACAGATCTTGGCAGAGCCTCGCTGACTTTCGATGCTAAAGCATTTCAGCTGTTTTAATACCTGGATATTCCATCTAACCATGTGCATATATGAATATACTCCTATCTTGGTTTTCTCGTACTATACTTATCTGGTCTTCCCTTTGTTTCTCAGCACACTAGCGCGGGTGCAGAGGGCTCCGGTCAGGCTCTGGCCTCCCCCGGCTCCTGTCTGGAGGAGTTCCGCAGCGCTCCCTTCATAGAGTGCCACGGCAGAGGGACGTGCAACTATTATGGCAACTCCTACAGCTTCTGGTTAGCCACTGTAGAGCCCAGTGAGATGTTCAGGTATGGATCTATTTATCCAATCAGTGATCGGTTTTTTGGCGACTAGTTGTTTCACTTTCAAACATTTATATAAACAGGGTTTGCTGAAATAAATTGAGAGTTTTTGTAGGTTAAGTGACACATATTAATCACCTTGACTCTCGGCTCCTACAGGAAGCCCCAGTCTGAGACTCTGAAGGCGGGTAACCTACGGACGCGCGTCAGCCGCTGCGTAGTCTGCATGAAGAGGACGTAACAGCACACGGCATCCAGCTAGACCCGCGGACGCCCTAGAGATGAGCGGATAACAGGGGACAAGTGGGGCGAGTCACAGTGACGGTTGTCGTGGTGACAAGATGGAATTCCAACAGCGCATTGTCTTCCAGAAAAAAAAAGAAAAAGAAACTACAACTAAAACAATGGTGCTACTGTGCAACACAGCTAAAAAAAAACAACAACAAGATGACAATAAATCTTACACTTACTATTTGTTTCTTAAGAAGTACCTCAAAATGAAAGCAAAAAGAAAAAAAATGGTGCCACGATGGATGTGTGAGAAAAAGAAAAAGTGCATTTTTTTTTTTGTTCATTTATTTTCTTTCTTTCCCCAACATTTGATCTCAATGTGACGTTGGTGCAACAACGATGTGATGCTGTACAGCCATTCGTAGACAGAAGTGCTCCTTCTGTTTCGGTTTTGTTGGGGCCTTATTGATGAGGAGTGGACGGTCTCCACTGCTACCAAATCGGCACTTTGACTTCTGAACATCCAAGATAAGAGATGCACTGACGACGAGATTTCCTTAGTGAGACTGACTGCCTTTTTTTTTATTGCCAGCGCTTCATTCACACAATCTTTCTCTTTCTCTTCCCATCATTTTCCTGTCGTTTAACGTTTCGTTTGATGGTACTAACCTTGCCCGCTTCTAACCAGCCCCTTTTTTCTTCCTTTTTTTTTTTGTAAGTAATTAAATGTGTATATTGTGTAAAACACCTTCTATTTTTAGCTTAATAGGTCCTGAATCTGTACCACGTCTTTGTTATACTTTTTTTTTCCACATTCTTTTAAGCTCACACACTCACACACATAAACAGACACACACACACACACACACACACACACACACACACACACACACACACACACACACACACACACACACACACACACACTCCATTTCTCACATTGACTCAGATATTGTAAAAAGAAAGGCTTTTATGAATGAAACAGTATTTTATATATAATAAACATATAGTTGCAAAAAAGAAGATATAAACTTTATTTGGCTGTGGGGAGATTGTTCACTGTTCACAAAGGTCAGGCATTTCAGCAAATAAATAAATAAATAAAGCTAACTACTGAGCAGGCGGAGCCATTTTCCCTGAAACATAACAGTCTTGTATGATATTAACGATGCCATTCGCTTCCATCTTTTGTATTCAATTTGTAGGATTATGAAATGCTCAGATGAAATACAGGGGATTTGCTTTTAGGTAGTCTGATGATTGGGGAATGTGTCAGATATTTGTGCAAAAAAAAAAAAAGTATTTGAATTAAATCTCGGATCCTTGATTAGAAAAAAAGTCATATTTGTTTTGTGGTTTTTTTTTTTTTAAACATTTCCAGGTGCTGGGCTTTGCTGTAAAAAGAGGGCCTGAGGTTTTGGTGCACATTTTGCCTCCCGAAATCTTAAAATCCACTTTAGCTGGCTTGAATATTTATCCAAAATTGGTCAAAGTTTTGACACTCGGCCCAGTTTGAGTGTCTGTACATTTATCGGGTGTAACACTCCTGATGTACTGTAAGTCTACAAGAGCTGTTTATGGTACAAAGAAATGTTTTCCTGTGATTTTATTGTTATTTTTATTTTTTCAAAACTGCTTTTATGAATCTTAATTTTGTCAACCTTGGGTGCGATTAAAAAATGTGTATTTGTTTCCTCTTTTTTTTTTTTTTTTTTTTTAAATTTTTCATGTAATATTATCCAGAAGTTGTTATAAACTTTTAAAATAAATACTATGTCCAAAGTGTTGTCTTGTATTAATTGAGAGGGAACATTTAGGAGTCACTGCCATTGAAGATCAAGTTAATCAAAGTCTCATATGTGAAGCTAGAACTGCAAAAACTATGTAGAAATACATTTTTAAAAAACTACTAGACAAATTTTTGTGACCAATCAAATAAACCCTGGAGTTTATAGTTTATTGCATCAAGGCTTTTTGACTTTTTCAGGAAACTTGATTAGATCCGGATATTGATGAGTCCTGGATTAAAAAAACAACAACATGAATGAAATAATTTATTATTTAAAAGGGACTATTGGGTTTTGATTGATTAACCAATTCAAGGTTTTCTCATTAAAAATGAAATGACAGTGAAAAAGGCTCTTTGGTGTCCTTATGCTAAAGCCAATGATTATTCAAAATAGTGTGTTGATTCTGATGATTGTAGATCATTATTAACAAAAACAATGAGTTTCATGAAACCCAAAGTTTAGGCTTGCGTTCAGATTGCAGGCAAATCGGGTTCCAATCAGATTCCCTTTCACTGTCCAAATATGATTTGATACTATCGCCCAAAAGTGGTTTCAATCCATTTGGCAAAAAAAAAATATTCAGACTACAAAAGAGACATCTGGGTGGATGAAAATTTAAAAATAAATAGATTGTTTTGAAATATTTGAAACAAGGAATTAGCTTACATACAGTACAGAATTTTATTGACATGACAGTAATTCTCTGGGGCACATCCCATATCATAGTCGAGAGTTCCAAAGGATGACCAGCAGATGGCAGTATAATACAACAAAGTGAAACGACACGCTCAGCTCCAACAAAAACAAACCTTCAACAAACGGATGAGAGAAAATGATATGTATGATAATCAGAATAGCAAGAAGAAAAAGATTTAATTCATCTATAATGTATTCAGCATGAGTACAAGCAACTCCTCCTCCTGTGCACATGACACTACTGTATACAAAAAGAGCTTTAATTGACTATATTCGTCAGGGAAAGAAAAAGCAACAATTAAAGAAGAATGACAAATTACACCTCTTTTGGAAATATAAAGTAGCAAGAAAAGTGTTGAGGTAATGTTCTTTACTTGAGGTTTACACTACATTCACACACACAAGCACAGACACAAATAATACACACACACATACACACATCTGAAATTAAATCTAAATACACAAAGGAGTGGATTCTTCTCTCCCTTTCTTTTCTCTGACTGGTAGCTGCAGCTTTTGTTTTGGTCTCCTCTGCGTTTGAGGCTCCAGGCTGTCTTGACTAATGTACTTCCTGATTCGTACTGGCTGAGCTTTAGAAACCAGAGATGATCGTAGGTGTGTGTGTGTGTGTGTGTGTGTGTGTGTGTGTGTGTGTGTGTGTGTGTGTGTGTGTGTGTGTGTGTGTGTGTGTGTGTGTGTCCATTCCTGTTGTCTCTTCTCCCTAAGTTGTTTAGAGCTGCTGCTGTCTGATGATTCCTGGAAAGACGTGCTGATCTTCTGTCTGAGTGCAATTCTCTGGCTTTGTTGCATAAAGGTAAGTTTAGGTCAAAAATAAGAAAAAGCATGACATCACTCTGCCGGGGCCGGCTGGGATGTTTCCTGATGTTATAAGAGCTCATTCCAAAAAAAAAAGAAAAAAAGAAAAACAGATTAGGTGTTCCTGTGCTCGAAGGCTGAGGTGTCCTGCCAAAGATGCAACAGCTCAATTAGAATAAACTCTCATAATAACAGCGTCATCTGCATTTGCAGATACATTTAATTACAGTGGATGTTCATCCATTTCATCATGAAAATGTACAGATTGTAATGTAAAACGTTTATCGGTGAAAAGTTAAAAAGTTCAGGTGATAAATTACGATGAAAAGCCTTTGACAGGCTAGAGGAGCACGCATTCTTCCACCAAGCTTGTGCAATCCTGAAGATGCCTATTGACATACACTGTAAAACTCTTTACTGTAAATGTAACTGTAAAAATGCAGTACAGTGTTTTGTTGTTTCTTCTCGTATCATAGAATTGCACTGCATTGTACTGTAACGTTGTAACTTTGTAACACAATACTGATCAAAGGTCAAATTGTTGTATATCCATAGTATGAAAACCCTGTTTCGATCTGCATTAATAATTAAAGCCTGTTCTTGTAATACAGTGCGCCCTCGTTACTCGCGGTTAATGCGTTCCAGGAACCACATGCGAATAATTCCGTGATATAGCGACAAATTATTTATCTTATCATTTACGGTAACTTAAATGTTTATGAACTCTCCCCATACTTATACTAAACCACATTCTATATGTATTACCTTTTCCCTCACTCTTATTGACTGTTTAAAGCACTTTCGTGCTGCGTTCCGAGACTCATGAATCGTACCACACTTCCAGATACCGTCAGACAATAGAATGCGCGTACGGCATCACATGACTACCTACTAAATATCCGGGATGAAGTGAAGTCGCAAGTTTTGATGCGCGAATGCGTAAGGGATTACTGCATTTCTTCGGAAAATGGATTAAATATTACAGATTGGTTGTGGCTGAGGCTGCCATACTCCCACAATGCATTGTGCATTACATTACGTCGTTATCTCACATTAATATGGTAGAATCTAGATCAAAATTGACTGTAAAACAATCTTTTCTAATGTAACTGTTTCTCACCACACTCTTTGAAACCAGTCTGGTAATTTTTGCATGACAAGGATGAAAGTTAAAAGATGCCACATCCTGCAAACCTATCGGGGTTGTTTCCCATACTGTACCCCATCCCTTCACGGAGTTTCTTAGAAATCCATACGGCCGTTTAGGAATACTTCTACTAATAAACAACCCACCAACAAATAGGGTGTAAACAGAACCGCCTTGGCCGAGGCAACAGCCAATATCCTTTTCACAACACCGAGTTGTGGTTTTGATATATTTGGCTAATGCTCTTGCTGAGTTGTTGAATGCAAAGCAACTCCTTTGAGGGACCAGCACCAATGACGTTAGAGTCACAAGCTTGCTTCTCTAACCTTTATGCGCTATCTCCCCTCTTTAGCATCTGTTTCGGTGGATACCTGGAAAAACCTTGAGCTTGCTTCCTAAATAGGAAACTTTCGAGGATGTGAGAAGGAGGAAGGGGATCCGTCGAAAAGACAGATGCTGTTTTCGAGCGTCAATGAGGTCAGGCCTCTTGCTGGGTGAACAGATACAAAGTGTGGTCAGGTGAAACCCTTACATCCTCTCTCATTAGGGGTACCATCTGTTAATGTGTGTGTGAGAGGATAGTGGAACCATTCCAAGGATTTCGGATACTGACGAAGATGCTAATTGCTGCGCTAATAGTTGAAAAGCCGTGTACATCAGATCCGTGAAGTGGACTCCGAGCCTTGGGAATCCACCTCACACATCATCCACCGCAAACACATGCAGTCGAACACGCAGACACAAGCACACACACCGGGTGTTGTTTTGAAACTCTAGCACCGGTCTACATCCCCAATGGTTCGTCCATCAGTAACGAAACCCCTGCAGGTCACATGTTGGTGTTGAAAGGCCCCCCGCTTGGTGCACTGGCTCAGCATCCACATACACACACGCACGAAAGCATCATCATACCCCCAGGTCTGTCACTCACTGGAGAAGCTGCTGCAGACTGGAGACCATTTTTTGAATCCTTGCCACAGTCAAACCTGCGGCATCAACTCTTGAAATGTTTTCTCCCGCTCACTTCAAGCCCTCAAGACTTGGAACGGGAGCAGGATGGTCCCAACTCGAGTGTCTGGTTCAGGGGTCATCAAACATGTTTGTGCAAGGACCAGACTTTTTTTTCCCCAAAAACTCCAAGTTAAAGGTGTGGGCTAAGACATCAGTGGGAGCTCCGCATTCATTTCTATGTACAGTATTCTAAAAGCTTATAGATACAGGAGAAATGCACCAAAGACAGAGGCATCAATGGAAATCATTTGGGGGGAAGGATCACAATCATTCAAGCATGACACAACAAATGTTTAATGAAGACAAATAGACCAGAATAAGTATTAAAGGACTGGAAAGAACCATTCTAGTGAACATGCTAGTAAAAAAAAACCTTGAGAACTTTTAAGTTACTTCTTAAACTTGAGATTTTTATGCTATCAGTTTTGCCATTTATTAACTCAAACACACACAAAAAAATCATTTTCACCATCGATTCAGAAAATTATTTGACCTTTTAGTCATTAACTTTTCCATTTTGTTCACTCACTGCTTCGGAGGGATTTATATCCACACACTTGACAAATACCTCAACATGCTTTATCTCATCTCTGGGCTGTGGTTTTTGGGTTTACTCTGCAGTTTGATTGCAAGAGGTTGCGCCACTTAAAATAAAAAAAATAATGAAAACATTTGTGACGTATTCTGACGCATTTAGTGGCTCAAATATTGTCTGAGTGTCTCAATCACACGATATGGTGATCGCTTTTAAGTTTTATCGCTGGAATGATGACGATTCTAAGCCTGGTCCGAGTTACGGTAGTTTATGCACAGTGTAATTCACCCAGGTTCAGTTTAAATATTAAATATAATGTTACATATAACATTAGTTTAAATTAGAGAAACAGACCTAAACATGATCAATGCAAGCTGAACCTTTTGAGCCTCATTTTTTATGTTAAATACAATATTACATAAATGGAGAGTAGCTTTCCATTAATATAAGCCTTTATTTAATAACTCATATTGACTTTACAGCTGAATACCTTCATAATGAAACCTAATGCATATGTGCTGTGCTCCGTCCCACATTTTGGGCCCCAGGATGTCGGTTATCTGTCAACCGCATGTCAAACCTGTGTGGGAGAAAACTGTGCGTGAAACAACACCGATCACTTTTCCGCTGGTAACCTTTGTTCACAGAGTTGACCCTTCTGCAGATTTACTTTTTTGTTTGTGCCCATTCAGTAAAAGAAAGAAAACTCCTTCATTTCAATCACTTTTTATTCATCGTAAACTTTAGACTACAAGATTTTTGTCACCATATTGACAAACAAACAAAAAAAGACCAAGAAAACAAGGTCACAACCCTGCTGCCTTCGGCGGATCCAGACTCTCCTCTCAGCTGATTGCCTCTCATGACCAAAGTGAACTTTGGGTTGTTTTGACAGTTGGACTTTGAGATGCTGAGCTGGATAAACACTGTGTGTCATCAAACCACTCATCTGCAAAAAAAAAAAAAAAAAGCTTCAGGAAGATTCCTTTTTTTCCGCGTTGACACTCGTAGATTCTCTGCAACAGCTTTAAAACATTGTCAAACACATCGCTCATTATCATTCAGCCTGTTGACGTGTGGCTCCCTGACAACATAAATGTGTTTACTTCATTCGTAGCGCGGGCAGGATCTTCTTACATGAGGGATGATATTGTGTTTAATCTGCAGCAATAAAAGTGTGAGATTAGATCTTTATGATAGGAATAAAGCAATAACAACTAGATTGACCCTTAGTAGACTGAAAACCTCTAACAAGACCGAACAGTCCAACATGTCCTTTAGAGAGGTTTGCGCACACTTGAGAAAAACGCTGAGAAAATGATTTATGCGTAAGGTAATTTATAAAGATTAAAAAATCTGCACCTCTGTTCAGTTGTGCACATTTAGGAAAACCCATTAACAAATGCAATATCTCAATGTGAAAGGTAGATGAGAAAGAATTACATGGATCCACAGTTCCTTCAGGAGACATACCATTATCCTTCAAGTGTTCAAACAGACCTGCAAACCCTAACATAAAATGCTGGACACACGCTATCATCAAACCCAGAAATCTAAGGTTTTCCTATAGATTCTTGTTGAGACAAAGACATGGAAAAGACTTGAAGGGCAAATGGAGAAAATATACCTGAAACATATTGGAAAAATTAACTATGTGAGCAACCGGATGATGCAACCACACAACAAATAAAGCCTTTGCTTTGGTTACGAGTACTCGACTCGTCAACGATTGGCAATAAGCACGTCAATTACGTCAGTTTTTGAAGTGCTACAGTTGCTGGTTCCTCCAGTTTGCAGCCGTGCGAGGAGAGGTCAAGAGGTTGTTAAGACTTTTATCATCTGAGAGCGCAAGTAGCTACAGTAAATTTCATGGCCGTTGACTCTAGTGTTTTGACTGACGTCTTAAATGAAGTCACGTCTTTTTTTTTTTTTGACACAAGAAATGGTGTTTTGAAAGGTTTTTATCAGAGCATGCGTTATCAGGGAAATGTCTCAACCTGTAGAGGAATCATGTGGTCCTTCAGTGAGTGAACAGAAAAAAACTTGTTTTCAGGTTATATGATTGTTTATTATGATTCTCCCAGGTGTTAAGGTGAACTGTTTTTTCCCGAAACACAGTCGTCCTTATTGAACCACTAACACGTCAGCAGATTACGGCATTTTCCGCACTATAAGGCGCACTGGGCTATAAGGCGCACCTTCAATGAATGTTTTTTTTGAGAAAATTAAAGGCTTTTAGGTGCGCCTTATAGTGCGGAAAATACAGTTCTTGATGTTGTAAGGTTATCTTAAAAAACTAGAGTTGTGAAGATGTCAATGGTGATAAATCACACACAAAAGAGGCAGCCAAGACCACTGCAGTTACATGAACACATTTTTATTGCAATAGCTCTATCGAAAGCAAAAAACAGTCTGATAAATATAAACACTATGCCGATGCTCAAATCTCCTCGCATACCCCTCCTACCCCCGCCCCCCTTTCCCTCCATAGAGAAAAGAAGAGAGAGAATTTAAAAAAAAAAAAAAAAAAAGGCTGGGCATCTGCTGAGGCGTCGACATAACATGAAAAAAGCAACAACTTGAGTTTTTCCTTATTTACAGAAGGAGGATTTCCATTCCCATCAGTTCCTTTTTTTGTTTTTTTAGAAAAAAAAAAGTTCTACTTTTTCGTATATAGGACGTACGTCGCTGAAAAATAATGCACATACGAAGGATACACACCTCCACAGTATTTTTTAACTCTTTCCTGTAAAGCTAATAAACAACAGCATTCAACTTGGAAACTAAGAACACAGGTAGCGGGGGCAGGGTGGGATCAGCTTCCCTCGCCCACCTCCGGGGAAAAAAAATAATTAAAAAATTCCTCTGATAGTTTGGGAGGATTTGGAAAAAAAAGAAAGAAAAAGAAACAAACAAAAATAAGACCCGCGTCTGATAGCAGAAACATCATCATGTTTGCCATTGACAGCAATTCCAACTGTTAACTGTACTACACAGCAGCAAATAAACTGTAATATAGTTACAAAAAATAAACATTAGGCAGAAGTTGCAACCCATTCTTTATACAAATAACTGCAAAATGCCTATGTACTCTTAAAAAAAATACTAGCCTTGTATCGTTTTGTTTTCAGAGACACAAGGTCGCAGAAATACAACGAAATAACCAAGATGATTATTTTCCCTCTGTAAACTAGAATACAAAATAAACCAAAATGTTAGAGGAAAAAAAGGAAACAAAAGTTTGCATAACAATGCAGTACCCTAAGTCTTCTCTGCGAGGATTATATATATATATATATGTATATAGATATATATTACGTAGGTCTCATGTCTCCACCCTTTTAAATTCATTTTCTACACCGTATTCAGTAAAATCAAGGACAGGTTTGAGGTTGAGTTGTTGCCAAAATAAACAGATTCTGTGTAAATTAATTCAGTCATGACGAAGAATTAAACCGGGTAAAATTTAACAAGAAGGCAAAAAAACATTCATGAACGTGAACATTGTTTTTCTTAAAAAAATAATGCTTTGAATAAATTAAGGGGGATTCTTCCAAAAAAAATCACCCAAAATCTAGCTCTACCATTTTTCTCATTGCATTAAAAACTCAAAACTAACACGACTCTGTGGCAAATTCACAAAATATTCTCTAAATTTAAAAAAATCAAAAACTATTCTTTTCGTTTGCTGTGGGTCATCGCAGCTGAATTATAATTAAATTAAATTCTTTGTTCATTTAAAGGGGGATTATATAGGGATACGTCAGATTGTTCATAATGTACATATAAGACACATAACAGGCTTAAAAAACATTTTTGGAATTTTTTTTTACTTCAAATCAGATTGAAATCCTTGATGGGGAGGGGTTAGCCGCATAACCCCCTACACCCTCAGGACCATAGGTGGATTTAAAGACAGGAAAAAAATAATTTTCTTATCTCTTATCATCCTAAACACAAGCATCTTTCTTTCCTCACTGGAACATTTAAAAGGAAAAACGTAAATGAGTGGGGGACTGGTGCAAATATTGGACAGTGAAGCACCTCTATAGTAGGATTTTAACTTGGAGAGGTCTGGAGATTATGAAGTACCTCTAATACATTTAATACTGAAGATATTTTATCTTTGAATTACCTTGATGCAGTAAAACTCCACTCATCTGGCATTTTTCAAGTCCATTATCAAGACATCATATTTGCTTGCTTTTACTGTTTTATGTAATTAAACATTCACTTTTGAATTTGAAAACTTCACATTATCGATGTGATTGCTTAAACATTTAAAAAAAAATTTTTTACTATGGTGTCTATTTTTTAGATCGCAAAATAAAAAGGAGTTTGAAAATCTGTGTAAAAATTTCAGTAGCCCCAAAAATAGGATTTACAAAAATAAAAGGAAAGTAAAACCATGCTTTTCACAAAAAGATTAACTGAGTTAAAACAAAAAAAACAATCAGAGCACAACACATTGAAACAAAATACTTTTAAGATCTCCTGGGCTCCATTTAATGAAACACAAACTGCATTTTCCTGCTAATCTGTGACAAATTGAAATAATAAAAATGAATAAATCACATCAGTAATTTCTCCGTTAACATGACAGCGAGCAGAGGATTAAACTTTGCATTATGAACACATAGCACCAGATGTTTGGAGTTCAGAGGGCATCAAGTAATCAGTCAATCGCAGAAAACCCATCATGCTGCAAAAAAACCAAAACAAAACTGTCGATGCTGTTCTGGAAACCAGATATGAACAATTACTTAAAGAGAGCTCAGCATCCCTGATGTGTGGGGGCTCTAAAAGCATGACAGTGATGCTTCCTACACATAGAGCAGTGTGAGACTGACAGGCCTTCATCCATCCTAACGCATTAAAGACAACAGAAAAACAGAGTGGGCTGATAAAACATCACAAACGGGGAAAAGATAGCATTACACGACAAAAAAAAATAAAAAAATTTGCAATCCTGTGGGCCGTTCGCCATCACTCGTGTTTCAGCACATTTCTTTCTACGAGATCAGTGGAGATGGTACCGGTCATGGGAGAGTAGCGGCAGAAGAAATTCTAAATATGGGTGTATTAATCCGTTAAAGTGTGTGTGTGTGTGAGAGAAGAGGCTGAGAATGTCACTGATGTGGGTGTTTGCCACCTGTCCGAATGTGTGTGTGTGTGTGTGTATGCATGTAAGTGACAAATATCCTCTATGTCACCAAGAAATGCTGACAGAGCTGCAACGGTGACACACAGGAACTACCTCTGCATGACCGTTACACGTGTGTGCATGCGTCACATGACCTTAACATCATTCGTGTCGGCGTCTCAGCGTCGATTTCTGTGCTTTGTGCTTTAACCGTTTATTGAGGGGGGGGGGGGTTACATCTTTGACTGCAGCAGGAAAAATTCCAAGAGATGCAGTTTAGCCAAACAGGAGGATTCAGTGATTATCTTCTCACCGCCATACAGACAGGAAATCAGATGGACTTTTCTGGAGCTTCACAATAAAACAGCGTTGCAAGAGAAGTTGGAGATTGGGTTTTCAAAAGTTTTTAAAAAATAAAGGAAAAAAACAAGCAGAAACAAAAAGTAAAATGACTTGGTGCAGTTCATGTGAAATATAGAAATCCAGAGACCCCAAATTAATTTGAAAGGGTGTTAAAGTCACAGCAACAAATACCTCTGTTGTGTTTTTTGCAAGTTCTTAATTTGAAAAAAAGATGGAAATAGTGTCTTTTTGAATCAGTTTTAGGATCTTGGCCTTCTGGAGAGTTGGGTTAGCCGTTTGCTACCACGCTGTGCTTTTGTGAAGCTCCAACAATGTTTTGTCGCTCAAGAAAACTTTCATATTGGGGAGCAGATAGTCAGTTTACACCTTTCTGGGTGACCGTTAAAGATTTGTCACATTTCATGCACCTCTTTGGAAATGTTTTAACCGTTGATAGATCTCCGTTGTCAAGCGTGTTGCTTCTTGTAAGAGATATGAACCAAAATGTAAAAAGCACCTGTTTCTGTTTATTAAACAGCAGAAAACAAAAGCAGAATCGTGCCGCAAAACAGTTTCCATTCACCGGATGTAGCAGCCGAGTTTCTCTACAAAGCCCGCGTCAATCTTTGAGGTTGTTTCTTAAAGAGAGAGTTCCAACAGTTTGGGAAGAACGCTGATAAGAAGTTCTTTGTCACTGATTAGCTTAGCAGGTAGCTCAATCCATGTAACCTACTGTTTTGACAGCTCAGTATTTTAATGAAATGTACTTTTCTACAGATTTAGCAAATGACATAAAGTGATGATTTATTCGCTTTATAGGTGCTAACAGGTCTGCTGCTCAACTCTGGATTGAGCGATGTTAGCTAATTACTTTCTGCAGCTTTTATTCTTCATGCCAAGTGGCACAAATCTATTTTCTCAACCTTTTAACAAAAAGGCAAAATAAGATTGTTTCCCAAAATGTTGAACTTCTCCTTTAATCACTTCAGTCAGATTCACATATCTGCAAAAGGGCAAACAGAGGACAGATTTGACACAGATCACTTCCAGCATTTGATTGATGATCATTTTTCGTATTCCCGCGTTGTTGAATACCGTCTTGCTACGAGAGCAAAACAAGAAATGTAATGAAATAGGTGTACCTCTTGCAATGAACAAATAATATGCTACAAAATGCAAAAAAAAAAACAGTAATGATTTAAGGTTTCCTGCCGCGTTAGCGAGCTGTAATCAAACCAGCGGCAGCTCAGTGTCCCAGTTGCGAACTGGTGTGAACATTACGCATAATGGTAACTGGAAAGGCGGCGTACCTGACTTGGAAAACAATGGGAACAAGCATTTTAGCTGTGCAACGCCACTTGTCAAACGGGAAGTGAAAACTGATCGGCCAGTTTGTACCATATTAGGGTTAAAAAAAAAAAAAGGAAAAAAAAAAATTAAAAAAAACCCTCCAAAATAAAAGTTTCCAAGTCTGTACCATAATGCCTTTTTAGTATTCAAACCTCCCTTTTTAATACCATAAGGAGAAGCAGAACCACCTGATAAGAAGACAAAGGTTCTGCTGAGGTCCCCTCAAGAGCTCACTGACTGCTGTCTGCGGAACATGAGGGGAAAAAAGCAGCACACACTGGCAGCATCCATTGGTCACAGGCAGAGTCAAGTGTCCCAAGCACAGAGATGAGGAGGAGAAGGAGGAGGAGCAGGGTGGTGGACCTTTATCATCCCGTCCCATTAGTCTGAAAGAGAAGAAGGCAGATCATTAGGTGAGCAGTCAGAAACACGATGAACATCAAGCTAGATTATCAGCGATACAGATGATCACATATAAATATAAAATAAGCTGAAGACATCGACTAAATCACGTCTTATCATGATGGATTGATGCCTTTCCCTTATTCTCATACACATAGAAGCATTGTTAAGGTGCCGCAGGAAATAGACAAGCATTTCCACCGTTTCGTCAAACTTCATAGACAACATACACACTTGCAGTTGCCGTGACTGCTGGAAAAACATGGTTGTATTTTCCTGACGTGACCCTCAGGCACACAAAGACAAATGGAATGCGCCGGGCTCACGCTCGGCGGTTTTACACGGGTTATATTAGCTGTTTTTGGACATTGTGAAGCCGAGTGGTGCTGACCACTTCTGACTGGAATCTGACTCTAAACACAGCTGCACGCGAGCGGAAACCTCCCAGTTTGGGGGGGATTTTTTTTTGGGGGGGGGGGTCTGTATGTGTTTAAACTTTAGAGATGCAGCCAATAACCGATGAATTCTTCTATTGTAATGTACACACACAGAAAACCTTTAACAGACTGGGCTCTGATGGAAACAATCCATTTCTCCGGGTAATACGGGCTGCCAGTGGGCGTGCACATCGTTTGTTTCCTGTGCTGCTGTCGCAGCCCGAACCCGGCTGTCAGGGCGGCTGTTTTGGTGCGGCCCAGCAGCCCCTGATGACCCCGACGGTGGCCGCCATCCAGCTGGGTTATTCCACTGAGAGTGAGGCTTTGTCTGGGACAACAATGCCAACGGCCGCCACAATACAGATGCTTTAACGGGAGGCGCTGCCGGAATGCTACTCCCCTGTTTGTTAGCTGCTGGGATGGAGGGATGGATGGAGAGATGGACAGAAAGCACACAGTCATGGTACACACACACACACACACACACACACACAAACACAAACACTTAGCCTAAACACAACCTGGTCCAACCGAACTACAGCCAAAGCGGTGAAAAGCAAATCATCTACGACAAAAACTCGAAACTTAAAGAGACTCCAAACGGTAATGAGGAGATTGAGAGAAGAGGCTGTACTTCCTGTCTTCCCTTCAAAATAAAATAAAATTAAAAAAAGCAGGATTACCATAAAACTACAAAACTGACTTCCATGAAACTTGATGGAAGCTAATAAACAGGTATTTCTCCAAGTTAAGTATTTTCCGCACTATAAAGAACACCCAAAAGCATTTAATTTTCTCAAAAAAACAACAACAACAGTGCGCCTTATATATGAAAAAGGTTTTAAAACATGCCATTCATTGAATGTGCACCTTATGGCCCGGTGCGCCTTATAATCCAGTGTGCATTATATATGGAAAAAAAATCTTTGAAACAGGCCATTCATTGAAGGTGTGCCTTATAATCCAGTGCATTTTACTGAAAATACTGTAATACAGTCTCATTCATTCTGTTCAAACAAGCTATGACAACTAAATCGACTTGAACTTGTGCACGACGGACCGACGCTAAAAGAGCGTCAGTGGAAGCCGACACGCTGGTAAACGTAGACCTACTGTTTGGTGGATGCTTCGTGATTCACAGTTTTCCCCACCAGTTCTTTTTCTTTTTAAAACCTGCAAACAGAAAGTGTTTCACAAAAACAGGTGGTTGGAAACACAGATGGACGGAGAGTGAAAAAAAGAGAAGCGGGCGAAGGAGTCTCTGAGGACTTCTATCAAAACAAGTCTCTGAGGACATGAGGCCAGCTGCCCTCAGCTGACCTCGGTTAACACACACACACACACACACAGACACACACACGCACAAAATCTGGTTATGAAAACTCTGTTACAACACCTGCATTAGCTGTGGCTAATGATCATCTCTCTCTCTCTCTAATTGTTGCCATTAAAAACATGCTATCTCTCTGCCACATTCGCCCAGCTGGGACAACAGACGAAAGGCATCGTGGGATTGAACAGCGAGAGCAGCGTGTTGACGAGACGCTTGATGGGGCAACAGGCCTTTGAGGAAGAAAAAAAAAAAAAAAACTTGATCGGCGACTGGAAAATGGTTTCTCTCCTTCCACATCTGGATTAAAAAACACGTTTAACTTTCAGAGCAGGTTTGAATTTGCCGACGCAACAGGCAGGAACGTTTCATCTTTTGCTTTTAAAGCCTCTCTACATAATGAGGCACACACTCTTTACCCAGTCATTAAAATACGCCTCGTGTTCCATTAATGTTGTGATGATGTCATTTCCTGTGACACGGCATGAGCTGTGAGGCTCCATAAGGTTGGAATCAGTAAAACTGAATGAACGAGGAGAAATGGATCGGGACTTTGGGAACTCTTCTCTGTAATTTTATCGTTCACAGAGTAATGGTATCTTCATCCCAGATGCATCTCCTAATTCTAATGGATTTAAAAACTATTCAAACGAAATAAAATGCATTTTACAGCTATAACATCATCTCAAGGTTGTCAGTCGAGCGGGAAAAAAAAAAAGAAACGTGCTGCGGATTTCTGTGCAGCTCAAACAGAGCATCAGAAAAGGTCACCAGAAGCTGCAATTAAAGATGCTGCAGCGTCTCAGGTGCGTGTTTGCACTCGCATTCTGACTTTGTCTATTAAAGTCATCCACAGACGCATTCCAGTTAGTAGATGGATGCTCCAGTAAAACCCTGCTTTATCATTAAGAGAAGAGAGAAGAAAAGAAAAAAAAAACCGGAGCCTCGGTGAGTCATTCAGGACCACCTACGAAAGAAAAACCTCAAAGCCGACTGTGTTTAGGTCCGTTTATCGCTGACGACACGCATTTCCTCCTGAGAAAGACCTCACGGGGTTTGATGAGGCTATATCAACGCCTGTGGCTTCAACTCACGGTTAAGTAACTTCAGTTGTACTTTCTGACGACCAGAAAACACATTCTGATGTCTTCCGACCAAATCAACTCAATATTTCCATGAAATACAAATAAATCTTTACAGAAACTCAGTGACCAATGGGAACCCTGCTGGCTCCGAACACATATGGGATTATGGGATCTCCCCCGTTTAGCTCTGCGGACCCAGCACATGGATTCCCATGCTTCTCAGTGCGCCCACGCTAAACGCTACCCCAGCATTTAAGTGCTTTGCATTAAGGTGTTCATCTAACCGTGGGCTATTTCAGATTATTTATTTGCCCCCGTTGTCGCTAAAACGGGGGCAAATAAAACACAAGCAAAACTTCAACAAGACAGCTGCCTCAAATCAGAATTTGCTTTTTGAGCCTTCGTAGATGGTTAATAATTCTAACATCTGTGAGCCTGTGGTTATTTAAGAAAGAGAGAGTGAGCTCTACATGCAACACACATCCACGAAGAGCAAAAAAAAAAAAAAAAAAAGGGGGGGGTCCTGTTACGAGCATGCCTCTGACCGGCCCATAAATTCATGTCGCTCTGCAAATAGACCTGTAAATATAGAAGGGTCCCGGCCACGGAGGTGGGAACGAGAGAGGAAAGGGCAGCCTCGTCCCATCTCCTCACCACCTCAGCTCCACATGGGGGGGGGTGGCTCTTCTACTTCCTTTCCGGGACCTGCCTTTAAATTTCCTTTTCTTGCGTCCATTCAAAAGCTATTAGATGTAAAGAATCTAAAAGACATCTGAATTAAATGTGCTTTTTTTTGTAATCAATCAATCAATAACCTCACCTATGGTTCACCCTCCCTCTACCTCATCCCTTTACCATCTCAATCTCAATGCAGACGCGACTCTACTATTGATTACGTAACGTTACCACCCCCTTCCCACTCCCACGAGGCCGGACGTGTGACATCACGTCACATCTAATATTCACCGCCGCGCTACAGGAGACAAAATGTACTTGCCCCCCACCCCACACACACCCACCAGTCTCCTCCAGGTCTGGATCCAGGTGTGCTCCTATCAGCTCAACACCGCAGCTGAGAGGAAGCGCATTCCTGAGGGATGATGATGCGTTTCCTCTCAGCGCCGCTGTGTGCCTTGACACGCCGCCGCCGCAATTACATCGCCACATCAAAGGCTGCCAGCCGTGACTCAGCGCACGCAAACACACCCCTACCTAGACTCGGAACATGAAAACACACTGGCCGATCACTGAGTGTGTGCGTGTAGGCATGTATTAACATTGCTCGGTGTTACCTTGAACTGCATCAACACACACACACACACACACGAACCTTCTGGCAGCGCCTGAAATTAAGCACACACAAACAGACGGAAAACTACACACAATAAGATCTGTGTGTGCGTGTGTGTGATTTTTGAGTGCTGGTTGATCTCCTGTGTGAGTGCTGTAGACTTAACACACGAGCACGCACACGCAGGCTCCGTCATCGCCGCTCAGCACGAGAATCCTGACTCATGCTCACGCACGCACACCAAGGGACGGAGTGAAAACATCCTTTTAACATCCTCTTGACTCTCCTCTGTAAAGCTAAACCCAGCGCTAACGCTAACGCACGCACGCAGACACACACACACACACACACAGAGGAGACATGATGCAACTTCAGCTTCTTTTGGGTTCGATGATGGTTTTTAGCATTTGAAGAATTCACCCTGCGATCTAAAAAAAAAAAAGGAATAATATGCAATTGTTGATACCAAAATTAACATTTCAGTCAAAACTGCCACACGTCTGCTCAGCTGGGGGCTCCAAACGTTAAGATTTCCCTGCATGTATTTGAGAGTTAATTAAATCTTTGGTTCGGGTTTGAGATGACAGAACGTTTCACTGTTTCTTCACACATGAGAAACTGAATGATCGGATAATTATCATTGATGTAAAAAGATGAAAAACTCCAGTTTAAGGTGTTTTTTGTGTGTTTTGCCATCATTCCAACTGCTCCCTCTTGTTTCTTTGGTTGTTTTTCCCGCATGTATATTTTTCCCTGCTTCGACTGACAGTCTAAAAGCAGACAAAAAGGTTGCGAACGCGCGCGTGCGCACACACACACCCACACATCCGTGCTCTCGGCACACATGCTGACACAAAGAAAACAGCGGCACGTGCACAGACTGGCACCAGCTACAAAGACAGGAAGTCAAGGCCTTTTTTTGTTTTTTGTTTTTTTTTTTGGGGGGTTGATTCAGCCCGCACTTGACCTCGGATGAACTCTCGGTTCATTCAGCAAGCTAATTGTCTGCCAGTCGGCTCGCACACATGCAAACCTCAAGACGAACCGCGTACTGGTTGCCACTTCCTGTGCCAGCACGGTTTTAGCCCAGAATTCAGTTCCCAAGACAGATGCTTTCAAACACGTCTGGCTGCTCAAAGCGCCTGAACGCAGCCCTTGTCAAGATCATAGAGCCGATCCAAAATAGATTCACTACAGGAGCGGCGAATTGATATAATGTGGCTAATAATAGATAACAGCTCAGGTTAAATTTAGATTTCGGCGAAGAAACACGTTTGTTCTCTTTTACTGATGCTTAAAAGCTCCTTTTTCTCACACACGCAGGAAGATGTTGAGTTTTTTCCACATGCACTGCTGTGGCAGTCAATAAAAGACTTTTACGAGCAAATACGATTCACACGTGGCTCACATGAGGCAAACAAAAATTCGACTCACCCTTGGTTGTTGTGGCGACTCCGTCGGATTTGGTGAAGTCTATACTGGCGTAGGTGCCGTTCTCCAGCAGAGGCACTGTCCCCATCGCCACCGCCGCGCTCCCATTACTGTTGCTGGCTCCCGAGGTCACGGCTCCTATGTTGCTCCCGTCCTCCCTCAGCTCCAAGGCAATGTAATTCAGGCCGTTCTGGTAGCCAACAGACATGTTCCTGCACATTCTGCCTGTACCGGCCCCTGAGGAGGAAGAGGAGGAGGGCGCCGGGGTCCCGGATGTCGTGCTCATATCCATCGATCTCACTGGGGTGTGATGAGCAGACGAGGCCCCTAGACCTTCCATCGACACCCACATGCTGTCAAAAGACGCCGAACTGGCCCATCTGGAGGTCTGACCCTCCGGTAGGTACGGTCCGTTGGAGGCTGTGGGATTGACGGCTGAAGATGAAGAGCCAGGTCCTCCTCCTCCTCCTCCTCCCGAGGGAGTTGAATTGGAGGAGGAAGTGGACGAGAACGTCTCGGAGCTGTGTCTTCTTCTGCCTTGAGGGTCCGCTCGAACCACCTTGGGTTCCAGCTGCTGCGTTGGCATCCTGCCCGGGCTGGAGGGAGGAAGAGGAGGGGAGATGGACGCGGAGGAGGCAGAGGGAGCGTGGCTGTAATGTCCCTCCACGATACAGAGATGCTGCAGCATGGCTGTGGGGCTCGTCCTGTCACCTCTGCTGAGGTTAAAGGTCGTTTCTGCGTAATCATCTCCGATTGACCTCCAATGACCTCCAGCGGGGACTCCGGGGGAGGCCAGAGCTCCTGGATTGCTGGCCAAGGGTCGGATGTAGCTGGGTGGGTTCCAGGGGGCAACGAGACTGGGTCTGGGTGACTGGTTTTTACCCAGACATCCAGCGCTGTCCTGTCGGTCAGCTCCTACCTCCACGCTCATGTAGTCCTGGTGAATTTGAGGCTGGGGAGACGATCCGTGAAGGTCACTGCATTCTAGGGAAGCTGTTTCATCCTGTGCAGAACCAGGATACGCGGGGGGCTGTTGTTGGTGCGGGTAGTGATCTCCGAACTCGATGTTAATATACTCTCCAGGACTGGAAGGCCCTTCGGATGAGCTGACAGTAGCGGGGACTGAAGTGGACGTGCCTGCAGACGAGGTGGAGGGTTCGCTAACCCGCATTGGACCGTGGAAACTTCTTCTGCCTAAGGGAAGCCGGTTGGGCCTGGCCACGCGCCGGTCGGCCATCGCTGCGGTCGTGTGGTGAGCTCCGTAAGGTGGAGGTGGGTGGGAGGGCGTGGAGGCGCTGCTACCTCCTCCTCCGCTCCTCTTCTCCGGCGTTGGCACGGAAGCCGTGGCGACTGACGAATAAACTGGCTTGGCAGGCGAGCTCATGGGAACGTACTCTCCGTACTCCTTCTCATCCCGCTCTCTGGTTGGGGCCTTGTAGGATCGAGGGAGGGAGAAGTAAGGGCTGTAAGACTTTGAGGTACCCTCAGGTGTTCCAGAGGTGTGATAGTTGCTGCTGCCTTCATTCGGAAGCTTGCCCCCGCCCCCGCTGTAAGACATGTCCATATATTCTCCATTCTCCGGTCTCTCTGCGATGCTGTCATTTCCACTCGCGCCGACTATGCTGGAGCTACTGTGAGGGCTGGGGGAGGCCTGCCCTGGAGAAGGGGATCCGCTGCTGCCCCCCGGCAGCATCATCATGTAGCCATGGGAGTCCGTGGAGGACGGGAAGTTAAGTTGGGAGTGATGGTGCGCCGAACGGGGAGCTAAAGATGGACTATGAAACTGGGGTGAATGGGATACGGGCTGAGGGTAAAAACTGGGTTGCATAGGCATGTAATCAGGAGGAGTGTCCCGAGGAGACGCAGCCACGCCGCACATCATGGGCATGTAGCCGCTGTCTTCCTTGGCAGAAGTAGAAGAAGAAGGCGGTTGGCGTTCGCTAGCGGCCTCCGTCCGGGACAGCGTGGAGGGACGGCTCTGCTGGCTGTGCTCGGAGCAGGAGCTGTAATCGGAGCGGAGCGAGGAAGAGGAAGAAGACGGCCCACCGCGCAGCAGTCCGCTGCCGAACGGTAGCACGATGTCCGATCCCTCATCCAGTGAGAAGTTGGTCTGGGTCATTTTCTGGTAAACCGTCACCCCGGAGCCACCAGTTGCGCCGCCAGCCTGTCTGGAAAAGGAGTGCGTCCTCCTCCTCAGCGACGACGAAGACAAGCGCTCGTCTTCTGTCGTCGACGTGCTCTCGTCCCGTGGCGTGTCGCCTCCGCTGTTGTTCCCGGAGCCCCCGCTGGTGCAGAAGACCTCACGGTTCCAGCTCATGGCCATGTAATCGCTGAGACAGTTCTCTTCTCTGATTGGTGGGGTGTTCCCCAGGGAGTCTGGAGTGTTACTCCGTACCCGGAAGTACCTGAAGTCGCCTGGACTGGAGCCATACTCGTCTGAAGAGTTGAAGCCGCCATCGGACGGCGACCCGCATATCGAGGCGCTCGACGGGCGGGTGAGGGTGTCTGACACCGAGCCGTGCCCGCTGCTGGAGGAGACGCTCACCGGGCTGGTGGTGGAGTTAAAGTGGGACACTGGCAGCGAGGCGGAGCGGGCGTGGCAGGTGGACGACGACGACGACGACGATCCCGGGATGGCTCTGACGTAGCGTCCGCAGCTGGTGCTCGTGCCGGCATTTCCCGTGGCGACGCAACCTGCTCCGCCGGCGCCGTCTCCTTCCTGGCGACCGTGATGGAAACGCGCCGAGTTCAGGTGAACCAGGCTTCCCGTGGCGGATCGAAACGGCCGGTTCATCGTCCCCTCGCCCTCACTGGACGTTCTGAAGCGATAACCGCTAGCCCCGGAACTCTTACTCGACGGCGGCGTGCCGACGACTGACTCAGTCCTCGATCGCCGCTGCAGTCCGGTCTGGCTGGGTGGCAGGTTGCCCAGGTGGCGCCGGGTCGTGATGAAAGGCATGGGATTGGAGCCCGACGACTGACTTTTACTCCTTGGCCGGAACTCGGCGAAAGCTTTCAAAGCTTTCATCGTCTCCAGGATGGTCTCGTGCATGTTTTGGGCCACGACAGAATCATCCACCTGCATCCATATCTCTCCGGGCCCGATGGAGGAGGAGCGACCCACCTCGATGAAGAAGAAGCTTTCCGAATGTCCACAGCGTCTGATATTCATCAGCTGGAGGTTGACGCAGGGCGTTTCAGAGTTCAACTTGACCAGGTGAACGGTTTTAGTTGAGAGGCATAACCGGTAAACACCTGTGAGGTTTTTAGTCTGACCCAGACCTTTGGGCTTCACATTCACCTGCCACACCTCTTTGAACACAGTACCGGGGGTAACTGTTCCATACCCATCATCCAGATCATCAGAATCCAAATGCCCCTTCTTGCCCTCACTCATCAGCTCGCTTACAGCCACGTACCAATCTTCCTGCTCCTGCTCGTTTTCAGCCACGATGGCAAAGTACTCGTCTTTAGTGTAAATGGCAATGAGGTGTTTGTTTTTGGAATCCGCCCTTTTGTTTACCGTGAAGCACTGGTAGAGGTAAATCACCCTCTTCGGGGGGGAAAGGGCGACCGCCCCGCCGCTGGCGGCGGCCGCGGCCGCGGCAGCGGTGCGCAGGCTGTTCCTGAATTTCTTCTCGCTGTCGTAGTACTCCAGGCGGCTCGGTCCGAGGTGACTGGCAGCCCGGAGCACGAAAAACCTCTTGTGTCCGTGTTTCTGCTTTCTCAAGTAGCCACACTTTCGAATATCATCCACAACGTCCGACGTGTTGGTTACGTTCACGGCCGCGTATACATGGCTGCCGCGGCCAGCGGCGGAGGAAGCGGCGGAGGAAGCGGCGAGGTCCTCGGCGGCGTGTACCTGACTGAGAGACGAGGAGGAGGCTTTCCTAGCCGGGGACTCGGCGGTGTTTTCACCGGAAAGATGCTGCTGTGGAGCAGTCTGGTAGTGATGGTGCTGCTGTTGATCCTTTGGTGGGTGTTGGTGGCTGAGGTGTTGAGTGTGGAGGTGGTTGGGGGGCGGTAAATGTTGATGGACGCGAGAGCTGTCTCCTCCTCCGCCGATATTAATTAACGGGGAAGGGGGTTCCCCGACCGAACCGTCTCCGTTTGCGGCCGCAGATTTCGTCCTGACGTCCCTCTGCTGCGTCTCCACCATCAACATCGCTGCCTTGCCTTCCTGGTAGTTGGTAAAATTTGCCATCAGATAATACAATCAAAGGTCACTTTACTAGCAGGCTAATCCTGGTGGACCTAGACCCCATTCTTGTGTTGGGAGACGAGCTCCCGAGTCCGGCTAGGCCAGCTAATGTTGACTCGCTCTGTTCAGATTTGCAATCCTCAAGAACCAGCTTTGTTATTCCGCAAAAAAGAAAAAAGTCCCTTTTCCCTCTTAGCAGCAAGGCGGTTATTCCAATGCGGGCTTTTTTTTTTTTCACGAAATGGAGCCTAACGTGTGCAACATGACCACGTTCAGCTGTGTTTCTATAATCGGGAGGATCCAGCTAGCTCAGTTAGCAATCCCTTCCCCTCTCTGTACACATCTCTACGGGCCAAAGCACAAACAACACATGACCCTCTGCGTCACCCACAAAAAGGGAGGGACAAATACTGATATCCGGTTCCTGATTGGTTAGTAATTATGATTGACCATCTTTGACGGGACTGTTGGCAAATCGGTGCAAGTCATTAGTGCCTTGCGTCAATAGCTCTGACCAATCACATCCCAGAGACTTTTGACGAAGTTAAATATAGGCGGTGACTTTGTGAGACTTATCTTGAATCTGTTTGTTAGGTTCTACGACAACTGTTTCTCAACTATTACCGGCTCCAGCCACTGATCCTAGATCTGCAGTTGAGCTTAAATCCACCTATCGTCTTCTCTCTGTCGCTGTGAGCACACTGGTCGATTATTTGCTTGAATGTTTCAGTTACAGTACTCCTTTTTAAAAATCTTTACGAAGTTTGTCTAACAGTAAATTTCCAAAATACTTGAACGAATTCAAATACCCAAATGGTCACCCATATTTTTGGTCTGAATCAGCATTGGACAGTAGACAAAACATTTTCTATTGTTGTTTCTTCACTGCTTTTCATTTATAAATAGATTACTTTATGTACCTGCAATACTTTTATTTTTCTATAAATTGTTTTTTTTTTTGTCTACATCTTTTCCTCTCAGCTCGTCCCGTTAGGGGTCACCGCAGCGTGTCATCCTTTTCTATTTTCTGCGTCCTCTCTGAACCAACTGCCTCATGTCTTCTCTCCTAAATTCA
The DNA here is from genome assembly GCF_040054535.1 of Antennarius striatus. Taxonomy (NCBI): domain Eukaryota; kingdom Metazoa; phylum Chordata; class Actinopteri; order Lophiiformes; family Antennariidae; genus Antennarius; species Antennarius striatus. The sequence continues at coordinate 3,829,844 of NC_090798.1, read as the reverse complement.
TCCACCTTTTTCTTTTGTCTTTTTATAAGTAGTTTTAGTTTGTTTGTTTGTTTGTTAGTTTTTGTAATGGGGCATATTTCAACAAATGCAATATGATTCAAAGTGTATTAAAAATGCAAAACAGAATGGGACAGGGCAAAAGAAACATAACACTTTCTAATAAACATTACCTGTAATTACCAAAAAATACAACAAAATGACATAAAGGTTAAAACAATTACAAAAAAAAGAGAGTTGTCGTTTTTCTTATAAAAGTTACTCTAATGTAATCAAAGAATGCAAGCATTTCTCTTTCTGCACCTATTTGACTGATGTGTCTTAATTTATAACAAAGCATTATTTTGTATGGTCTCAAAATTTATAATCCTAATCTGCAAAGTAAAAAAAAGTAAACATAGTTGTCAAATAAAAACAGGAAAACAGTGTTTGTCTTTGAAATGTACAGCAGTTATGAGATGAAAACACAAAAAGCACACCAAAACTGTATGCTGATATGAATGAACGCCCTTTTGCTTTTACTATATCCCATGTCCCAATATGAACATGAGTCTATCAACCCCCTGTTATTTCTTTACCACCCGCAGACAAAGATGTCTTTAATGTTTCTTTCAGACCTTTAACCCAAACACTAAAACGAGTAACAGCTCCCCAAAATCTGGACCTCTCGCCCGCCTGCCGTGCGCAAAGCTTACTAAAACACATTGCTGCTCTAGTCATGTGAGAACCTACTGGTGAGTTTGGGTGCACGCCAAACACAGTGTCAGTCAGGGTTAAGCCAGTTAAGGTGACCTCACATGACCTGCATCCTCTGGCTAAAATCAAACCTGAACTTTGGTACAGGTGATGATTTCAAATCATAATCCAGTTTTGTTTAAATCACACTGTCGACTACGTTCACCACACACCACCACCGTGGGAGTCCATCCCCATGGGAGTCCCTCTTGACCCTAAGACTGGTATTAGTTTTTCAGGGCAGCTACATGTGGCATTAAACACTTACTAAGAGAGCATGCATGTGCAAGAGCCAAGATTCAAGCCCCAGCTGTGTTTTCCACGGGAACCTAGATAGAGTAATTGAGGACAGGGGGGGTCTTGTCCTCAAGACCTACCCCCCCCCCCGCCCAGGGGAAGTATCTGTGTACTTCAACATCTCTGAGAATGCCCCGCCCGGCTGCCTGAGCTTCTACTACACTTTGCATGCAATAGTTTGTTGCACTCTTTTACCCCAAACAGTATCATGAGTGGGATCAAGTGTAGTGCAGCTGGCCACAGTGGGAATAACACCATTCACTCAAGTTGTGCCATACGCTACCAGTGGAGTTATGTAGGACCACCTGTCTGCCACTGAATCTCTCACTGCTGTCAAACACTGACTTCTAATCACTTCAAATTTATACCATACAGACAGACAGACAGACATCTCTGTAGTTATTTAGTTAGTTTCTAGATAGTCATATATATGTATATATATGAATATATCAAATAAAACACAATTTCTCTTAATCCAGACTTCCTAAGCTGACCAGACCAAATACGGATGTAATAATAGAGTTCAATTTATTGAACTCTATTATTACAATAGGTGAAAACGGCGTTATCACATGTTGTCCCTTAACCCTGCCCCATCAACCGGTCTATCTCTCTCTTCCACTCGTTCACCCCTTTGTAACCTCTTGTTACGGAAAAACGAGACAGCGTTGTGACAGCCGGAACACCATCCTCCAATCTCCAGCATAATGACAGTGAGCTACCAGTCGAGCCGACAGGCAACCCAACTCTTCCCTTGGGAAATATCAGCTGCTTTTCAAAGGAAGTCTGGTTCTGCAAACATCCCTCTGGCATGTGACCAATGAGACCCTCAAAGCCCTTCAACCTTACTACAGTGAGAACAACTGTACATATCTGGCCTTAAAACCTTTCATCCCGTTGTGTCACACTTTCAATACTGATGCATCCATCAATTTCAGATTCTGCTTGCACCACTGAAACTCTTCATAATACCAAATGATCAAGATTTGTTTTGCACGACCTTGCCTAAACTTGAAGTGATGTTATCATGCATCATTTTGTTATTATTCAAATGATACATGTGATTGATTCAACACTTGATGTTTGAGTAAATTAATTGAAACTAGTTTCCAGATCTCGGTTATAATGATGTTAATATTGTGCATCATATCGGGTCATTTTTTTTGATGATACAATTTTGGAAATGACTAACGTCAATTATATTTGTAGACACACAAGAGTTTCCACTGTAACACGAATTCACTCATGTACAAACAACAAATATGCCTAAACTGTTTAAATAAGTAAATAGGATGAAAATGTCTCACATGCTTTTCTTTGTTGAAAACAACATTACATGGTAACATTTTAAAATATTCCTTGATCAGACTACTTTAAAATAATGTTGACTTTGTTTGTTACTATACAATGAACAACATTATCCAAATATTTCCTATGATTTCCTATGAAAACAACATGTCCTGGTAGGAACGCAGCCATCCTCTCTCCTCAAGAACTATGGGTTAAATAAAATTAGCTTTAGCCTGAAAATTTTCAACAATCTATCAATTTTAGTTTTGTGCTGAAATTTTGCACTGTTTTTTTTCTAATTAATACGCATACATACTATTTCAGCATGAAAAAACACATGCAAAGTACTAGCAAGGTATATTAGGGTGACTCACTCTTGTGCAATATGCTATATATGTTATAAAAATATGTTAAAATTGACATTGTTTACATAAAGTAATATCTCCTCTCGTCAGCGCCCTCTGTTGGTTGAGACAGCTCCATACAGTCTGTGTGCTATTGTATGGTACTTGAAACAAAGGAGCAGAACCAACAAAGCTGAAACACACAGGAAACACAAAGGGAAGCATGCTTTCCTTTGTCACAATCTCTCTGTTATTTCAGGACAAGCACAGTTGCCACATCGCCGCTGCTGCTGCAGCTACTGCTGTTGACAATGCAATTTAAACAGGCACAGAGTTTATTTATTGAACTGGGAACAAATTGTCCCAATCTGCATGTTAGGAAACAGTCAACGCAACAGTGTTTTTTTGTGGTAAGTACTGTTGACATATCTCAACCCTTAAAAGACCTTATGAAGGATATTTTCCTGGAGTCAGATATCCACTTTCAAAAGAAATAAGACACATAGAGTGGAAGTGGAGTTTGGTATGAAACTAACAGGAACAGATTCTTTCTTTTCAAATTTGTTCAATTCTGATTGAGACTGAAAGTAAAGAATAACAGGGGTTGAACTGGCTCCCAAATCAAAATTGTGTTAAAAACACAAATGTGCATAGAAAACATGTACAAATCTCAATTTAAACCTACAGTATGTGTCTTTAGTCCTTTGTGGAAGTCTGGACTAAACTATCACACGCCAACATTTACAGCTGTTAAACCTTAGTTAGCTTTTGATGTCTTATTCAATTTCGTTTTGTGTTTACTCATGGTCCTCACTACAACAGGTCAGCAGTGACCTTCAGTGTTAGGGAAAGGATTGGTCTGGATATGTAAAAATATAAAATTAGTTTGCTATAAATACTGAATGTAATTGTGTACATTTGATTGAATCATGCAAAAATATAGCTCCAAAACCTATATAGCTCTTAATAACCTATGACTGCAGTCATTTATGAAAAGCATTGCCCAGTGGATCACATTTACATGAGTAATCCACATTTAATCTCTCTTCCCTAAATATTTTCTAATCTGTCCGATCCATGTTCCTCTTATGCTATATCACTATATCATAATCTATACTCACCGCCTAGAGTTCCAAGCAAACTGCCATCAACGCCTGGATCACTGTGTTAATCCTCTGATAATCTCCAGAGCTTTGACACATGACAGGGAGATGAACCATAAACCACTCTTCTAAGAAGAAGATAAAGAATCATATTTGATTTTCTTCTATGTATGACATGATATAGAGTACATTTTAAATCTGCTCCATTTACGGTATAAGATGTTTTTCTACATTGGTATTGGCTCATTCATCAGGTTATTAATACATTCAGTGTTGGTCAAGTCCATTATGTGCTGTTGATGCAGCGGCTCTACTGAAGGGGTTTGTTTGCTGATCTGACCACCACCATCATCATCATCATCATCATCATCATCATCATCATCATCATCATCACCATCGTCGTCCTCCTCCTCTTCATCCTCCTCCTCCTCCTCATCCTCTTCCTCCTCCTCCTCTGTCTCCTTCTTCTTCTTCTTCTTGAGGCAAAACTCGCAATTTACATGACCAGAAAGAGGAGAATTGAAAACAATGCTGTTCAAGAAGCAGCTACTGTTTTTTGCTGAAACATTAGATGTCGCTTAAAACTAGAATTTGGTTTTTACAAAATGGCAAAAGACCTAAATAACTTTAGGAACATCTGGTGTCACAAAAATGTCCTATGCACTTTAGTTGATGATAACTCACTCTTGCAAATTTCCTGATATAATGCAATGATTTTAAAATTTTATTTCTTTTTATTGGTTTTTAGTATTTTTGAAGCACTTTAGCACTTTCATTAAATGTAAAATTGTAAAATGTGTGAGTGCGATTAAAGTGTTTTTGCAACAAAAAAAATCTTCTTCTTCAAGATTTCACTTTGTAAAAAATTTAAAAGCTTTTAAAATTTAAAGTAAATCTCAATTAGTGATTTCAGGTTGTTTCTGACATCACAAACCTTCTTTCTGGATCAATAAAGTTCTACTGTACTATATTCTACTCTATTCTACCTGGATTTTTTCTGACAACAGGATCTTGTTTTCCTGAAAGGATCTCATTCATGGATGAAGTAGTGGTTCGGAAGCAGCTCCGACCTTATTCAGGTTCACAACTGGGGTGGAGTGGAAGGTGTGGAAAAGGTTGTTTCCCAAAAAATACAAAAATGTAGAATTTCAACACCCCACCCCCCACCCCACCTCACACACACATTGTGAGGATCAACAGGGATAATCCTCCTGAACCTCCATGATGCCATCTGTTGAACTTGAACGCGCTGTTTCCTATTCTGCCACCAGGAGGCGCTCCGTACTTATTATTCCATTCCAAGGGAAGGACGTTGACATATATTATTTACACGGGATACAAATACCAGATTATTCACTGCAGTGCTTGTCAGACATGTTTGGATGTAGATATACAGAGGGTGATACAGTCTGATCCTTTACTATCTATGTAGGATAATTCTCAAGTACAACAGATTACAACTGCAAACGATTGAATGAATTATCCGTCAAGACAAACATACTGTATACATTACTGTACACTGAACTCACAAGACGTCAGGTGACCGATAAAAAAAATTCTGGTACCAATATATTGGAATGAGATTTGCTTCAGACAAGAAAAAAAATCTGCTAGGAAGTTGACGACCCTCTGGGATATTTCCAGCCCTAAACAATCCAGGACTTATTTACTGAATGACTTCATGGCTTGTCTTATAAAAGAATCACAATCTTATTAATTTCCATTAATTACAACTTGATTCATAATCTTTCAGCTCTATATTTTAAAAAAACGCGAGGAGGAAGAGGAGGAGGAGGAGGAGGAGGAAATGAGATTATCTGTCCTTGTTTGCTGACTGACAGCGTCTGTACATCCCTGCTTTGCTGAGTCACCACTTCTCAGCCTCTACACATAACTACACACAAGACGTCACCTCAAGTCCTCAAGTAGTTAATACAGACACACATGGCGATAATCTCAATTTCTATCACCCTCCCTCTCCTCCAGGAAACTTTTCCTACATGATCAGAAGACATGTGACCAACTGAGAGAAAGACACTGGTGCAAACTGACCCCTTCATCCTCATGTGAAGTTCAGGTCACCTGTGTTAATCAATAATTCCATAGGTTTTCTGTGTCAGTCTCAGTGCAAACAGTCAAAATCCTCCAAGGGGTCCAGATCAGTCAGTGGTGTGACATCAAGACGTTTTCGTCATCATTGGATGCGTGGAGCTGAGTCACAACGAGGATGTGGGAGATCTTCTTTGCCGCCTTGTGAAACACCAGCTTCATGTCCTTTGACTGGTTTGATGTACTGGTGAGAGGATTGAGAGAGGAACGAGAGAAGGACATTAATGAAGGATGGGAAAAAGCTTTCACAAATAAGCAAAATGTTTCTCCAAAATGTTGCACCATTCCTTCAAAAGGAATCAAGCATTTTTCCAGTACTTCTTCCTTAATCGGGAATGCTGTTTTGTAATTAAAATTGTAATGTTTCCTGCAACATTTTGTGTTTATTCTTTAAATACAATTTTAAAAATTTTTTGCAAGCAGTCAACATTTTCCTTTTGAACCTTGTAAAGTAGAAGAACTGAGTTTTGTATGTGATCAACTAAACCAAATGGTATCTCTCCGCCATCTGACGTGGAGACATTTTTTAAAAAGTTATAGACACAATCCCAACATCCTGGAATGGGATTTGCTTCAGATGTAGCCATCTATTATTTACATCCCCTCTTGAGTTGGGTTAGGGTTAGCTTCATAATAACCCTATATGATTGAAAATGCATTCATAAACAGAGTACAGTACAGAACTGGGAATGATTATTTTCAGTTTAGCCTGGAGACAATTTAATTCGACGCACGTCGTTTTTCGACTTACGTCGTGTCTCCTGAAACCATTGCACGACGTAGGGTGAGATATACCTGTAACACCCTGAGACAGTTCCTGTTAACAGCCCCAACAACGAGTCATGTTGCCGACCAAACATGTAATGTTATACATTTTTATAATGCATAACATTACCTCAGTTTTTCTTCTTTGCAAGTTGTTCCTGTTGTTGTTTCTCGGCTTTCCGTTTCTTGTACTGGGCTATCTCAGCCATCTGCAGCCCGTGGGCCATTTGCCTGGTAGGATGAAGTGAAAGGCATGAACGTGGTGAACACACACACACACACACACTCACACACAAGAGAAGCAAAAAAGAAGTGTTCATACCCGGACTTTACTACTGGAGGGACCGGCAGAGGTTTGGTAAATCCATCCCTCCCTACCAGCCAGTAAGTCTGCTCAACTCCTTTCCCCTGAAACAGTTAAAGAGAAAATATTAGCAGGATAGAGACAGATGAAGTGAAACACTTCATCCACATGCAAATAAACGCTACCTTGACTTCTGTCTTGCCTCTCAACTCAAGCTTGTATCCCAGATTCAGATCATGCAGGACCTTTACTGTGCTCTGGTGAACATGGATCCTGTAGGCTGGTATGGGACAAAATATATAAAAAATTCTGGATGCACTGAATTGCTTGTTAGAATTATGATATCCAACAGTTGCTTAACAGGTTTTTCAGTCCTGTGTTTTGGAGGTGTGTAACTTACGCAGGCCACTGGACTCCATTCGAGATGCGGTGGTCACTGTGTCTCCAAACAGGCAGTAGCGAGGCATGGTGAGACCTACAACACCGGCTACACATGGACCTACAACAGTCATGCACACAGCTATTGCTATTTCAGTTCTAGAATATGAACCCAGGACTTACAGTTGCAGTGAAGTGTCTCCACAGTACTCTTCCACTGGAGGTAGGAGGTACTACCTCACTCCATGTTATAATCCTATTTGTGTCCCTTACTTCCTCACCTGTGTGTAACCCTATGCGAATTCTGACAGGAACATCAGGCATGTGTCTCATTTTGAAGGTTCCCACAGCGCTCAGGATGTCTAGGGCCATGTTTGCAATCTCTGCGGCATGCCGATTGCCGTTTGGGACCGGAACACCTGATGCCACCATGTAGGCATCACCAATAGTCTCCACCTACAGTGCAATATAATGGAAACATCAAATAATGTGGTGTTTGTGCCTCATTCCACTTTGTAACGGCAAAAGTGAATAAAATCAGTGAGTTTGAAGACCTTGTAAACGTCATGGTTTGCTATGATGGCATCAAAGACCGTGTAGAGGTTATTGAGCAGGTTGACCACTTCGATGGGTTCACTGTTGGCTGAGATGGTGGTGAAGCCAACGATGTCGCTGAAATATAGCGACACGTTGTCAAAATGTTCTGGTTTGACAGTTCCGCCCACCTTCAATGCTTCAGCCACAGACCTGAGGAATGAAACAAATCTCTACTGGAACTTTTGGGATAAACAAGCATTTGTGTAATGCGGTACAGCAATATTTATTTCATAAAAGATACTTTAGAGTTACAGATTCTTTATATTAATTCAGAATTTTCTGTCTGGGGATGTCATGACATGTCCACATTAACTTACGGAGGCAGCATCTGTGTCAGCAACTTCTCCGTCTTCTGTTTCTCGATCTCCAGCTCCTCGGTTCGCTCTCTGATCAGCTCCTCCAGGTTAGAAGAGTACTGCTCCAGCATCCTCAACATGGAATCTATGATGTTGGTCTTCTTCCCCTTGTTGATGTTCTTAAACTGAGAAAATAGACTAGATTAAAAGGCGAGAATTACATAATATAGAGCACAAAGGATCATGAGTTTTCTTTTGCATCAGTTTTGGCATTTAACCAACATCCTAACAATCCTACCAGATCGAAAATATCGTCAAAAGTTGGTCTCTTTTCTGGCTGTTCATTCCAGCATTGTTTCATCAACTGGATACACTCCAGTGGAGCGTAGTCTGGACTGACCACCGGGCGACACAGAAGAGGAGGCTTACGTATCTTCTCAATGATGTCTAAAATACAAAGAAGCATTAGCTGGTGTATCTCAGACATGCAGCTGTGGTAACGAGAGTCAGCTAGCCTACGCTTCATTTTGTTTTCTCTTTGCTTTGTAATGTCACTCTAGAATTGCAAGTTAGCACCATAACTCATCTGTTTCGACACTTACTGAGTTTGTCTTAACAAAAACTCATTGGAGTACAAAATCTGCAACCAGCGTCTACATGAAGATCCTGTTCCTCAAATAGTTTAGTAACTTACTAGGTCAATTTCTGTTTATTCTATATTTTCATATTTCACCTGCAGTGCATAGATCTACCATGCAGAATGGAGGACCTCTGATCACCACCTCCTGCATGACAATGGCAAAGCTGTACACATCACCAGACATTGTCCCGTAAAGACCCGGCTGCCCAGGGATCCTCAGGATCTCTGGAGCTGTCCACAGCAACTCTGAAACACACAGGGCTACATTAGCTTGTGACTGTAGGACAATACAAGATGTTTTGCACCAGAGATGCATAATCTGTTCCCTCACCATCTACAGGGGGTTCAATATAAGGGAACCTCTGAGCCTCTAGAACCTCATTGTAGCCGTAGTCTGTGACCTTTAGGACAAAACGCCCATCCACCACACAGTTACGGGACTTCAGACGAGCGTGGGATACTCCGCGATGGTGGAGGTACCTCATACCCTGAGACAGAAACATTCATTCAAGCTCTCAGATACTTTGAGAATTTTTTGAGAGCCATTGCTAATTACTTTAATTCTTGTTCAATAATAAATAGGGTTGTATATTTACAAAACTACAAAAGAGACATCATGAAGAGCGACACTTCGTATGACCTACCATTCATCCACTCTTGTTTTGCCTTTCATCCCCACATACCTTGATCAAATCCAGTAGCAGAGATGACTTGAACATCCAGTCCAGTTTGACGTCTTCATTTAGCAGCAGGTCCTCCAAACTTCCTCTGGAGCAGAACTCGGTCACGATGGCAAACACACCGCAGTCATGAAAGAAGCCCAGGAAAGGGTTAATGTTCTCTTGACGCATGTCCTTCATCTGAAGCCAAAAAAAGTAGAGTTGGTCCTTTATTTCTTAATAATATTTCAGGATAATGATGTCTCTGTTCAATGCAATTTATTTCATTGTGGTTGATGGGGACTAGGAAAAACTGATCCATATTACTCAGTATTCAACTTTGTTGGAAAATGGATATTTTGAACATCTTTGTGATGCAAGCAGAGTAATGAACACCTGAATAAATCAATAAATCTGGTTAAATGGAATCTTTCATTTGAAGTATAGATTACCTTGGTACAATCAAACTTAACAGTAATTCCAGCTGAGGAAATGTGTTTGAGACCCTTGACCATTGCTGCAGCAAAGCCACCAATGATAAAACATTCTATGAACCTCTACCTTTTATGATTGATTATCTGTCTCATAGCATTATTACTTACCATTTCAAAAACATTGCTGGTTTTGGGGTTGATACTGCTAAACGACCCATTAGGAAGTCTTTTCAGCCATGCCCAGTCACCCTGGAATCACAGACCGATGAATGACCCTCAAACTAAAACAAACTTCATTGTATTGGAAAGTATTTTTTATGGTGCGTACTAAATTTCCAGAAGATATGAACCAACTGAGAAATTCTCACCTCATAAACAACAACGTTGGAGTTCTCATAGGTGGCTGGTGACTGGGTTGAGGCTGGTGAGGTGATACTACGTTCTGACACACTCCTCATGCTGCTGACCCTGCTGTCGTCCAGGCTCAGTTTCTGTAAGGTATCAGAGTAAATGTGTGAAATAGAAACGTAGTTTGAACCAGATTTCAGGATGACCTCAGCAAACAAAACCCCCTCCCGAAAAAACACAAAAAAAACAGCCAATTCCTGTGCCTGACAGTTGGAGTGATTGGTTTATCTTTGTGACAATGATACTACTTTGACTCCAGCAAGATGTCAGAGTCAAAGGAACAGGGGCTGACCTTGTTGCTAAGTGATGGGTTTATGAATGTGACATCAGCCAGTGTCAGCAAGATCTTGTTTGGACCCCGAACCAATCGAATCTGACTGATGCGTCGCCTGGGAAACAATAAATTAGTGGAGAGAAGATTCACAGGAGCCTTTCAAGAGTTTCACCGAAAACCACTGATCGCAAAAACAGCTCCCTTTTTGATCCATATTAAAAGAAAACTAATATATAAACCATAGCGACTATAAATAACTAATAAAGTAGAAATTATTGACATTTATTTGTTATAAAATACATTCTAAGCCTTTCAGACCAGACTATCAAGACTAACCTGATGCAGTAAATCATTGCTACTGCAAAAGATGAGGTGGAGACTGCTCCGAGGAACATGCCAATGGCAGAGAACAGATCCACCCCTGAGACAGAAAAAGAGGACTAACACTAAAATCATCTGTCAACTTTTCCAAGTGTGCTGGAACATCTGGACTTTGAAAAACATATGTAACATAATGGAAATCTCAGAGATTGTTTGTGTGGTCCTCACCCCCGGAGCAGATAACTCCAGGAGTAAACCAGCAGGAGGAGTCTTGTCTGGGTCCCTGGCCTCGAGGGAAGTGGATGTCTCGACCCAGGAAATGCACCATACCGGCCTCCATATCAATCCTATTATTAATAATAGTAAAAATCATCTCTTGGTGGTAAACGTACTATCATCTGGGTTTTGTGCTTCAGTCCTACATTAATCGCTGGCCTCTTTACTGAATGAGGCTCTTTACCTGAGTCATCATTTACCTGTATGTTGGCCTGAGCTCTGGGGAGAGTCCATCTGTGTCCAGTATGAGGTAGTCCAGGAGAGCAGCTCCAGAATCACTGGTTTTGATGGTGTGGCTGAAACCCTTCAATGTAAATAAGAACTGGAAGTGTATTTCTATGACAAGCTTCCATTATTTTTATCAAGTCAGGGAGCTGGTGTTGGGTTTGAATACCATATGTGTGAGTACAATAGAGGCAGTTCTTGGTGATATAATTCAATTCATTCAGTCATTCATTCTAAGACAATGGGAACTTACAGGGATAAAAGATAAACAGTTATCTTAAATAGAATCACACATTTCTGTGGTGCACTGTTGAAAATATAGAGGGAATAGAATAATAGAATAGAGAATACACAATGAAACTTCAAAATAATTAATTTTTTTTTTTTTTTGGTAATCCTAGTGGTACCTGGAAAGCCAGGCTTTGGGTATGTCTTGCCAGGTTTCCCCCAGATATCCAGTGTCCAGATTGCCGAACACGATGAACGGTATGGGCCATGAAGAGAATAGAGTTGTAGATGGTGCCAAACAGTGGAGACACCTGCAGGACATAAAGACTAGAGACATAAGAACTGGAGTTCACAAATCCTTCTTTCCAGGTACAACACTTCCATAGATCACCTGCTGTGGTTTCACTGTCCAGGCCACCTCTCGTCTCTCCATGGCTTCCCCATAGGCCTCGTAGAATGACGCCTGGGGTGAGTTAATGGTGACGGTCAGCACAGCATCGTAGGCTCGCAGAAGTTTGCTGTTGTTCTTCAAAGCTGGGTAGGTCACATTGCGGTAGGGCAGACTGTAGAGCAGGGTGTCGTAGGGCACAAAGACCATTGAGCCATCGATTATCTGCATGTCGTAGGCCGTCTCCAACAGCTGCTTCTGTGCATCACCACCAATCAGTGCTGAGTGCATGCAGAGGATCACAACTGGGACGGGAAAGAATGTCAGTAAAAATGTCAATTTTTTGAGGGATCTTTAACACCATAACTGGGATTCACCTCGTATTTCTCTCATCTTGTGGATCTTGGATAGAGTTCGTCGTATGCCATGGGGTGTGTTCTCCATGAAACTCACAAGTCTGACTGGCAGACCATGGCTCCTTAACGAATCAGCAACCTGGATTAGAAACATGATAGCAAAATGAAAAGCACAAACAAAATTGGGGTGCTGAAACAAATAGCTTAAGGAGATATACCAAGATATCTACTTGTTAATCATTTAGAAGAAAATTCAAACCTTGATGGCTGTGTCCACCCAGATGTCATCTGAAGATGAGATGATGCCAATATGAGCCCACCTGAAGTACTCAATAGCCCTGTGCAGGACCCAAGTGGGCCTGGGGATGGAGCGGGCAAAGGTTGGGTGACTCTGATTATCATCCAGCTCATAGCCGACACAACCCCATGGAAACAATGCCTGGAGAATTGAGCAAAAAATTAATGTCACAGCGACAAATTCAACATCTAAAATACGTTCAACCAGCACCGACTTTGTTCCAGCCTTTGCTCAGCATTGAAGCAGCGTCACAGTATCCCGGGTTGACTGGTCCCACATATCCAGAGGCCTTAGTGTGGAAACCTATGAAAGCTTCCAGACCCCTTGAGGTCTCACATGGCTCCTGAAAAATGACAACAGAATGCGATAAACAATAAACGTTTATTAAACATTTCTTTATTTACCTGTCTGTGTTGGTTTGATTGTTTGATGAACACATTCCCATGAAATTCGATTGAATGATCCAAGATGATCCTACCTGCAGCACCGCATAGTCGAATGTTGCAGCATAGGACAGCGAGGGGTCCTTGTTGATGCGGTTGACAGCAAGCTGTGCTGCTACGTTGGGAAGGGCCTTAGCAAAGAGAGGGTCACACCCCCAGGGTCCCACCACCCCAACCTGAAACCAAGCTGACTGTGCTGGACAGGGCAGCAATGACAGGATTTCCAGGAGAACCAGGAGGAACCTCATTGGTGAACCAGGATGAGAGATTTGGCAACCATTGAGAGGAGGTGTTGGCCTCTAGTTTTGAGGTAAGATGATGTCGGCACGGTGATGGGATTGCATGTCAGGGATCACCACCTTCAGAACTCACAATTAACTGGTAAGAGATGAACTAATGATGCTGCTTCCCTGAAAAAAAAAAAGTAGGATTTAGATAAAAATAGTGATTTTACAGAGAAACACTTCCCATAAGGGGAATCATAAATCAGAGGCAAAAAATTCATTTAATATTATTCATATTATTAAATTATTTCTAGACATTTGGTTTCTTCCATTAATTTCCATCCCTGGTCAGATCCACTTAAAGGGTAACGACATAAATCTGGGGATTTGTGTGAGTTTTAAATTGTGGAAAAAATACGCAATCCCCTGTAGGAGCCAAATGATATGTAATCACACCCCGAACCTCTTATCAATTTCAAGAATGCTGCATGTTTCTGAAAGACTTTTTACTACTTTTGTCTTTTCATAGTCTGTTACATCCCTTCTTTGACGCATTTTGCTTTAGGAAAAGAACCTGTCTAATAATTATGCACTCCTTGCTATGGAGTGTTGATCTCCTTAGGCCACACCCTCTCCTCATTACACAAACAGTCCTCATCTAATACGTACACTTAAATCCACTAATCATTCAGGATTATACAGCTCAGAGTTAGAAATTGTGCATAGAAATGTTGATATGGTCAAAATAGTCACTTTTGTAATAATTGTGTACACAGTTTAGTACATCATTAGAGGAGTAATGGTTAAAAGGGAGCCGGAGAGGACTTTTAACAGGGTGGCTGCTTTTCTTAGGTGCATCTTTATGGTATTTGAGGGCTGGGGGTCTAGACAGTATGAGATAACATGACTTCACTGATTAATGCAGTTTGGACTTTCAAATGAAAACATCTAACGAGAGAAGACTGACTTCAGATTTTACATTGTTAATATTTATTCAATATTTGTACTGCTAGGTAGGCAAGCTACAGTTATGACACTGTCAGTTTGAGACCTGAGAGGTTACAGCAGCATTTATTGCCATTGTTATAACATTTTACTAAAAGAACAATCAATTTAAGGAAAAAATAACCTGCAGATTTGACCCTAATGAAAAATATTGGTTGGATTATTAGGTACATACAAAATAGCTCAGAATTAACCCAACATGAGCCAACTACAATAGAGAAATCCTGCTTCTACTTTAATTGAATGAATAAAATTATTTTCTGTATGGAGTACATTTGCTTTGAAGCATTTCATAAAGTTAAATTGTAAGAAATATTTAGAATATAGGATTTTGCTTTAGCAAAGAATTTTACCATTTATTCATCCTACAACAGACATTTCATGGATTAATAAAAAATATAAATTGTGCCTTCATCTACTTTTCTTTAACAAGACATTGATTACAGTCATTATATAAGTCCTACCATGCATTGAGGAGATGAGTAGTTCTTCCACCAAAACGCCGCATTAAGAACATCCAAAAGAAGGAAACTTGCTAAAGATAAATATCCTGTCATTTCTTTTCCACCATTGGTGGAATGTTTTACTGCATTATGAGAACACACACATATCACTCTGAAGACAGTGTGTGTATGCGTAAGATGGCCAACAACAAGTGTATGACCCGTTCTGTCAGATTATATCAAATCCAATCAGGTGAGACTAATGACGATGATGATGATGATTTGCACCTTCATGTGAGAAGCAGTCGGCTGAGAGGACCCACAGCAGCAAATCCCTCCTACGCTTCAAGTTTGGTGATGGATTCATGTTGTCTTTTAATTATCCAGTTGATTTAATTATTGTGCCTGTGTGTTAGTCTCTCAGTAGGATTACACAAAAACCTACTTAACAGACTTTCCTGAAATTTGGTGAGAATCTTGGCCTTGTGACAAGAAGGAAGTCTCAAACATTTTGATTAAATAGTGTAACAAGGGATTCACCTATTACATTTGAATTGTGATATGTTTACAACGCTTCAGTCTGTCACATAAAAATGACCTGCTGGAATCTGATTAAATTTTGTAGACCATGTGGAGAGGAAAAGTCAAAATAATACTGGATTGGTGATCTGTGTAAAAAAATAGGATTTTCCCCCCACTTTTTTGGTGATTGGAAGATAAATTGGGGCCTTTTTCATCCATTTTCTTGATTTTCTGGTTGCATGTTTTCGCAGTAAAAGAAATACATAAGTGTTGCTAATAGAAATGCCACATTGTCCCTTTTTTCATGTAAATCCACAATTTCTAATTGAGCTATTCTGCATCCTGTTTAAATAAAAGTACATCAGATCATGAAAGTACAGGTTTTCCCTTTTCTAACCAAATTAGTTTGGTATGTCTCATTACTTTTTACTCCTTATTGGACATCATCCAGCGCTTCTCCGAGAGCTAGAGGGCAGCATGATGCAGGGATCCCAAACAACCACTTCAGTTTAGTCTATGCACAAAACTGTCTTGTGTGTGGAGTTTTCTGAACAAAAATGGTTTCTGCTTGAATCCAGTCCCGCTGCTTTCAGTGTCAGGGTGATAAAATGTAAGATGTTGTTGCATAATGCTCCTCTACAGGGAAAAAAGAAACGTCATTGGGATTAAGTTGATTATTTGATTCAGCATTTTTGCTCTTCATAAAAAACAGATCAGGCTCACCCTCTCCTCTGGGGTTTTCTTGGTTGCCATGACTCAAACATATTTTTTTGCTTTCTTTTCCCTCAGTCTTAAAAAACAAAAGTGACGTTAATACAAGATCAGGAAAAGTATAGGCCTAAAAATGCATTTTTTTTTCTCTAAGGATCAGTGTGAGAATAAATTTTTATGTTTTATGTTCGTAAAGGTGAGGGTTAGATCATAAAGCGGGAGTCTGTATCCCCTTTTGTACCCCCCTATATCACACTGTCTTCCTCTCTCACTCCCTCTGAGGACGACTCGACCAGCATTCTGTCAAAACCATGACAAGTCAGTCCAGATGTGGCGTCCTGACCTGCCAGATGAACCCAATGACTCCATTAACATCGCAGTAACAAATTTAAACACATGCTGCTTACGTTGGAGGTATGTCAGAAGCTGGTGTTGAAGTGGAACTTGTCAAAGCCTGATTGAGAGTGTTGGGGAATGATTCTGTAGATGCGAAAAAGTTAGGCGAAGTCTTTCGTAGCTTGAAGGGGAGTCAGGTGTCAGGTGATGTCACTGGATGGAGCGTCTCTCTATATAATGTACTGCCATTAAAAAAATCAAACCCATCCGTAACTTTTTGAGTACTGTAATCCAGAAAACAGACAAAAAAACTCCTTAAAATAGGTAATATCAGTGGGTTTGGAGTTAGGCAGAAAACATCAGATCTCAGCAGCTCCTAATCCTTTTGGTTTACCATTTTTATTTTTCTATTAGACTAACATAGGTATCATCCAGAACTGTTTTATCAGCTATACTGTACTGTGCTGTGTGTAGTGTAACAGAGATGACAATTTCAAGGGATTAATAAAGTTACCTACCTGCCTGTGTTGCTTTGCTTCTAAAATTTCTGAATCTTTGGGCTTTTACAGGCATTAAAATTTACCTTCTGCATTGTCACCGATTACTTGTGATATATGGATTTAAAAGAATCCTTTGGGATACTGCTGAGGCAGACCTACGTACGTTGGAGTTCATCCACAGGATGCTATACGCATCCAAACCACCTCCTTATATCCAGGTGTTGACAGGCTCTGCCATAAGCATCTCTTTGAATCAGTCACAGCTTCTTTCTTTCCTGAATGGCACTCATCTTTATGAAATGGCCACTTAGCGGTCAGCAATGGGTGATGGTGGTGGTGTGGGGCTTCATTCTCAAGACTGACCGGCACCGCTGCGTGCAGAGGTGTGGAGCTGTAGGGGCCACCATGAGGCCCCTCCATACAAGACAGGATAAATTGTTGAATAAGGCCCTCAGGTGAGGCCTTATAGTTATAACTATTGCCATAAAAGGGCTGGTTACAAAACATACAGTTACATTTTGAATATTGGGAATACAGCTGGAGCCACATTTGGGATGTTCCAATAAATTATACTAAATACACTCTTTCATAGCAGAGCGATGATGTCACAAAACGTGGACGACATCTGCAGCTCTCTTTCTACGCTTAAGTTTATTGAACGTTATCCTATTCCTGCTTCGCATGCTGTAGAAACACGCCACAGGATCATTGAGACCGTTAAACTGCATCATATATTTAACAGTAGTCAATTCCACATTGACTTGTGTTGAAATGTCCATTCAGTGCCTTTCTTTTCCTTTGCTGGCCCTTCCTCTGTCAGGCTACAAATTTGCCTTATCTGATATTGTGTGTAATTGGACCACACATCAAAGGAGGAATGATGAAAAGTCAGAAATGCAGAAAAGTAGAGTGAAATTAATGAAAAATAAGAAGGGGCGAGGAGAAAGAACACAGATTCCTGCAGGGAAAGCTCAAGTCGTGTTTGCAAAAATTCAACAAGGACAATGTTGATAAGTCAAGCATTACTCATCCCTCCACTCCTTTCTGACTCCCATCTGCAAGTTAATCTCAGAAAAAGAAAAAGGGCGTTTGGATGTGGTGTTTCTCTCTAATGACCTCTCTGTAATAGAAAATGTATTAACTCCATCGCAGCATTAAGGTTTAACAGAGCTGTTGTGTTTCTTCATCCAACACACAGACACATGGTTTCTTTTTTCGTCCTCACATTTTGTAATAGTTTGGCTCGCAGCCTGTATCGCTCCACCAGCGTCCAGGAGGCAGCTCGCCTCAATGTCTGGGTGAGCTCACACAAAAGCATGCACACAAAATGCACACAAAGTTGCTGTGCTTGCTTTGTATTTGTTATGACAACGACTGAGGAAAAAAAAAAAAATCTCTTGTATCTTGTGTCGTCTCACAAAAATGAACTGAAAAGTCTTTCCTGAAACGCACACGGAAGGAAAGCTGTGACATACAACATAAACTAAACCGACCTGATGATATGACCACATCAATAATCATTTATGTTCATGTAAATTAAGCTGGTATTGATTAGATGACTGTTACCTATAATTCCTGCTCAGTTTTTATTTTTGACAATCTGCTGAAAGAAGATTTTTCCTCTTGAAAAGCGTGAAATCTACACACAATGCTTAGGTGAAGTAATAAAATAACTCATAAATAGTAAGGTGAGCATATAATATAGGAGATGGCAGGGAATAACCTATGGCTATACGTAGACTTTAAGTTATTATGTATTAAGAGTGACAGAGTCCCCAACAACAATGTAAAACAATTGTTATATTTTATGGTGTTTGTGTAAAATGTAGCCATCTAGCCATTCATTCATTCATTCATTCATTCATTGTCAGCATCACTTTTGGGGGCTATCCCTGCTACCTTTGGCACCCCGGACAGGTTATTAGTTTTTTGCAGGGCTAAATAGGAATCCACGATCCCACTTTTCCAAACTGTCATACTATTTTCATAAACATTATTACAAAACTTAGTTAAAATTTAGTCTGATGCATTCTGACAACACAACAACTTAACGTTTTAACAAAGGTTTTATGATTTAATTTAATGTTTCTCTCTCATAATTGGAAGTTCATCACAATGCAATTGTTGTATTACTTATGAGAATAGGAAATAAGAGCATCTGGAGAAAATAGCAGAGACTGAAGCCGGCCGAATGTAAACAGGCCTTTTTACTGCAGCTACTTATCTCTCTCATTGTTATTTCATATGATTCATCAAAAAATCAGCTCCAGAGTTGCACACAAGAAAGAGTTGCTTATTTTGAAATTGTTCCAGTTGCAACAACTAAGAATATGTGTTGAGATTCGAACCGTAGTCATTAATCTTAAAAACACGCTGTGCGCTCAGATGAGGTGAGGCAGACTGAGCAAAGACATGGTTGGAAACATGTTGATGAAGATACGGACTGAGGAATTAGAAGAAGCCCAGAAGTTCAGTATTCCTTAGGGAAGTATGTTAGAAGTTCAATGCCCTGACATCTTTCAACAACAACTGTTATTGGACAGTTTATTCTTAGTCCAGTTAAAACTTGGTTTTGGATGCCTTTCTTACTTGCAAGAAATTCTTTATATTAAGAGGGAAATACAAAGACCAGGGGCAGTCGTGGGGAGAGGGGAAATGGGAGGCTAAACGGGTTGCCCGCTGGGAGCTTTGGAGCCAAAAATAGAGACAAACCTCACATGTTTGTGCATTAACCCTATACTTACATCCATTTAGACAGATATTCAAGGAAGAGGCCAAAAGGTATAAACAAAACTTATTCTTGGAGTTAAAGACAGGAAGTAATTAAAGTCTGGAAGAAGTCATGTTTCACTGAGTTGCGTCCAAAAGAAAGATAAATACATCAAGACTTATCAGTTGTAAGTACATTACAAGTTTAGATTTCTATTTTTTTAGATGAAACACGTTTCTGCAATGCTCAGTTCTGCTTTCATCTGGAGTTTCAAACATGTAGCACCAGTCATTTATATAATGAACACAAAAAGCACCATGTTTAGATTCATTTGGCTCAACTTCCTGCAGCAAAGCTGGAAGTATCATGCAGCTGTTGCTGAATTAGTAGCACAAGAGGAGACAGTGCCTAACCCAAACACTTACTCGACAGACATACTGAGATTGTTTTGTGATATACTGTTGAAAAGGTCAAGAATGAACTCTGGAATTCAATTTTTATGTTAACATATACAGGAAGTTTTAAGTCCCTTGTGCTCAAAATGGAAATTTCAGCATTTTGCAGAAACATCTTTTTCCCTTCAGCTGAGAGCTTGTCCTCAATAATTAATTACTATGCCGAACAAGAACCAAACACACCTCAGCTAAACAATTTACTTCATTTATAATGTGCAAATATTTTCTGCATAGTTCAGACCAATTACAAAATGTTCTCACAAGCTAACAGGTGATAAGATAAGCCATTTGGTCCAAACACTATGGGCTACCAGAGGTTGCAGTGTTGTCATCTCACCTCATTACCTCACAAGTTCTGATGATTGGTCTGGATGCCTAGTATTATGGTAGCAGTGAAGAAATAAATTTATGAATATATTTTTCTATATATTCATAATGGTCACCCATCAAGAAATGCACTGAGTATATGTTTCTTTAATGTGTCCACATAGTTTCAATGTAATCATAAAATTAAAACAATCACCTAATCTGTCTCACAAACCACCAACTCTGACTATCTTATTGTGCGTTGTTCATTCTGTTTCCCTAAAATGCTAAAAATCGACTGTATATCAAATTTAAAAGTGTTGATTGTAATCATCACAAAGCAGTTCTGGCTTTTCACATCATTTAATCATCACTCTAAACATTACTGTTGTGCTGAGGAGTCAAACTTTTCCTATCATGATTTATGCCAAAAGCTGATGTTGGCTTGTTTATGTCTGTCCAAAAAAGCTGATAGTTTTGTGATTCTCTGCCTTATTTTTATCTTTCTGACTCTCTCCCTTCAGCAGCCACTTCCCACCCCCCCCACCCCTTCTGTCTACAATCTTTTAATGTGGTGATGATTTACTCTCTTCTTACTTATATTCATTTTGATCTTTTTCTTATTTTATGTTACTTCCTTAAGTCATAAATCTGCGACCATCTGCTCCTTCCTTTCTGTCTGTGGGTTTAAAGTCTTAACTTCATTCCAGATGAGACTTCCCACCTCCTACAGATAGCAGAATGAGACATTAAGATGCATGGTCACACAGCTGGTTTATGTCCTCCACACTACTGTTGTGTATTAAATGCTTTCCCATAGCGGTCAACAGAACAAGACCACAGATACATTTGTTTTGGAAGCTCAGGGTGGATTTTTGTGATATCATTTATCGAAAAAATGTAGAATATAATAAGAATAAAGATTATCTGAGAATTTCTGTGTGCTTGTGAGTTAAACATGTCTTTTCTTTTCTTTTTATAGATTATATCAACAGTATGAATAACTGCTGACAAAGCCTCTGCTTTGTCAGCCAGGGTAACTGTCATGCATTGCATTATGGATTTCTAAGCCTTGGAAGTTTAAAAATTTATGATAGCTTTCAAATGCAGTTTCATGTGTGTGACATCATCTCAAGTTGCCAGTTCACCAAATCAAAGCAAAACACTCGAAACGACCCAGTTACATCATCTGTTTGAAGCAGAAATACAGCCCATGGAGCTTTGGAAGTGTAATTATCACAAGAGTTTTATTGTTACACCACAGTATGGTCTAACCACCATGATTAACACCAGGATGTCTAAATATACTCCTATATGTGGTATAATGAGCAGGAAAGCCTGCACATGGAGGAGACTGGGATTGTGGATGGATGGGTCAAACCAACATTTTACTATTGCCCGGGAGACCTTTTTTAACTAGCATCCAGAAGTTAATGCATACATGCATAGGCCTGATCTGTCCCAGCAGAGTCATCAGCCACCAGCACCAGTGTCTGGAATCCATTGGGTATCTCGCTGCTGATCAGGACAACTCTCCTCCACCGTTATCTCCCTGAGGCGTGTGAGCCATCAAAGAGTTCCTGACTAATTTTCATATATCATCTGCTGCAAGAAACAATTATCTTTACCTCATTCACTTAGCTATTCCCTGATAACCCTGAGCCTATCGCTAATTTCATCTATGTGGAATGACAAAAGTCACATCATTTCATCCTTTGCTGCATGACAAAAAAATGCAAAGCTGACAAAAAAAAAAAAAAGGCGAAAGTGATATTCTGTCGGTAACCTATCCAATGAGATCATACACACCGTCTGGTCATTTTTCTTTACTGTCTGCACAAGTGGCCTGAAAGAGTTTGTGAAAGAACTGTGTTCTGTTCATTGTCATCACACAGAAAAATGGACTGGACTGCTTGGTACACTCGAGTAACATTATGCTGCATCAAAACTGGATATTTAGTTTTATCCTGATTTTCTCAAATCCAGAAGTTCACTTTGTCTCTCTTTTGCCTTACCAAAAAAGGGAACGCTTAGAGGAGACTGTACTTTCTAAATCCAGCCTCATAAATGTCACATTAACTCTGCATCTATCACATAAACTCGCATTTAACATGTAAAATTACCAGCTTTAAGGAAAATAGAGGTCATTCAAAGGAAGAGGAAATTGGACATAAAGTAGTTGAAAGTGATCCTGCCCTCACAAACACTTGCACACACATGTTTTAGTTTGTATCGCATTCATCAAATGTCGTCTCGATTTGCAGCGAGTTGAAAAGCTTCATCTCAACATTTTTGCAGACCCTGACGGAACCCTGCTGCTTGCAAAGGTCGGAGGGGGCAATAGGTCTCAAGTTAGGATCAGCAAACAATTTTTAAGGGTGAGTGTGTGTTTGCATGTGTGTGCATGTACGTGTGTGTGTCTGTGTATGTGTGTGGGTGTGTATGCCTGTGTGTAAAATGGTTAGAGTTGCTGTTTAGTGACCAAGAAAGAAACTCCAGATGCTGAGGAATTTTGTCTTCATTGGGAATTGTGCATTTGTCAACCAGAGGAGAGGTCATGAGAACAGCAGAAAACACAAACACTAGCAAAACACTTCCCCACTTCCTTTTACGTACTTGATCTGATTCGCCATGTTTTCCAGAGAGCACAGTCTGAATTGTGCAGCTAGAACGCTTCACAAACCGTGAACACAGGCTGTACAGTCTCTCGTGAAACTGCTCAGGCTCAGAAAAGGGTCTCTTGGTACCACAAAGCTGTGACTCAGCCAGAAATACCTTCTCTTTTGAGAAATGGGGCCCTCTGAAGCCACATTGATTCCACACAGCTCTAAAATCTTACTTTCAAAACAATAGAAACGAAACACTCTGCAGCCTGCAGGCCATTAATTGTGCTTTCACACCTACAGTTTGGATTCTTTGGACTGAACCATGGTGGAAATGTTTGCTTTTTCACAATTATGGGTAAATTACAGGCCTGTAAATGTGAGTCACATGCATTCATATGTATGTACTGTAATGGATAGCGCTTTAGGAGGAGATTGGACAATTTAATGATGGCTTTAGGGGTTTAAAGCAAGTCTAACTACACCTCCAGTAACCCAAGCAAAGCATTAACGGACTCTGTTGTTTGTTGCAGTTAAAGTCATTAATAAAGAGCTGGAATTATGAACTGGGTCATGTCAGAAATTGCTTTCCATTTTTTGTGAGAATGACAAAATGACCAAAATGAAATCATTTCAAACTAAATTTAAACACAAAAATTGAAATTTGTCTTCAAGAACACAAAAGCTCCTGGATAAATGGCATTTGTCCTGGTGTGAATGGAACATACCCTTTATTATAGCAGAAAAGGGTAAAAAAAAACAAAAAAACCCAACAACTGCAACTTGAAAACAATAATTTGCAGATGTCCCAATTCATAGCTCCTGAAAAAAATTATATATGTATTTATTTGCAGCTATCATTGCTTTTGGTTTTTAGAAGAAAACTTTCAGGAGTCAATTTACATTGAAGTGGATAGGGGGAAAGTTATGAAATAGTTATCTGAGGTTATTAATACATTTTCTATTATTCTGGCAATAACTAATTGGAGTTTGTACATTGTGCACAAAGAAATCCCTTTTAATAGCATTAAAAGATTTTATTGTTGTCAGCCTTTGCCATTCATACATATCAGGAGTTTGTCCTTGATTTGTTGTTATACAGAAGGCTTCCTTTCCTGCTGTCAAATGTCAGCATTTGTCTCAACTGACAGGCCCTGACCGCTATGTCTTTGAGGTCATTTCCTGTTTGGGTTCAGACGACTTTCTTAATAAGACTCGAAATCTTTAACAGACACGATGAAGGCAATCAGCAAAGTTCAGGAAGGCGTCAAACTTCATCCAGTTGCAAAAAATCTCTTAACTCCAAATAGAAGGCAATGCAACATGTAATGAGAAACATGAACCGTTAGAAGCAACTATTTTATATCATAAAGGTTTTCTGACATATTAAGAATTTGACATATTAAATCCACCGTTTCCAACTGATGTAGCCAGAGGGATTTTGAATCCGGAGAAAACAGGAGACACAATCTGTCTCAAGGTTTAGGGCCAAAGTGTCTGATGCAACAAGAGCAGTTTGTTTAGCAGCCTTTGTTTGGTATGAGCAGCATCCTTTTGGCCTGGGAGGAGGTTATGTTGACCGTCATTGAGCGACAGTGAAGAGCTTAATTGCCAGAGAGCTCCATCTAGTCTTTATGTCTGTCTGATGATGGCTGTTTGTGATCGTTAAAAGGCTTCGGTCAAGGCAGAACTGGACGTCTGCCTTTTCATGCCATTAATGACTTGAATTCCCAAACTTGTTAGTCAGAACTAAGTCTTTTATGTTAAGGCCTTTCATCAAAGAAGAAGTTTTATTTCCAAGGAAGAACTTGGTGCTATGTGACGTTTTTTGGTCCTGTTCGGCCATCAGAGGGTTGTGGACGATTTGACTTTAGAGGAGAGGACCTGCCTGAACCTCCTCTTCAGCTCCTGCATGTTAGGAGATTTGGGTCTGGCCAGGTGGAGACCTCCTCTTCTTTTCTCCCCGTTCCCTCCCCCAAGTGCCCGGATCACCTGCAGCACAGAAGACAGAGACTCACTGAAATAAAACCAGACTTGTTAAGTGTGGACAGCAAGAACCCAAGTCATATCTATTTACAGCACAGTCAGATCTCAAACCAGAGTGTTTTAATGTAGCAAATACATTTAACTATTATCTATAATTTATTATAGTTTATGAAGTACATTTTCTCTTGAAACTTTTCAAGATTTTAGATCAGTAGAATAAACAACAGTGACATATTATCACTAATCTTTTCTTGTGGCTACATTGGGGTTGCTGCTGACTTCAGAAATAAACACTTATCTCTTCAGACATCATAGAGTCCACCTGCTTTGTTTGCAGTTTCAAGGTAAGAAATGTAAGATAAGTATGGAGTAGATCTGTCAGTCATTTTTTTTATTGCTGAAATACTTTTCTTGACCGGCCTCCACTCTGACTCTATCCCCCAATCGGTCAAGGCAGAGGACCACCCACCAGACAGTCAGGATCTGCCCCAAGTTTCTTCCCAATGGGGAGTTTTTCTTGGCCGCTGTCACTTCAAGCTTTGCTATAGTCGGTTTTCTCTTTTTTTCTGACCGTAAAACACTTTGAGATGCTTACGGTGTGATTCAGCGCCTTATAAAATCAAAGTTGACTTGACTTGACTTTTGACTGGTTAGTCAAGGGACCCAAAATGCAATGACCTGACAGATGATAAAGCATTCGGTAATCCTAAGGGGAACTACAGAGTTGAATTTAAATTTTCAACTGGCTTTTTTATTTAGAGTCACCTGATCTGTTGTGAACAGTTGACCTCTATAATAAATCCACTGGCAGATACGTTTTTCAGTTTAAAAGAAAAGAACAAAGGAAGAAGCATCAGTTTTTACCTTTTTTAAAAAGTTTTTTTTTTTTACCTCATTCATGCATGTAGTACCCAGGATTCGAGAGCTCCAAGCACTTTTTTGGAGGACATTTCATTTTAAGATGAAGTGATGTTACAATCAAAAACAGCAGTATGCCCCTGCGGCTCGTAGATCTGCCGTCTTGAAAACCAGCAAACGGTCTCAACGATCCCACTGTGCCTCTGGGAGGGTTAGGGTTCTCTCTTATTGCTCAACCAGAAAAGCAAATATACAGAACAACCAGCTGGTAAACCTCTTTCTGTCCATTTTTTTTTTTTTTTTTGCTGGTGCATTAGTGGGAAATGGACTGTAATCAGCATTCCCATAGGATGTTTAAACTGAAAAAAAATTCTTAGCTGTTTGCAGACAAATCTAGAGTCAGAGCACTTTGCATCCCTTAACAAGGCAATAAAAGAACAATAATAAAGTCCCACCTCCTGACAGAGATGTAGGAAGGCAGCATGGACTCCCTCGTGGTTCTCTCGGGCCGAGGCCTCAAAGTAAACCCCCCCTGCAAGCAGAAGCAGTTTCCACATCAGCGCTGCCCTTATCTGTCTGATAACACTTGGCATTCCTTGTTCATTAGGCAACTTGCAAGATATAGTTTAGGAGACAGATGTGTGTGTGTGTGTGTCTGTGCATGTGTGTGTCCCTAAGCCTCAATGGATTTTTTATTTACTCAATGCCGGTTATAATTGGACGACAGTCTCAGACTTTGAATAAATATCTGTCAGATGCGTTTAAAAAATTGGCTACTGTGGGAAAATGTGTGTTTTCTGTGGTTGCTGAATTCAAGTGTTTGCACAAAAACAAAACACCTTTCATGTTTTGAATGCCACAGAACTGACAGGAGAAAATGTCAGGACAGATAACTGATGCTTTGGAAATTAAACGGCAAAATGAAATGATGAAATAGAAGACAAATAATAAGAGGAGACGAGAAGAAGCGAGGAAGTAAGTTTCAGCAGACCTGATAATGAAGAAGAAAATGTGAATAGAAAATTGCGTTTTTCATTAAGAAGTGCCTGGAAAGTAATAGATATATAAGTGAGAAGTTACTTTCAATGATATACAATTTAAAGAGATCAATTTGTCTTTGATTCCTTTAATTCAAAAATTAATTCAAAACCTCTATAAACACGTTATTTATTTGAAGGGCATGATTTATTGACCCATAAAAGCATTTGAAAGTCCTCGCTTTATACTGGAGTACATGAATTAATTACTTGTGAAGCCCAGTCCATGTCAACTACTCATATTTAGAATTGTACTTCATAGCATAAATACAATATGTGCAGTTCAGTCGTCACACTGTCCATGTTTTGCTAAACTTCTGAGATGAAACTTTGTCAAAACCAAAGAATTTCTGTGTGATTCTGGTTGGCAGCAGAAACAGGTGAATCCTAAAGTTATATTCCAAATCACAGCAACAGAACTAAAGAGGAAGAGAAAGAAGATGACGATGTCCCACCTAGTGAAGCTGCTAAAGTCTCGCCTTCGTCTGCTGGCACTTGTCGGGCTCTAAGCAGGTCACTCTTGTTGCCAACCTGAAGCAGATTACAGATTAAAACAAATTAGATTAGATTACTAGGATTAGATTTTGCTATATTCCTTTTAGAGACTCACAAACACACTGACCAGTATAACTGGTATGTTTCCAGACGGGTGGATGCGTCGAACGTGTTGGTACAGCGGCTGGATGGTGCGGTAGCTGTTGTAGTCTGTGATGGAGAAAACCAGGACGTACCCATCCGCCCAGTAGATTGACCTGAACATGCAGTCATTATAAAGTCATTGCAGAATAACACTTATCAGTTTAACTGATGTTTAAGTAAATGAGTCTGACCTGTTGATCTGCTCCTGGCAGTACAAACCCTCAGGATCATCCTAAAAAACACACCCACAGACACGTTAATAACTCATTTCAACAGTAAATGTGAGAAAATATAAAGAAACCAACCAGTACTGCTACCAGGGGTGAAAATAAATATAAATGTGTATATGTATATGTATATACATATATGTAATATATGTATAAACTACATTCACAAGCCTCACTCATGTAAAGCTTTCAGTTTCAGATGAACTCTTTCATTGATAAAGCAGGGGTCTATGATATGTGGTGCATTCCCAGTTATGTCCCAGTAGCTGAATGATTGCATTGTCCCAGTTTGACTGAAGATCTTGGGTTTGCATCTCGCACAAGTGGTGGTATTGATCTAACCACCAAATTAAATTAACTGGACATTATTTTGACTGTCCGATGAGCATTTGTTCTGCACCTACAGAGATTTATAATCAACCATACCCATTATTTGCTTTCAACTAAACATATTTGAACTCCTTGAACCTGCTTCCTCCAGCCTGATCTCTGAGGGCACTGCCATCCTGCAGGAGGAACCTCCTCATCCTCCCTTATCTAAGGAAATGAACAGCTTTGTAAACAGAACTGCGATGCAGATTGGGCCGAGCTGTATGGCACGTTTCACCCATAATACTCATCATGAGTCCTTCCTCATAATTTAAATACATTCCTGATGCCGCTTTGAGATTAAAAAAAAAAAAAAAAGAGTTGGTTTATGCAAAAATGGCTTTGGCTAGTTTGATGAGATGTAACTTTGAAGAAAAATCAGGAAGAGTTGGCAGGGAAACAAATGCTGAGGTCTTTAGCATTTGTTTGAAAAGACATAAATCATGGTTTCCATTTAAAGACAGCTAAAAAAAAGCTTTAAAAAAAATTAGTTGTAAGTTTTCTTGGTTCCTTCAAAACATTTTTATTGCAGTAACATGAACAATCTGGTAAGGAAGGGATCAAGAACTTACCTGGAGGGAGACACAGGGAGTATCCTGGATCTGAAGGGACACTTCCTCCCCATCCATTGTGACCTTTCTGGAATAAAGTGCTCCTGGGCAATAAAAGAAGGATGGATGAGGGGATCACAAGTCAGCTTCCTCTAGTAGAGGGGGCTTCCGCATTCATTTAGTGGATTCATGTCTTTGTTCCATCTCTTATTTGGAACTCACCAGTGTTTGCTTCATAATCACCAATGAACCTCTTGGTCAGAAACCTGACAATAAGAGCTGAAAAGCAATGAAAACAACTGAATCAGCAAAGAATAAATAACTATTTAAAAAAAAGTCAGTTTGTAAACCTGCACCTCACTGCTTAAAGTTGCTGTTTCAATATTAAACTTGAACCTGGAGTGAAGAGATGAGAAAAACTCACAAATCTGTTGTGCTCTACTGACCTATAAAAGGCTTACATTTACTATTAACATGTGTTGCTGGAATTTTCCTTTTCTGTGACATATATTTTCAATGTGATCATGGCAGCAGTGATGAGCTAAGCAAACAGGCCGAAAGTCTGAACTAAGAAAATGATTCACCGATACTCAGAATAGGATGTTGCAATCTTTCATTTTAGGTTGGGTAATGATTACCTTTCCAAGTTCTTGTTGTTCACCTGGCTTGTTGTTGCACAGTGGCTTATGAAAGTATTCATACAACATAAACTTTTTAATATTTTATCACCAAATTTAATTGAATTTAATTGAATTTTGTATACTTTGGTAATTCCCGAATAGAAATTAAGAGCACAATCTAGTTTGAACAAACATTTGCACACACATTTGCACAGACACACACACAGTTTAAAGCAGCAGCAAAAATATTTCCCAAGCTTTGAACATCTCGCACAGCACTCTTCAATCAATCATCTGGAGATGGATAGAGTATGGTACAACTGCAAACTTATTGAGACATGATCATCAACCTAAACCTATAGGTCAAACAAGGAGAGTGCTGCTAAGAGATGCAGCCAAGAGACCCATAGTGACTTTGGATGTACTGAACAATTCCTCAGTTCAGGTTGGAGAGTCTGCCCTCAGGACAACTCTTGGTCATGCACTGCACAAATCTGGGGTCATATTCAACATGTGGAAGAAAGTTCCCTGGTCAGATGAGACCAAAATTGAACTTTTTGTCTGAAACATAAAATACTGTATGTGTCAGAAAAGTAACACATTATTCCTAATGCACCATCCCCGCTGGTGGTGGCAGCATCATGCTCTAGGTGCTTCTCTTCAGCAGTGACATGGAAGATGGTAAAAGTTTATGGGAAGATGGACGGAGCTAAATACAGAGAAATCTCGGAAAAAAAAACTGGATTCTGCAAAAAACTTGAGACTGGGGCAGAGGTTTACCTTCCGGCAAGACAATGACCCCAAACAGAGGTCAGGGTACAATTAAATGATTTGTACATTTGAAAGAGAATGTTTGTCATAGTAGGCGGATAAATAATTATTGAAGTTCGCACAGATTAGCAAGGAACCCTGAGGGGGAAATTTCTTTTTGTTTCAGGAGCACTGCTCCAGAAAGTACCACAGAAAATGAATAAGAATTGAGAATTTGGGATAGAGGGCTAAAATAATTAGGAATAAAATGGAATAAAATGTCCCTGTGATCCTCCAGATCATGGGAAGCCCCGATGGAATCAAGTTCATGTTGAAGAGATGTAGTAGTACCCCACATAGCTGAGAGGCACAAGGTTTGAGCACCCTGAGGCTCACTCCGGTTCACATTGTTGCGCTCAACTTAGAGTAAAAATGAAAAAAAAAAAAAATCCCAGCTAAAACATGAATAATGAGAAATAAGAGTAAATTAAATGAGAAAAAAGTATAAATAAAGTTAAAGCAAAACAAAACAAAAACATAAACATGATGGGAGCAACTGTAACGGGGTGTATACACGTTGACGTATGCGCAATGCAAAGGCACTGGAGGGCTTTGATCTTCAAAGCTTTAAAGTTTCCAATAATTTGAAAGAAGTTTGATCTTTGATCTTAGAATAAAGCTGCTTCCTTCATCATCTATATATGATGACTCCTGATGATTCACCTGACGGAAAAATATTGACAAAGAACATGAGTGATGAAAACAGTGAAGACCTTTTCCTGCAGAGGTGTATAAAAAATTATATGGACAATGTTATCGCAGATACGCATTTCATGAAGTTCACGGTTTCTCAAAAGATGAAGCAGATCGCCTACTGGGAAGACACTAGAAAGGACACTAGAAAAGAACTGAAAGAGTTGCAAACATACCTGTGTGAGGTGCAGAGGCATTTAGAACGCTGTCTTGAAGAAACCTTTGCCAATTTACAAACCCAACTGAATAGCAATAAAGACTTCAGGGTGAACCTGACGCCACAAACCAACATGGATCTCAGTTCAGAGCGGGTGTCCTGTGCACAAGCAGGACAAGCTTTAGATCAGTGCAACACAAGGAGCTCGCCTGACCCGACAGGAACTCTGTTGAGCCAGCGCAACTCCACAAGCGCACTGGAGTCTGCTGACGGCCATCAGTCACAGGAAAAGTTGGATGTGTCTGTTCAGCCCAAGACAGTCATACTCCAGGGTATCACAGAATGCACCAATCTTTGTGGCAAGGCT
Source organism: Antennarius striatus (assembly GCF_040054535.1). Lineage (NCBI taxonomy): Eukaryota > Metazoa > Chordata > Actinopteri > Lophiiformes > Antennariidae > Antennarius > Antennarius striatus. Next base: position 3,798,550 of record NC_090798.1, on the reverse strand, counting down.
AAGGACGACCCTCTGTTAAACACGAAAGAGCTTAAATCAAACGGTCACATGGAAGACATTGAGCCTACTGGGGACAAAGACGAGACGGTGCTTTGCCAGCACTTAGGGAATACATGTATGGACAAATTGAATGACATTAATGAGTCTTCTTTGGTGAATCCCGAGCAGCATGTTTCTCTTGATTTAGTAACAAGGAGAAGCAAGTTTTCGTCGTGGTGGCATAGAGTTATGACCGTGTTATGGTGTAAAATACTTCCCGATGATGAAGATGAAGAACAGGTGACAGTGACGCAAGTTCAGTACCCAGTTATCACAAACAGGGAAGACGCATGAATGTCATGATATTTGATTTGTTCCAATAAGAACATTAGAATTGACATTACTGTATATCTGTGTTCATGATTATTTTCTATTGAAACCATATATAACACAATAGATTAAACTACACATCGAGTTGATGTCACTTTAATTATAAATACATAATTTTGGTGATGCATAAAAGTCCAGGCCCAAATCAAATTAAGACTATAAGGAAAAAGAGTGATATACTTGGGGATGATCTTTAAAAAAAATACAAATAACGTATTTATGTTTATGGTTATAACATGACATAATGTGGAAGAGATCAAAGGGTATGTATGGTACTTCTGCAAGCAATAGCATCATTGGTAATACACTGTCCAGATTTGAGGGTCTAAATTGAGTTGAACGCCATTTCTCAGTTAGAGTCAGGCTGTAAAAACAACAGATCCTATATTTGCAAATAGTGCTTCATTTATCAAACCCTCCTCCGCTCTGTGCTGTCGCCTTTTAAACTACACTTGTGCTTTACTTGTAAGGCAAACTATGTGTTGTATCACCAATCATAAACTGAGCTCATCCTAATGACATCACTGACTCCAAAACCATAAAGACTTGCCCTTGGAATCTGGAATCGTATTCATAATTAGTTTGAGTTATTCAAGAAAAAAGAAGCAAACAAAAAGTATAGTCTTCTTCATGTGGGTAGTAACTATACTAAAGGACATAATAACAACATCGAATACAGTTTTAAAAATTTCTAAAAAATATATCTAAAATTAATACTATAATTGCTTCTTCCACTGGTGAACATGAATAAAATCCAAACAGGATACTAAAACTAAATCAACTGATGAGACTAAAAACATGTATGCTCAGTGTGTAAAATGTCGCCCCCTATCGTTAAAGATCAGTAATTCACTTCTAACGTCTTCTATGATACTCCAATATTTCTTCTCGTACGCAATAAACCAGCAAAAATCACCTCGATCTTCCTGACAATAACGACAGGTGTGGCGAGTAAATTTTAAAAGTCAGCCTCCCCTTTCAACTTTTAAATTTCTACAAGAGAAGTTTGGATTTGAAAGTCTCGATCATCCACTTTTCATTCTAACTAATTTCTCCACTCTGCGTACCGGTTTTCCCGACGTTGCTCGCTCCGAGCACCACAATCTTCACCGTCTTGTTGGGCACACATTCCAGCAGGGGATACTCCGGTATGGGGACCAGCAGGAAGTTCCCAGACCCGCTGCTGCTGTTCATGGCTCCCGGTGTAGGGTCGCCAGTCAGACGCATTTAGCTCCCCTCTGCCCTCAGATCAGCTCTGCTCCGAAATAAAACCTCCGTCCGGAGGAATACGCGCGCAGATCCAATGTTGAGAATCTCCAATTAATTCCTTTTCTTTATAATATAAGAAAAATGTGGGTCTTAAAGCTCCGAAATCCGACAATTTGTTCAAAGTATTCCAGTTCCCGGCTCCAGTTCTTCCAGAATAGTGTAAACTTTTCAAATTTCAGCAATGCGATGCGGTCATTTTACGCATAAAAGTGGTAAACTCAAAAGTGTAAGATGCATTCATAAGTGAAAATAGAGGTATTCCGGTTCACACTGATTCCAGATGCGTCTGGCTATGGCAAGAGGGAGATGAGGAGGGAGGGAAGGAGAGAGGGAGGTAGGGCTATGAACCATCCCCTAATATTCCTGAGAGACCAGTATAAATTGGGTTTCTCTGAGCAGCTTGAGATGTCAGCGCTAACACACGACAAATGTAGATTTTCATGATATTAGTAACAGCAAAAGGAAATAAATTGAATTAACTGAATTTTATTTGTAAAGAAAATATCCCCAGTTATCCACAAGTAAGTGACTAAATGTAAGTAAATTAAACAAATAATGGGAAGAGTTGCCGCCGCACAGCAAGGCGGTTCTCGGTTCGAGTCCCGCTCTGTGCGGAGTTTGCATGCTCTCCCCGTGTCTGTGTGGGTTCTCACCGGGTTCTCCGGCTTCCGCCCACCTCCAGAAACACGCACGTCGGCCGTGGGTATGGGCGTGTGCGTGCGTGTCTATCTTTCATGTGGCTCCCAGGTGCACTGGCGTCGCGGCTGGAGTGTACCCTGCCGGCTGGGATAGGCTCCAGCAACCACAGCAATAGGTTCCAGGATGTATATAAAAAGAATGTATAAACAAACAAACAAACACATAAATATATAAATAAAAACAGACAAATAAATAAATAAAAGAAATATGGCATTTAAGGACATTGATTAAATTCGTCTAAATTATTATGGTTGCTTGTTATTTGTATGACAATATAAAACTGATCATGATTTGTTTAGATATCAACAGTCAAAAACAGATGTGTGTCATCACCAATTTAAAAGTACTAAAAATACTTCAATATATTATTTTATTATTTCTAAATATATATATTTTTAGTACCGATGCATTAATATGTCAGCTCAATTAATGCATCAGCTACTGTGACTAATTTTATAAACTATGAACTGCTCTACCCGTTGACATATCTCAACATTTCATTCTGTATTGATCAGACGTGACCAGCAAGTAGAAAAAGGATTTATTGTATAATAAAAGATTTTGTGTCTGAAATCGCAGACAGTAAAGATATGTCAAGTAGGTTAATCTTCCTTGATTTAATTATTTTAGCATCAAATTTCACTAAACTGTAAACTACACATACAAAATATTATACGTTATATTATACTACAACTTTTTTCACATTCACCAAGTATTGCCTTGATACAGTTTTTCCATTCATTCAATTTTGATTGATCCTGTTCCTCAGGCACTTTTATTTTTAATTTATTTATATCATTGTCGTGCTCTATTACAAAAAATAAACTTATTTTTAGCCACGAATCCACTATTATTTTGTGTCTGCAACAGAGAGGAGTACATAAACACAACAACCCCCTGAAAGCACCGTCCGCTATTTTATGGAGCCTCATGTCGGTAATCGAACGAATCGTAGTGCGTCGGTGACACTCCCTCACAGCCTCACTGAATGAGAGGAAGCCGTTCAAAATCACACAGCTGGCACGTATAAAGTAATTACACCGGAAATGACCGACTTCACCTTCAAAATAAGAATTTTACTAGAATTTTGTCACACAAATATGCAGTGCTGTTGTATCGAGCAATCTAAAAAAACTAATTGTACTGACTCCAAGAACACCAAGTATATACCTACTTTAAGAGAGAAAATGAAGTGAAAAATGGCAACATTTCAAGAAAAACTAGATTTGGCAGAATTAACACAATTTCCTCTCTAGTTATCAGAAATTAAAATTGCCAAATGTGAAATAGTAAGAGTATACATACTCATTCTGGTAGCATCAGGATAGATACAATGCATGCATTTTATCCATGTTGCTACTACCAGGACCCCCAATTCCACAAAGGTTGAATGAATTCCGAGGACATTACCTGTGGCCCTTCCTTGGGCTTTGTATAAGTTTTGTATTATTTATAGGTCTGTAAGTACATAGGTTATAATTGTGCATGTTCCTATATATGTAAGTTCTTCAGTGTGCATTCCTGTAACACAGGCTGCAGATCAAATTGAAATTGCAGGCTGTATGTCTAAACAGAGAACTTTAGATCAGAGTACAAAAGGAGAGTAAACTGTGTGGCCGATTGTACAGCATGTGCAATCAGAGGAGCGTAGATCAAGGTTTTGACCTACCAGTGTGTACTAGTCCCAATTTTTATTACAGGTCCCAATTATTATTGTGATCTTGTGAACAAATGGAGGCGTAAACAGGGATTATCTGGCTTACACAGGGCCCTCTCTAGTAAATATGAAAAAAAAACACCAACATACAAACCAGTGTGTCTTTAGGTCAGTTTGGTTCTCATTTGTGAAGAACAAATTAGTTCTAGTTTCAGTGGTAGTGTTGTATCAGTCTTATAAACGTTGGGAAGGTGTCAAATTCAAACCACAATATAAATTGTGAAAATAAAACCAAATGTACAATGAATGAAAATGTACAACCGTTTGAAGTTTCATGATCTTTCTCTACGTCACCACACTAGTTTTACCGATGAATTGAGGAGGGGAAAAAATGCTTGAACGGCTGGTGTATTATTTTGAAATACAACACCGGAAGTTCTGTCTGCTCCCCTGTGTATTTTATAACAGTACTACTAGAAAAGGGCTGAAGGCTCTCCCCCGGAACTCTGCAGCCGTATCGGCTCTGACAATTTCAACATCGGGGTTCGGACCAACATGGCGGCTTACGGATGGAAATACTGATGACAGTCCGAAAGATCGCCTCGATTTGTACGATGGTAAGAAGGAATTCGTCTTTATCGAGGTTATTTGTACACTGCGCCTCTGCCCGGCGCCTGGGCTAGTGAGTCAGGACGCTTAGCTAGGTGATTGGCTAGCATGTTTGCTAACCTCACAGGGCAACATGATAATAACACCACAGGCTTTCCGTAAAGTTGTACGTCACAGCACCCCATTAACAATAGCTCTCCGGCTCCGCCTGTTCCACGGCTTGGTTGAATGCTGGGCGCAGTTATTTAGAAACGTTTTATTAGTTTATTTGCTAGTTGTGGTTTGCCGTTTGTTTGAGAGGGGCAGGGTTGACCAACGGTCGAAAACTAGAGCTAGCTTAGCCTGCTAGCCTGTCGGTAGCACCCTGCGGCTGTTGGGTCAAAGTTAGTTTCTCACTGATCCTCCACAGAAAATAAAAGTCTCAGTTCGGATTCTTATCACAATAAATTATTAGGACTAGCACGGCTGTTGCATATGAAATAATAACTAAACACTTGTGAGGTCAGGTGATATAAACACTTCAACCACTTGACATTGCTATCTCTTAATCTGATGGAGACATTCAGCATTTCCTGGCATCACGTTTATTGGCTAAAGCTGAGGTAATCTGGTAATAAAAATGGGTAAAAATATTGGTTAATTTTGTGGAAGCTCTTGCAGAATAGATGTAGTTGGGAGAAATATTGTTTAACTTTTAATTTTAAATCATTTAATATTCATCCAAGTCAAACAAGAACAGTTTACATGTCAGCTATTTCCATCATTATTCTAAACTATAACTGTTCCCTTTTACTGCAGTCTCAAAATACTTTAAACCCTCAATGATGATCATTGTTAGTATTGTATTTCATAGAGACCTTTAGGCTGACCTGTAGTAAACAGGATGCACATACAGACACCAGCTTCTGGTGGTGTTCCTGAGGAATCTCAGCTCCTTCCTCATTGATAAAATCCTCAGTTTCTTGAATATATTTGTCATTTAATGCTAGAAGTGTCCTCTTCAAATGCCACCAGAGATTTTTTTTTAAAATTGAATTTATGTCAGGTGATGACCATTCCAGAGTGATCCAGGAGTTGGAGGGCTGCTTAGGGTCTCTTTTAGAACATCTAATGGTACAAAAGCTTTGTCGTCATCACAGATGGTGGGATGTTTTCTACGGGGAATTCCTGATGCTTAATGGACTTCATGTTACCGTTTACACTGCAGATTTCTGTGTCTAAGGAGGAAATGCTGCCCCAGAGCATCACTGAACATCTGCCACAATTCACTGTAGGAAGGGCATTCATTGGAACATTTCAGACTTACTGCTGATCCATTTCCTTAAAAGATGCCAGTGTTATTTCAGATCCACACAGAACAGTCCTCTGGAGCCACTTTTTTAGGTCTTTTGTGCCCAGTGGAGAATAACTTGGAGTTAAGGCCTCAATTTGTATCAGGGCTCTAACAGAAAAGAATTTGACACTCTACTGCTAAAGTAGGTCTTTGAGTATTGTCTGTTTTTAATTACACCTGATCTGAAAATGAGTCTTGTGAAGGTTGATGTTAATGGAGTGGAGCCATTTAGCAGACTGCAATTGTGAAAATAATTTACTGCCAATTATGTTCATTCAAAACAAGTAATTTAGTGCTTTTTTCTATCCCAATTTTAGGATTTATTTTTCATAATCAATTAGCAACCCTCTCCTGCTAAAAGGTATTTTAAAAGGGATTCATTTATATACTTGTACAGAAGTTCTGGTAGGTCAGAGGTCACAGCTACAAGTCCAGGAGTGCTCACTGAGCTTTAGTTCAAAATTCTCCAGATGGAGATCCACCAGTTAAAGGTTAAAACAAGTCTCTGCTTTATTTGCTCAGAGTTGCATTTAATGTGACCACCCTGTTGCTGGTTTTGAGCATGGCTAAGTCAGAGTGGCAGTAGGGGTGCTAAAGCCCGAAGATTATCTTCTGACTGAAACTTATCCGGTTTGTATATATGTTGCACCTTTGGGAGTTGACAGACGGTTGGACAGATGCTACGGTGAAGTCTTCAGCAGTCTTTTTAATTTGTGTGTGTGTGCATGTGCGGATTTGTGTGGTTGAAAGTAGAAAACACAAAGTTAGCAACGTGGCTGGTATATCTGCACTATTTTCAAGACCGCACACCAGGCTGAGTAACCCATTAAAGTGTGAACACCAGAATGGTTGTGGCAAATTCCCAGCTCCTACTAGATAAATACTAGCACAATGAAATATTAACTACATCTGGCAGGTTGGCTCGGCGTGCTCGCCACTTTGGCAGCCTACCAGTCGCTGACCAGAAGGTATTTGTTGTTTGGAAAATCAATTTCATCATTGAAGCCGTGACAGGCCCTCGGTGGGCTGCAAAAACCAGAGTGGGTTCCACCTCTGTTTTAATAACAGAGAAACATTTTGGAGGCGTCTGCTGGGGATTTCAGAGAAGAAACAGGCAGTCGATTTGTTTAGAATTTCATCTCCTGAGTCCGTGTAATGATGATCTGCTGGCATCAGTTGTTGCTGTGAAGACGAGCATACAACACCATCAAATAGGTCTAATAAACCACTTGATCACAATTTTTTTTTTTTGACCCAAGAGGACATTTAGCCCTGCCTGGAAACCATTTTTTGGTGATTTGGGGCAGAAGCGTGTGATTACAGCACATCCTTGTATTCAGTTTGACCTCCCTATTTGTCTGTCTGGCTCCAGAAAGCTCATTCCAGTGTTTGCTGGCTTTGTTTATTCGACCCTGTGCTCTTCAGCTGTTGTGTTTTTGGATAAATAACCATTGACTCATCTCCTCTTGACTCCATGTGGACTGCAGTTTGATAATGAGGAACAATGGTGCAGCTTGCTTAGAATTTCACCCTTGAAGAAAAAGCTGCATCATTGTAGTTGTCATCATCATCATCTACCTCCTCCTCTTGCTTCCATCTTGGTTCTCTTAATATAACATGATTTCTGGAAGCTGAGACTGAATAACTCAAGTAAACTTCAGGGGGATTTCTGCTGAAGATGCTGAATATCAGTTGGAACCTTACTTTCTGATGGACAATCTGTGATTTAAGGTTTATAATAATGACTGATTTTCATTTTCTTTTCCAAAACCCTGATTTTATAACTTAAATCAAGACCAAAACCTTTTAATAATAATCGTTCATGTGATTGTAATTTGTAGTTTACTGTAGCTGAACTCTTGATGAATCTTGAACACAAATTTTTTGAGGACATTATCAGTATTTTTTCTTTCGATACATTAATTTGTTTTTTATTTGTGCATACTAAAATATGTCGTTTAAATTTATTTAAACACTATTTGAAACACAATGTTAATGTTATTAAGTGCAGGAAAATTTTACGTTTGCAAGTCAAATTTCAAAACAAAATAAAACCCTTTCTAGTGTAATTTTAAATGCTTAGTGTACATTTACTTGTGTTAAAACAAAATACTTAACTTTTTTTTAAAAATTGGATTTGGTTTTGATTGCAAGAATTACAGTCCGTATCAGTGATTGAAATACTTATAAACAAGTGATCCTGCTCATGCGCTTTTGCCTTCAAACTTCCTCTTTCATTCTCTGTTTTGATATTTTTAGGCTCTACTCAGTTCATTGCTGAGTCAGAGGAAGATGTTTGGGGATTTTTGGTCTATGTTGGGTCCACAAACATCCGGTTGTGTCCCCTGATGCACCATTCACATCTCAAAACACATTTCTACTCTGCTAGAAAGGCATTTCATCCAATAATAAGGCGACATCCCTCAACTTCACTCTGAATGTTGTTTTTTTGATGAGCCTTTAGTCATGATATGCTTTAAAACATAAAATTTTAAGTAGGTATATTTCATGCTTTGTCAAAATTGTACATGAATCTGTTTATTTAGCTCGGTCATTAAGAAAAGTTCCACAATCTTCATTTATCTATTTTTCCTCAGGGCGCCAATGCCTCTGCCTTGGAAAAGGAGATTGGACCGGAACAGTTTCCCGTTAATGAGCACTACTTTGGATTGGTCAATGTAAGTATATTCATGGGAAAAGGCCACCTAACACTGTCAAGCTTTTCTTCCTGGGTTAAATGCCTAAACATCTCTTCTTTCTATCTGTTTGTTTTTCCTCTAGTTTGGCAACACCTGCTACTGTAACTCGGTGCTGCAGGCGCTGTACTTCTGTCGACCATTTAGGGAGAAGGTGTTAGCTTACAAGGTGAGTGATCAGAGAAACGACAGTAGCTTCTTGTTACCAGGTTTGAACAGCAGATTTGATGCTGTATTCAAATCTTGAAAGTTTGGAAAATGCTTAATTTTAATTTTCAACTTTGAAACAAATTTGAATTCCTCCAAAAAGCTTGACTTTTATTTATAATCTATTTGTATGTGTTATTTTTGACTCATTTCACTTTAAACCCCCCCCCCCCTTTTTTTTTTCCAGGTGCAGCCGCGTCGTAAGGAGTCGCTCCTCACCTGTCTGGCCGATCTGTTCAACAGCATCGCCACGCAGAAGAAGAAAGTCGGAGTCATCCCTCCAAAGAAATTCATCTCTCGACTGAGAAAAGAAAATGGTGTGCATTGTTACAGTGTGAAGTTCTGTAAAGTCTCAAACACAAAAGTGTTCATGTTGCTGAGCGGTGATTTTCCTAAATGTTTCATTTCCCCAGCATGCACTGCTTCTGCTTTTGAAAGGAATGTAAAGTCACAACTTCCTGCATTCGTCAGGAAAACTTCCATTCAGGTCCAGGTCCTTTTATCAAATCATTGGTCGATTTTGTTTTTTTTCCATCATGAAGCCACACAGATGAGTTGAAGGAGAAAGGAATGAGGTGCAGAGAAGGGAGAAGGAAAAAGGAAGTGGGGGGTTATCTCGATGCTGAGGAAACAAAACAGCCGAATCCTGAATCAGAAACCAGATGGATCGAAAAAGAAAAACAACCGAGGCTGATGTTTATTATCTGTTATTGTTATTCTGTTTCTCTTGGGCTTTATTTTCACCCTGCTCTTTATTTTATTGTCCGTATATTTCTTTTTCTTCGTTTACCCCCCCCCCCAATCAGAGCTGTTTGACAACTACATGCAGCAGGACGCCCACGAATTCCTCAACTACCTCCTCAACACCATTGCAGACCTGCTCCAGGAGGAGAAGAGCCAGGAGCGCCAGCAGAATGGAAAACTGGTGCAGAATGGAGGAGGAGGAGGAGGAGGAAGTGGAAGTGAAGGAGGAGAAGGGGAAGGAGGAAAGGAAACACAACAGACATGGGTCCATGAGATCTTTCAGGGAACACTGACAAATGAGACACGTTGCCTCAATTGCGAAGCTGTAAGTGGGAAAGTTTTTGACTTTTGAGCTTTTCAGAACAAAACTGTTTCATTAATGCAACAATAAAATACAAAACAAACGCATTTCACCTTCAGAAAAGAGATTTTGATAAGGGAGCTTATTGTCTTCGTAATACGACAATTGTTTTTACTTTATCAGGTGAGCAGTAAAGACGAGGACTTTCTGGATCTGTCGGTGGATGTGGAGCAAAACACCTCCATCACACACTGTCTCAGGTAACGCTGCCGTTTTATTAATCATCCATCATCTTTTATGCTCGCTGGATGTGGAAAGACCTTGTCGGGGAGAATAAACACGTTTACGCTGGTAGATAAAGTTGTGTTTTCTTAACAGGGGTTTCAGCAACACAGAGACATTATGTAGTGAATACAAATACTACTGTGAGCAGTGTCGCAGCAAACAGGAAGCTCAGAAAAGGTGGGTGACGTCATTACGGCATTTTTTGTTTTGTGAATTCGAATGTAAAATGTTAGTTAATAATCCACTGTTGATCCAGAGCAGGAACACTCTTATTACAGTAGTGGTTGGAGTCAAAAATGTGGCAGAAAAAATGTTTCTAGGAAAATAAAAACACTAGTTGATTCACTGAACTCTTGATGAGGTCTGAATGGGTGACTGATATTTTTTTTCATTTATCTTTAAATAATCAGTTCTGGCCACTGCAGCATTAAATTTTATCCTCTTAATAATTCCTGTCCAAATTTGTGCTGTTGGTTGGATCTTAAATGAAGGATTCTGCTATACTCAAACCACTGTCCCTATGTAGCTGCGTAGGAGTGGTTATAACTACAGTCAAATGGCTCTCTGCTGACAAATGTGACTATAGTTTACTCATCAGAAAGTACCCTTAAAACCACATCTGCTGTTGCTACGACAACGGAGTTTGTCTCCTAGCTGCTTAAAATCTGACAAGTAGAAAAATGATTTGCGCTCTTGAGTGCACCTACATGTGTTTTCATGCATACACATCTTCAGTTTTGTTGAGCGTCTGAGTGCATTAACACCCATTAGCATGAGAGAGCCGCGCTGGCGCCTCGCATTAGCACTGAGAAGAATGCTGCAAGAGCGCCAGCCGTAGCTAAATTAGGACAAGATGAAGCATCTTGACACACTTGTTGTTCTGGAGCAGCAAGGCGTCAGCACGGAAAGTTTTGAGCCCTTCTGGGGTTCTCCAATCACCTCCCAAGTTGAAAGTGTTTTTTTTTTTGTGATTCACTGTCTGTTAGGATGAGGGTAAAGAAGCTCCCGATGATCCTCGCCCTCCATCTGAAGCGCTTTAAATACATGGACCAGCTGCACCGCTACACCAAACTGTCCTATCGCGTTGTCTTCCCTCTGGAGCTCCGCCTCTTCAACACATCCGGCGACGCAACCAACCCAGACCGCATGTATGACCTGGTGGCTGTGGTCGTACACTGTGGCAGGTACAATCTTCATAACTCTTAAAAAAAAAAAGCTGCTCAAGTAATTTTATTGGCCGAAAGTCAAACTGTAAAATCACTAAATGGTTTATTTATTATTTACTAACAGGAAGTCAGTATTTTTGTCTAAAGGCCACAGGTCAGATGTTTACACACTCATTTAATACACGTGCTAAAAGATCGCTGCTTATTTCCCACTGAATAAAAAGACCCTAAGTGTTGTTAAAAGGCTTAAATGTTTTATCTCTAAATTGTGTAACACCGGGTTGTTTTAAAAATTGAGCTAACTGATATTAGTGACAGATATTGCACTTGTCTGGTATTTCTATGGTGTGTGTTCACTGGTTTTTTCCCATTCTGTCCATTTCCACACTGCAGCGGTCCAAACCGTGGACACTACATCACCATCGTCAAGAGCCACGGCTTCTGGCTGCTATTCGATGACGACATTGTAGAAGTGAGTCACACCAAGGGATCGCATGTAAATCTAGTCTTGGCTTTTTAGCTTTAGGTCCCTTTGTTCTTGATGTTGACTACATTCTTTTCACTCTACATGTTACTTTTGTATGACGAGCAGAGCTGTTCAGTTCTAAATGGATAGTGCTTCTTGTTACGATCAGATAATTGACATAAAAGAACCTCCACTCCGAAAATAACAGATGACCTTTAAGAGAGTTGATGTATAGTAACTAAAGACACTCTTCCAGACTGTACATCAAATGTTTCACACCTTGTCTGAACCAGACGGAAAATTCAACCACTCATCCATCCAGATTCTGTAGATCGTAACGTTGTGAAGATCTCTTCTGATTCACTGACAGACCAATGAGATAAAGACTAAGGAGTTAACTGAGGTTTAGGAATCAGGAAGACCTGGCGAACACATTGCATTCATAAAATGGAACAGATCGCCGTCAGCTCCAGTCCTCATTCTTCATTTAAATTTTACAGTCTACAAGGAGGAGATGCTGATATGGAACTGTCAGTTTTTAAATAAGATCTTTATATGGAATCAAAAAGGTTTCTGCTACAAAACTATGTGGTAAAACAACCATTCTGTGATAAAGAGAAATCCATCCAAATACATTCTTGACACACATTGAAAAGTATATGAAAGCAGTAGAGTTTGTGTGCGTTAGCCAACATGGTGATGCAGCTCTTAATCACTGGCGGTCGACCACATGATGACGCAGCCAGAGCCTCCGCTCGCTGCCGTGTTCCAGCTGCAGCCAAGTAACCTTTCACTCAATTCTTTTTCTTTCTTCACGCCAAAAAAGAACATCATGCCACAGCAGTCAGGCATTTGGGTTTACTGACCGTGAAGTTGCGAAGGATAAATGTTCAGGGTTTCTCAGGTTACTGTGTGTATGACTTGGATGTATGGAGCTTATTGAGCTGTATAGAAGTTTCCTTATGCTGTCAAGTAGATGCATTAGTCAATTCAAGAAATTATTCTTTTTAAAAACAGCAGTAGTATCCAAATATCTTGAGCTACATTAGTTGTATTTGAAATTAATTTTTTATACCTTGATACAGAATTGTTCAAACAATACTGTTAATTCTATCTTCAATGGTTTCCAGTCGTGAAACTTTTGTCAGTGACAAAATGTTTTATGCAATTTAAAGCCTCATTGGTTTGAAATGATGCTGCTGGAACTTTTTGTTTATTAATTTTTTTACAAAATTCATTAATGGTTAATTTAATCATCCTAGTAGAAACAAAAACGCCAGTGATTTTTGGAAATTTATCAAAATAGATTACTAAAGATTATCATCCAGTTTGTTGTTTGGGAGCGTCTGAGCAGTAAAAAAGGGTTTAACTTTTACTCTCTCCAACAGCGGGAGAAATCGCACTGTAGTTTAAATACAGAGGAAACTGTTCAGTTACATTCATGAAGAACTGACTAAACCAATCCCATTGCCAGCGTATTTTTCCACTATAATGGGAAGGAGGCCCGTTTGAACATCTGGTCCTCTGGAGAGAAACCGGTTCAAGTTGAGAATGTGCTGAGTCTGCGGAGCAGAAACACTACATTATCATTTTTATGGTTTGCGGAGATTTACAGTACTCTCCCTATCTGTCTTGCTGCCCGTATTCTAATGTATCCTCACTCTTCATTATTTTTATTCTTTTGTAGTCTTTACACCTGGAGCTGAAGCTCCTTGGAAAAAATGTTTTCACCACCAGTCGAAAAGTAAATATTCTATATTAAACCATACATTTCCAGCTCCTTTCTCTCCCTTTTTGACCAAAGCTAACAAGCCAAATAAACAGTTGTCAGGACCTGATATCGTCACCTTTTGCTTGTCAACGTACTTGATTTAAAATGGAAAAGAACAGAAGCCGCAGTGAAACAATTGCCCAAAGTTATACAAGCAAAGCAGTGAACTGACGGCAAGAATTTTATGTCCTGCTGCCTTAGACCTCCTGCAGACGCGTCACATCTTCAAGTCAACGTTACATACAAGTTTGAAGGCTGTGGGCAAACGGTTAAAATTCAAAATATTAATGTTCAGATTCATTGCCAGAAATGTTCTTATTTACCAAGAAAAAGCTCCACAATTAGAATAAGATTTGACAGTTAATACCGAGACGATTCTCAAGTTAAATCCACAGTTCATATATTTATCCTTGTCAGAGGTAACTGAACGTAAGTAGAAATTGGTCTTGGTAGGCAAGAACTAGTTAATGTATTCAGTCTGATCACATTAAAGGGACAGTTGGGTCACCTGTTGCCTCCAGTCTTATTGCTAAGCTAACAAACTAGTTTTGTTGCAGAACGTATTTAACATTGCCAATCTTCTTCTCTCGTAGAAAATTGATGCGCAGGCGATCGAGGAGTTCTACGGTTTGACATCGGACATTTCCAAGAACTCAGAGTCGGGGTACATCCTGTTCTACCAGTCCAGAGACTGAACCAAGCAGCGGGAAATCCCCAACTGACTCTAACAGAGGGAGGAAGGCACGTACGGCTGCCACCAGCTCCGCCCAAGTACGCTAACATAAGTATCCAGGCTTTATTCCTCGTAGGCGGAGCTTTGCACTGGTGCGCCAATCAGATTGGGTTGGAACACACTCCGGTCGCGTGCCAGCCTCCTGGATTACGACTGTTCAAATCCTCTGAGCCCACACTGCAAAAAGCACCTTAACAAAGCAACGGCGGCTGAATCTGTAACACTCGCTTTGCACTGGGGCGTCAGCGGGGAAGACCAAGTTAACACCAATCCAAGAGGCTGACATCGTGAACGCTGCCTACAGCGGTCCGTTTTTTTTAAAGAGGTAAAGCAGTTTCGAGACGACCCAGAGTCACAACCATTTCGGATGAGACGCCTAAGCAATTTCTGATTGTAATTTTTCTCACCACGCTGTCACTGAATTCTTTTCTGCACATTTTACGATTTGTTAATTTACATCGTTTACGTGCAGACACAAATATCATCTGTTCACCACAGGAAAAAGAAACCAATGTTTTCAAATGACGTCCCACCAGGCAACAAAACCATTGACATATGGTGCTGTGATGTGCAGCACAGTGAGGGCGTTGTTAGTTTGCAGTGTTTTAATAGAAAGTGGTGCTAATAGTTGATGGTGTGAGATTGAAAGCCACCACAGACATGTTGGCTAACTAAACGTTTTTTTTCCTTCCTCACCCTGAAACAAAATTTGAATACAATTTATTTAATTTTATTCTTTTTCAAAGCTAAATTAAACCTTAAAACCAAGTCATATAACATCTGGAAACAAAACCTCAGTAGAAATCTGCTTTTTAATGAGATTTCTTAAAATATGCGCTACCTATTAATAACTACAAATGAGTTTTTCTTTCAGTTTGACAGGAAAGCAAACCAAAAATCAAATTTACATATTACCAACCAGTCTGATCCAGTTGAAAACGAATCTCTGTGAGTGAAACCTTTGACGCTAATGAGTGTTGTGTGATTACGGGTCATATTTGGTGCCACAGAGGAGAATCATTGAACAAAAAGTGTTTTTAACAACATAAGCTATTTTTTTTAAAGTGGGCAGTGTCTCTTTTCCTGTTTACTTTGTATGAATGGGGTTATTCCTTAATATTTCTCTTTTTTTATGCCAGAAAAACCACATTTGTACCCTTTTTTTTTTTTTTTTTTTTTTTTTTTAAGAGACATGTAAAGAAACAAACATTTTCATTCCTAAGTCATTTCTGACATCCAGACTGTCATTGTCGCTGTTACAGGTTGAAGGTTTGTTGTATCTTATCCTTTTGCTCCCAATTAAAGCTTTCTTTTCTGACAGCACACAGATGTTGCTGTAGCTGGTTATGAACACCTTGTCATGTCAGAGACAACTCCTGGCTAGATGTTTCTCCTGCAACTCTGGAAGACAGTCTAACCTTTTTACGTAACGTGTTTTTCACTCATATTGGAGCCTTGTTAATGCTGAGTGATGCTAACGTGTACAACATAGTGTATTTAATACGGATCCATGGTGTCTGAGCAGCTTAAAGTGGATTAATCTCCTCTGCATTACGTTAAGTTTGATGCTAGAGCTATGAGAGTTAAGGAAATTTAATTCTGACTCATTTGTTTTCAGATTTTCTAAAGTAATTTTATCAAATAAACATTTGGACAATCTCAGACTTGAGGCCGCTTTTCTCTTATTGCCAGTTCCAAACATTTTTATTTTGGAAATATAATTTAAAAAAACGAATCTAATTAATAATAGGCAGCAGTTTATTAACTGTTAAAATCTGGGTCAACAAATCCCCTCTTAGCTTCATCTGTCACACGATGCTGACATTTACAGGGGAACTTAAAACAATTACCTGATTGTAATCGATTGCCAGGAAGACTCGACCGACTTCCTGCTTCTTCCCCCGGATGATCAAACATTAAATCTTTATGATTGTATTTCCGTCTTTACGTCTCTTGGTTGTTGGGTTTTTTGAGTATTATTTTTTTGAGCTCATGAGACTCCACCTTTTCTGGGATGTTGTAGATTACCAAGCAAGTGCACACTGCCACTGCATGGAGATGCACTCCGGGTTTCTTCCAGGAGTTTCTGTTGTAGTAGAGTGGCTGTGCTGCTCCTTTTATGTCTTATCAGGATTTAAAGTGTGCAGTTATATAAAAATGGGGCTTCTACTTGACCTGTAAAACAACTGTCAGCCCCTCATTCAAATGAATGAAGAGGCTGTTTTTAAAACCCATTTGTAGCCCTGATCTAGGACCAGATGTTGGCACACTTCACCGACTCCTGAGACGCTAACACCAGTACAAACTGGATGACTGGCTGTACCCGCAGCAGCTAATGACGATATAAAGAATCAGAAAGTTGGTCATAAAAATGATTTTGTTTTAACCAAGAAAGATGTTCCAACGCTGCCAGCAAACTAAACCTTAACCAAACCAGTGCATTGCTTTTATTTAGCAGTTAAAATCCATTTATTGCAAGCACAGAAGTGTGTGTGTGTGTTCTGGCTAAACTCACTTTGCTCAGTTTTTAAAGGTCCAGAAGAATAACTTGGTTTTTTTTTAATCTGTGGGTTGGGACAATAAAATGGTGTTAAAACACTAGTGTTACTGCTGCCCTTCATTTAATCTACATGAAACATCAATGTTTGTGTGGCATCGTAGCTGAAAGTTGAGCAACACCCAGACTCCAGCAGAAACGGTGTAGTCCTTTGAGTTTTGTGTTCATGTACATCAAATCATGTTCACATTTAAAGTTTGTAGTATAAGTAAACATTAAGAAGCACAATATTCAAGTAATTTGAATGGGCCTTCAGGCTGGTTGTACCTGAAGCCCTACTTAAGCACATTATTTTACTGATTAAAGTCCTCATATTAAGTTTGGAGCAGGTTGTGAATCCATCTTTTCATTAAATACAGTCTCAAAACTTTCAAATCTGGCAACTAGACTCAAATTTCTGTCTCAAAAGTTTTGGCCGGTGATGCTTAAACACCGTTCTTATCTATTTAAGTACTATTGTGAATGTTTATATTTTTCAGAGATGTTTTGCTTCCTTTTGATTTCAAATTCTACTTGTCTGCCATTCTTCCGTGGGCAGCTTTGAATGTTTTAAGATTTTCTTTTCATTTGGGAGTATGTAATGAGGTGTGTTGATGTGTACAGAAATACAGATGTTATTATTGGAATATAAATATTTGCTTGAAATAATCGTAGATCTAAAACGTTAGAAGTTTCGAAATTTATTTTGATAAGAAATCAATACTTCTGTTTAAATTTGGCATTCCAGGCAGCCTGAACTAAATGACATAAAGGAAATAAATGATGGCACCTGACACAAATATCCTGATTTCATCTAGAAAAAAACAAGAAATTTCAAGAAGGGCCCTTTAACTCTTTTGTTATGACCTTTTAAAAGGAAGAATCCTCTTTAAATACACAAAAACTCAACAATTATTCATTTGTCTGCTTTTATATTTTTTCGTACATTTTTTGAAAACAAATCAGATTTGCAAATAAAACTTTTCATCTGTATCAGCTTTCAAATGTGTCCTAAAATTTCCTTGTAGACATTTAGTAGTTTTACAAAAGATTGCGGGTTATGTACCAAAATCTTTTTTTGTCTACAGATCTGTTTTCTTCAAAAGTGATGGATAAACATATGAAATTGTCCAAATCTACTGTTTATTTGGCAATCCTGAGGCTTCAATTTCTTGTCGATTTCTTCTATAACATAAAGAATGATGTCGTCTGCAAAGTGTGGTCATTTCTTTTAACTTCTCTTTTTTTTTTCTCTCTGGATAAATGTTGAGGTGGATTTTTCCTTTTACAGATGGTGTTTTAAATTGTCCCTTCAGGGCTACAGTCATCCACGTCTCCTTTTCAGACTCAACAAGAATGTAAATGTTTTAAAGTCGGTATGCAATGACTGAACAGTGACTGAATGTGTGGTTAACACTCCATTGTTTGTTGCAACCAGTGTGAAGTGACAGCTGCCCCACATACAACAAACTCGAGTATTTAAAGACCAGGACTTCTTCAGAAAATATACAACCTTTAATTTTGCTCATTTGTGACTGAATTTCTTCATTTTAAGACAGTATTTTTGCATCATTTTAGGTAAAAAAAAACAACCAGTATGTCAGAAAAAACAGGTTGTTGAAACTTTTCAGGACAATACGATCTGGTTTTGGCTCCAGAGTTGTTTGTGGAAGCAGCTGCAACTTCCTCACTGCTGTCTTGAGTTTGTTCTGAATACATGTCATGAAGTGAAGTTGGGGAATGATAACTGGTTGTGATGGTGTCCAAACTGGTTGAAATAAAACACAAACTGCTTTTGAAGATGGGAGTAATCTGTCCTGCTTCCCATGTGTTATGTCTTTTATGTTCAGTTTAGGATAAAAATTCTTCCTTTACAGGAATTAAGGTCAGCGATTAAACTAGTTATAGGACAGTTGATTAGTCGGTAATAAAACTTTATTACATTAAAAGAGGGAACTTTGTCACAATTGAACTACATATATATTATATATATATATATATATATATATAATGGTAATAGATTTTTATTGCTTTTCAATAGTTAAATCTCTGATAAAATTTCCATAAAGAGCCATACCTGCTAAACATACTGCTTTTAAGTCCTCACAAATTGTAAACTGGATATTATCTTACCAGTTAAGATTTAAGACACTTTTTATTCCTACAGTACATACTGTTATTGACTGCTCTCAGAAACAGTTCAAGTAAAAGATTTAGAAAAAACTGCATCTCCAGATTTTTTTTTTCTGTTTTACCTGTAAACATATAAAAAATTCTTCTGTGGTGACAGACTCAAAACCTCCATCCATCCCACACTCCCAGTAGATTGACCAGTCAGCACAGACAGATTTGAAAAACACTCAAGACATATTTGGTTTTGTTGCGAGAACTCCAGAGAAGATTTATTCACTTCCAGAGTTTGGAGCAGTTGTGATGGAGGATGAAGCAAAGTCTTTGTACAACAATGGAAACGTGGATTTCTACCACACAAGTACCAGAAATAGGATCTAATGCATTCTTCTATGATATCATCACAGTCTGCAGATGGAAGAAATTCCATGTAATTATCAAATTTGGTTTCTTGATTTTTAAGCATGTCAGATGGTTTGATGAATGTCGCCCCCAGTGGTTAAAGGGAGGTATTACAACCCTAATGGCTCATTCGAAGTTGTCTTCATTATACAGTGGAGGAGAACGAGTCAAATATATACATATTTGACTTAAACTTTTTTTCCTTCTGTTGTATATTATAAAATATCAATACAATTCTGTTCTCAATACTTTCTGGTTCAACCGTGTGTGTTTTTTTTCTATTCGTCACATTACAGGTTTTTCTTCCCAAAATCTCAATCCTACTTTTTTTACTGTTGTTGTTACCTACAAACCTGAAGAAGTTGGGACTCTCTGCCTGGCAGCATCCTCTCATATAAATTACTTCACGTTAGCAGTAAAATATCAGCAGCTTCTGATTTGAGGCTACATAAACCCATAATCCCAACCCGGAGGGGACATGGCCTCATTGCTGTGAGACTCAGATTTGATCCACAACCTGCAGCGAGTACAGGTTGGGCTCATTGATGGAACTGACCCACCACGCTAAAAAACCCTTCACACTCGGACCTTTTCTCCACGCGTATTTGTCAGGAAAGAGCCTGAAAAATGATGATATATTCACACCTGCTCAGCACCTAAGCCGATTGAGCCATCTGACTCCACACACTGAAAGTGTGTGTTTGAGCATTTCACGGTTTCATGTTGACCAAAGAAATTAAAGAAAAATGCTCACTGTTGGGATTTGATCCTACATTCTTTGACAAACACCTGTTGATGAAAGATGATCCTAATGGGCTATTCAGGAGCTCCAACAAGGCTGGTTGGATGTTGTATTTATTATTACAACTCTGGAGTTCCTCCTCTCATCTATCTGAGCTAAATATTCAGCTGCTGTGGTTTGGTTTGGAACTTGTATTCATGGGGTTCACAGCCCTGAGGAGGAACCAGAACATCATGACATGACAAGTTTCTTCTTCATCCTCAGTGTGGAGGAGGAAATTACAGGTATACATTTGAAAATGTATCTAACACTTTTATACAAGCTTCACCACCTGCAATTCCTGCAATTCCTTCCGTCTGCAAAGCTTCTGTGCAAAACTACCGCCGGACATGGACACATGTTGGTAACACTGCCCTCCTGTGGTCAATAGCCGTATTACATATTCTTGTTTTATTCAGTCTTGGTGTTCGAACCCAGAGGAACAACTTTACTACTTTACGATTATATACAGTTCAAATAGTAAAACATGTTAAACTCCATTGCTGATAAAATATTTAGAAGTCGCTTGATGGTAAATGCGTTTGGTACCCTCTAGTGGCCAAAGTGATTAACTACAAATGCTTCATTGTCATTTGACGCTGATGCAACACGATGCCAACGCGTCTGGATGAAATATTCTAAATACAACTCCAGAAAATCATTTTAATGTTACTTTACATATCCTAACAATTGAAATATCACTATGTATTTTTTTTGACCTGATAGAAGGCAACCTTTTGTTAAGATGAACGAAACAAACTAAAATATTCCCTTCAAATTGGGACACTTCTGGTTCGATGTAAATAGAGAATGATCATTTCAGCATACAACATTCTTGATTGTTGGATAAGTTAAACCAACAATTAAAGGATGTGACTCCTGAAGTGAACTGGAAAAAACCAAAAAGAACACAAAAACACGAAGACAAATACAAAAAAACCCTCTAAATCCAAGTAAAATAAGACATGCATGCTTCCTATCTGTTTAAGTGTTCGGTGGAAAACTACACAAGAAAGTTATTCCGGAAGACGTGTCAATAATGTTATTCTACGTTCTTGAATGATCTGTGCTCGTGTTGCCCTCTTGTGGACATAATGGGTTACTACAAAAACATTGAAATCGACGATGTTAGATTGTCAACAGCTTCTGATTGTGACTATCAAAATAATTTTAATCGATTGAACTAATGCATGTTTGTTCCCCCTGCTAAGAGCGACTAAATTTTTTTAAACAATGCAAACTTTTTATTATAAAAATTTAAGCCCAATTGAGAAATGTTGAAAGGACTGAGGGTTTATGTGTTGCGTAGTTTTTGCCTGTGCTGTTCCAACTGGGGAATGTCTTTGTGTTTCTGGGCTTGATTATACTCCAGTTGCATCAGAGTGGGAGCTCTGGATTCCATTACAGCTGTTGTGTCTTAATCCTCACTTCCAGACTGAATGTCGCAGTGATTAAAAAGGATTCCTTTCAGAGGTTATGAGTCTCTTCAGAGGACACAGCGGATGTTGTCTTTGGAGCTTTATATATTCCATAAATCATATAAACAGATACACTTGATCCAGTTAAACAATTGAAGGCAGATCCAGCCTGATCAAAGGTCCAAAGAAACTCTTCATTACCTGAGCTGCACCACAGCTGCTGGCTCCTACCGAGATGCAGAAAATGGGACTATTCCATTGAAGTGATGATTTTATGATTTGCAGGTTAAAACCCAGCCAGGTGAAAGTCTGAATTACAAAAAACCCAATATGTCAAGTTTAAAAAATTGACTTATGACACCATAAATAGTTTAATACCCATAGATTAGCTTCAAATGTTCCAAAAACTTACAATTTCAAAACAAACCCTTAATAGACTTTTCCACTTCTTAATCTGCTTTAAATCGTTGTATAAAATCTATTCCTGTGAATATAGAAAGACCAAAATTTGAAGGCTGTGGTCGACAGATTTATTCACACAGTGGTGAATAATTTTGTGTCATTTGTGTAATTTTGTTGTTAAACCACACATTTAAAAAAATGGAGCATCTTCAACCAAATATAACCCAGAACCCAGACTTGACCCAGATGTCTGTAAGTCACCAAATAAAATATCAATGAGCACAAAAAGCTGATTTTACAGATTATTTTTGATGCCTTTGGTCGGTCCAGATCCTTGCAGTGGTTCTCCCTGATTGGACTGTAGTTAGGGTTTATTTAAAGGAGTTCATTAGAGGACAACACAAACCAGAGGATGCTATCATACAGATAAACAGTTAGTAGAGCCCACAGACAGATTTATTTATACAGGTAGTAAAGATTAGCGTCGTTTGTGTAAAATAAGGAATATTTATATACATCACAATTATTACTGCATTTTCAGATAATCTCATAGACAAATGACGTCACTATCAGATTGAAATAAACTCTCAAGACGAACTCAAACAGCATTAAATCCCTGTCATACAGCTGACATCTTCTTCATTGTTTTAAGTCTGTGTCCGTGCTGCGTTCCAGGTGCGCCAGAAAAGCAGGAAATTCCAACTTCCCATCAGGTAAATGTGCGACCGACGCATTTTTTGAGTGAGAAGTTCAAGTACGAACATCAAGATTTTAAAAATAATCTCCACCTGTAACGTGTCTGTTATGTAACATGTTCTTTGACCAAGTTTTCCCTCACACTCACACTCGTTCCCTTCATGTTCCTTCTCTTCCATCCATTAATCATACCATCGTCTCTGAACTCGACCCTTTCCCGGTGAAGAAGTCCCAGAAATTAGCCGCCGGCGCCGGTTTACTCTCCTCCTGCGGTGTCTGTCTCACCCAGATGCTGTTCTCCGTGGACCCGGTGAGGCTGGAGCAGCTTCCTCTGCTGCCTCCGCCGCCCCCCAGGGAGAAGCTCAGTGCAGAAGTCAGTGGGCCCCTGCGGTCCTGAGGGTCGGGGTCCTGACCGTGGAGTCTGGAGGTGGAGGACAGGGAGGGCTGCGCCAGACTGAGCAGGTTGTGGTGGGAGTGGAACTGACGCATGTGGCGGATGGATTTACCTGGAGGGACCTCACCTGGAAAATAGAGGGCAAACAATGGTTGAAACCAGATTTTTCAAAACTGTTGAAACTTTTTTCTGTTTTTATTTCTTTATTTTTACGTTCAGCAGGCAAAAGGAACAATAAATCCCTCATAAAGAGGTGAAGAGACATTTGAAGTCCCTCAAACTCCCCAATTGCTCCCTGCCGCCACTAGAGGGCGCTGTTGCTCCATTAATCATCTTACGTCTTCAAAGTCCAGACAAATAAGTACAAAAGTCATGTTTCTTTAGTGATATAGGAACAATTACATCAGTTTAAATAAATTTTTCATATTTTTTGTATATGATTCCTTAAAATCTATTCACATTTTATTAAATATATGTCAATTATTAAACTGCACTTGACATACGTATATTTGATGTCAAAATATATTTTTTCCTTATTGGAAAATTTCTTGGAAAATATTGTACAATGAAAGAAAATCAGCTTTAAAGTCTTTACCTTAAAGCTAAAAACATTTGTAAAACAACATTTAATATTTTATTTTTACCTGACGGTCAACCCTGTCATGTTATTTAAGTTTCGAATCTGTTCATGGATCTTGCTGAATCTATTTTAATTGTTACATTTATGAGCTTTTCTGAATTGACGAATGAAAAAAATAAAAATGCATGAAATCCAAAAATATAATATCAAGCTTTAAAAGTCAAACATGCAACTTTATACTTCAGCACAATAAACAAATGCAAAGGGCATTATGGTCTGTCCAGCATAAACATGTCCATAAACTGGTTGAAACTGCATTCTGACACTGGGCTTCACTTGTTTACCAAAATGAAGAAACCGGGACTTTTAATTTGAAACAGATACAGGAAGTGTTCATTTTTTGTTGTGCACCACCACATGTGTACCATATCTTGTTTCCTGTCGCTTCCTGTTCTGGTTCAGTTTGAGCACGTTGAGGAAGACCTCGCTGGTGAGGCTTCCTTCACCACCGGTACCGTCAGGAGGGAAGAGAGGTGACGGGGGCTCCAGTGGGGACAAACTCCCACTGGAGGCTCCCACGGAGTCCAGAGACGCCCCCGTATCCCGCCGGCCGCCGGACTCACTGCTGCTGTCCATCGTCAGATGGCTGCCGCTGTGACGAAAATGCACACATCAGCAGTTTGTTTAAAAACCCCACAAATCCTGACTGACACACTGGTTGTACTCGTTACCTGAGTTTTCTGCGCAGGAGATAGTCGATGATGTCCGGGTCGGTCTGGATCAGACTCATCAGAACCTCCTGCTGCAGCTCTGCAGAAACCTGTAGGGTCACACAAGAATCCTAGAGGTCATGTTGTTGTTTGAGAGGAATAAAATATTTTTAATAGAGGAAATATCTAGAGAAAAAAAGTCTTGAGACGTCCTGTCTTTAAAGCTTAATTCAGTCATTTAATAAGTACTTTCAGCTTTGTCTTTCCACTTTTTATCCGTGCTTTTATTTTGGTGGATCTTTCTTTGTGGTCTTTTTGGAATAAATAAATGAAAACTCTCATTTCTATTTCCTCCAAACAATTTACACACATATTGAGGCAATAAGTTCCAACAGGGTTAAACAGTTAAACTCCGACATCTCCTGTGGTAGCGTGACACCGTACCGTGAAGAGCTTCCTGTAGTTCTGGATGAGCACCAGGGTCACGCTGATGATGGCGGTGCTGTCTTCGATCCCCATGGCGTAGATGTGGGGGCTGACGTCGGACCCCCGCTCTCTCTGCAGCAGGTTGGGCCCAAAGATCACCGCCAGGTTGGCAGCTGTCATCTTGTTGCCCGGGATCTGGATGGTGGGAGGAAACAGAAGGTGAAAGGTGAAGATGGCGGTGATCCAACCCCTCCCGACGAGTAAAGTATATAAAAAGGTTTTATCATGCTCCTGTTCCACCACCTCCTCGTCGTTGGTCCCTATGCTGTCCTGGGCGTAGCTCTGCACGGTGTGCAGGAGGCTGAGGAGGCGCAGCAGGGTGTCGCAGTTGCAGGGAGGGAGCAGGTAGAGGAGGTGCTGCAGGTACTGAATCTGGTCTGCTCCCCTCAGCACTGCAGGAGGCACAGGGAGGATGCAGGAGGAGTTTCATTTTTTTAAATATGAATAGCACAGGTCTTGAAGGATCTGAAAGTTCATGTGACACCCCTGCCCTTGCAGGTTTGTGGAGCATGCACTTACAGTTGGCGTGCAGGAAGGCGGGGTACAGCTCCCGGGGCAGCAGAGGGTCAGGCATGTCTCTGAGAAACTCCTTGAGGAGAGCCGCGACATCGTGGACGCTCTGCTCTTCGTCCAGTTGTACGTCGACGCCCACGTCGAAGTCCTCCTTCAGCTGAGGACCACGAAAAATGAAAACACGGACAAGTCATCCAAAAATACAAAATAAAGAGAAAGACACACACCTAGAGTTCAAACAAGGGCCGCCTTCCTGCGACGGTCACAAGTTCTTCAAAACAGGATATCACACATCATCAACCTTTCGATTGCAGATTATTTATATATTCCAGAGTGCGGTGAGGACCGGCAGGAGCATCATTTCTCACTCCTATCCTAAATAATGACTCATAAAGATCCGGAACCTTTGTGCTAAAACTGAAGGGTGAAGTTAAGACAAATACCTCACTTCGAAATAATTCACCGCTGAAACTGGTCCGTTTAAGCTTCCATGTCAAAGAATTACATTTATAAATAAATAACCATGGTTTCTATTAATTTGACTCAAAGACAGGAAGTGTTTTGTTTTTTTCCAGCTAAAATGAGAGAGGGAAGGATTTGTCCTCACCTGCCTCACCCTCTTCTTTGAGCTTCCAACTCGAAAAATCCCAACAGTCTGAAGACCTGGAGACAGAAGATGAAGAAACTAGTAAAATAAATAATAAAGTTTATTTTGAAGCATCTGATTCTTCTTCTACTCCAGAATGTCTCACCGTGGGTCTCAATGTGGCTGCAGCACCTCTCCAGGACCCGGGGCACCTGTCTGTAGATGGGGTTGAGGCTGAGCTTGGTCTGGGTGCGCCCGTCTGAGGAGCCCGCCGCCTTCTTCAGCTCCAGCTCAGCCGGGTGAGACAGCTGCAGCGCCTCCAGCAGGCGGGACTGACTGTCCACCAGGTCAGAGATGGAGTCCACCGACAGGCCGCCCTGCAACAGACAGGTTTTTGTGTCGTGGAGGATGTGGAGGTGTGCATCATCAGTTTAAACACACTTTGTTACACAATAAACTGTTGCCACCAATAATTTGTCCACATCTCAAAAATTGCCGAGTCCAAACACTCCCGCATTCCACAAAAAACAAAAACCTGAGAGGATCTCTGACAAGAGAAAGGATAAATTATGTAAAAGGATGGCAGCAGAGGAGCAGTCGGAGTATTTTAGGAAACCTGGCTTTCATGAGGGAAAAGCCATCAGATGAAGCCCAGTAGAAATTAAATGTGCAGAAAAATAGAAACTAGGAAACTCGGAATATATAAAGGATGATGACAAGAGACCGAAAGGAAAGTTAAACCACAAAATAAGTTAATCACCAAGCTTAATCTCAAGACCACTCTCTCTCTCTCGCTATTTCAAAGGTTTCTGGCTATTAAAAGGCACTTTTTTCTGTTATTTTTTTTACACCCTGTAAAAACAAGTCTGGTCTATTACTTATTTATGGTATACTATTTATTAATTTTATTTAGTAAAATGCCTTTATATAAGTTTTGCTGTGATTTGGTTTCAACTTACTCAACTACGAAGAGAAAATACACATATGCTGTATGTCTAAACGTAAGGTCATGTGTGCTGTACTTACATGTCCATGCTGAATTGAGAGAAGTGCTATCAGAAAATCAAAATTTTACCCTGACCTATTTTCATAGATCAAAACACTAGGTTTGTGATGATAGTCATTACAGACCTAACATAACCACTGACTCCAGATCAGTGCAGAGAGGATTACAGGGCGTGACGCCTCCAGCGTAGTGTTCAATCTCACATTAACAACCATGACAACATTTTATTGTACCACTAAGGAAAGAAATGCAATTTCTCACAAACACAAACACACACATCTCATCTCCCGTATAAAGTATGTTTGTGCATGCTGTAATCTATAACTCATGCATAAATCACACTAAATCCTCCTACACTGGAGTTTGAATGAGAAAAGCTGTCTCACCCTCCTCTGTCGGCCGCTGTTATCCAGAAACGTGGGCGACAGCGGTTTGTTCTGGGTCTCAAACACGGGGGCCGGTGCCACGGAGTTTGCGGACGGCGAGCTGGGACCTCCCCCCGTGATGGACGAGGAGCTGATCAGTGGCTTGTTCCCGTTGAAGAACTGCCTCTTCTCGGCCCTGAAGCGTAGGATGCTGGCCTCCAGGTCCAGACAGTCTCGTCTGCTCTCCTTCAGGGCGTCCTGGCGCCGCTTGTAGGCCCGGTCGTTGGCGATGACCTGGGACAGGGGGATGCCGAACGCCATGGGAGCTGCTTCTGAGGGCAGGAAGATAGGATTTATTCCTCTTTTTTTGTTTTTAATGATGTCACCCCGAGGTTTTATTATGAGTTTAACTTGGAGATATTATGACCATAAAAAAAAAAAAATCAGAAATAAATCATCTCAATATATGCATCATGTTAGAACTGATATATGTCTGATTTGATGCCTTTCTTGAGGTTAAAATGTGGGTAAAGCATCAGACAGACCAACAGGATGAGTAGATACTGATTGCAAATGCTGATAAAAGTAAAGTTTGATGTTTTTACGTGTGCTGGCGTCAGTTAACTTTTGACGCACGGCCCCTCATGGGAGAGATTAGAGGTTCAAGTAGACGAGCGGCATAAGAATAGACAGAATGGATGGAGAGAGCAGGTAAGAGAGGGATAAACAGCTAATCCTGTTAGAGCAGGAGTGGCCTCAAACCAGACATCACACTCAGACCAACAGGGCTTTAACGCAATGCTGCAGGCGGCGTAAGAAAATAACGTTGTTAAAAAAAAAATCTTGTACATTTTCTTAAAAAAAATTGTCATTATAAAAACATGGAATACTGACGAACAGACTCTCTATTGTCCCGGAACTTTTCACTCAGAAGTCTGTTCCGCCTGACATCTGATACGCATGAAGTGAACTTACCCACCGAGAAAGTGAAGTTAATGACATTATGATATTAAGTACCACCGCACAGAACATGAACGGAACAAATTAATCTGCTCTTGACTGAAATGTCAGCAGGTCTCTGACCCGTAGCTGGGAAATGAGACGCGGCATCGACCAGATGGAGATGAGTAAGACTAATATCACCTTTGAGACGTTAGTGTTTGGGAACAGGATAATGAGGCTATTTATGTGACTTAATTATAAGGTAGTTATCTTACATACAATTAAACTAAAAGTGAACCTGTGATTAAATAGGTCACTGCAAAGTCACTAAATGTAGGATTATAAGTATTTATAAGATGAAAAAGTTAATCATGTATTAACCTGAAGCAAGGAAGTTTTGTGATCACTTAAAGATGAGAAATTAAAAAAAAAAAAAAAAAAACTGGAGGTCTGACAATCTGACATATTTTTTATAACATCATATGTATCTTAATGTAGAAACATATTTTTCCTGCTGCTTTAAGGAAGTCTTCTTCAAAATACCCGAGAGGTAGGATCTGACTAAACAGGGATTTGTGGTGTGGAGCCCTGAGAGTCCAGCTGAAGGATGTGGTGTTCAACACACACCGCATCCCAGCAGCCTGAGCGTAACGTGACGTTTCCACCTGCGACACACACACACGCACACACACACACACGTCTACTGGTGTTATTAAGGGCCAGTGAGGCGTCAGAGCTCAGCTGTCATCCAGAAGCCTCAAACAGGAAATACCCAGCAGCTTAATCTGGGTTACATCCATACTAAAGAATCCCACAATCACAGAATGGTGAACACACAGATGGTAGTTTGAATAGAGACACATGGACGACTAAAACACACTCACGTGCGCGGTCCATGTAGGTTAGGTAGCCATGGCTGCCTGGCAGGACGCCATGCAAAGCCTTAAAGGTAGAGGATTGACTCAGCTGGAAATAACCCTCAGGTTATGTGAGTTTATTCAGCGCTTATGCACAAATGGATGTTATAACAGCGAAATGCTTGCACAATGTTGATTTACCTGATAATCCAGTTCAGTTGGGTTGCCCCAAACAGACAAGCTGTCATTAAAACGACCTCCTACCACGTTAATGATTGTCTTTTGCCCACATGTTGATTATTTCTGCTATAGTTTCCCCACCACCTCAGAACACGATCGTACACCTCTCCTTGCTTGATTTTTGTTTTTTAATTTTTTTTAGATCAGACAGGAAATAAAATGAGCAGTAATAACAGAAACAAGAACTTCCATGAGAATCATTTGTAATCGAGATCGAGAGAGAGAGAAATGATGATAAAGAGATCACAGATTTCCATCAAGGCTGAGCAACGAGTCTCTTCTCCAATCAAGTTATATTTCCATTCATATACAAACTACAGTATATATCTAGATTCTTTCACCATGAAAACAAGCTGATCTAGAGTTTGGATCCAAAATGCTAGGGTTCTATACCACCATTCTACCAAGTTTCAAGAAAGTCTTGTAGTTTTTGCTTGATCCTGTCAATAACAAACTAAAATCAGAGGTATAAATATTTAGAGGAAATATGTAATCATAACAATGACTCGGGTTCTGAGCATCATTCAGACCAGCCCTGAATCTTCCTGCCTACCCGACACATCTGGACTTCATTTGG
Organism: Antennarius striatus; assembly: GCF_040054535.1. Classification (NCBI taxonomy): domain Eukaryota; kingdom Metazoa; phylum Chordata; class Actinopteri; order Lophiiformes; family Antennariidae; genus Antennarius; species Antennarius striatus. The sequence continues at coordinate 3,768,624 of NC_090798.1, read as the reverse complement.
GACAACGGCACACATTGTGCGGGCGAGAGGCAGCCGATGTATTGATGGTTTAAATCACAGCACATGTATTGTGCTTCACATGTGGTCCAAATATAACAAGCCTATTCTTGACCGGGTTCTGTAGACCAGACATTTGGATCCAATTGTAGTGAAGCGATCTTGACGAGGATTATTGGTGTTCCATTTCCCTCGGTGGTCGGAAGTTAGAGTCCACCACTTTCCCGCAAATCATTTTGAAAACAAGGTGAACGGCCACCAAGAAAATGTTGGGTTTGAAGGTTTTGGAACACAAACAACTCACTATGTTGTTGTATGTCCAGACAATGGCATAGCAGATATGATCCTTGAGACCCTAAAGTGGCCCCTGGAGCCCTGGAACCAGGACAGAACGAACAGAATTTGGTCAAAATTGGTTCAGTGTGTAGTTCAACGTAAAAAGATATCAGAGCTGCTCTTTAGAATTTCCTTTTGAGTAACTTAATGACTATAATAGCCCCATTTACTCGTTCTTAAAAGCTGATGGCCATTGTTCCAAACTTTTGAGTGTTTCTCCTAACAGCAGGATGAACACTCGTCTTAAAATAGTCCAGAAGATGTTTTCCTCACACCTGAGAAACTCGGTTCATTTGATAACAAAACAGACTCCATCCATTAAATTTAAAGTTAACGCGTCTCAGACTCTGAACTTTATGGCCTTCTTTGACGGATAAGATCGTTCTCATTCCTCAGTCCTGACGTCTCTTGGCCACATCTTATAGGACTGAATGCCAACGATGACATCACCGGCTGCTTTTACTGAGGTGTGTTAAGTGTTCACTTGTTTCAAGGGCTCAGGTGAGGATTTGAAGTCTTGAACAGTTTAAACTAGTAACGGGACATAGCACGAAGGAACGAGTCTTTACTGCTACAGATGGGAATAATGTCCCTGGACGGCTTTAATCATCCACACAGAGTTTATATTCAACATCCAGACACACATTACACTTATCTAACAGTATTTTGCCTCAGGAAAAACCAACTAATGAACGAATGAATGAATGAACGAAGGAACGAGGAACAAACGAATGGATTTTCTTATTATTATGATTGTATTCCAAATGTTTCACTAAATTTTATAGTGTTTTATAATTAACAGGGAGGTTTTTCTTTTTTTTTTAGCTTGGTGGAGGTCTAAGGAAACCCAAACCTTTTTTTTGGAGCTTCATGACATTTTTTCCACCAGTGGGGAATCATTATTCGATTCTTAGCCAAGTTCATTCTTGTTTGATTTCACCAAAACCCTCTGGACACGTCCTGAGTTCAAGTAAAGCAAATTTAAAAACCTCGGAGACGACAGCCATGTGTGTCTGTCAGACTGAAGCCTTATTGTTCCATCTTTTGTGGTCCTCCATTGGGAGACAGTGGGCCATATATATTTAGATGCCAACTAGATTTGCCCTTCATCACCCCAGCAGCTGGATAATTCTGCTGGTCCTCATGGGAGCTTGGAGAATTTAAATACCTGTTTACTTAACACAGGATGTCCGCTGTGTAAACCCCAGTGAAACAACACAGAAAGCAAACCACAGGAAGCGTATCACTCTAAAAACCTAATATCCAAAATAATCCGGACGGCGGCTGAAGCAGTTTGTTTATACCTTGTTGTTCTGTATTTCACTTTCTATTAAATCAGGACTTGACAAGGCAAAAAGCCAAGTTTCCCTTGGTTCAAACACTCAATATGATAATTCTAGATCAAAACAAAATGGAATCAATCAATCAACTTTTATTTATATAGTGCTAAATCATATCTGAAGACATTTCAAGGCGCTTTACAGATAGAAAGCCAACAATGCGCTCTAGAGCAAGCATAAGCAACGGTAGCGGGGAAAAAACCCCTCAGTGATACCTGCCGACCCCTGAAGGCCACACGGTCAGGCCTCCAGTGGTAGCGGAGCGCCCTGCCAATTCCCAATGTTCTGTGTTTTCATCAGCCTCGGCTAAGTCCCTGTGTGTAAGAGGCTGGAGGCAGGATTTAAAGACTTGTGTGAACAGCCTGGGAATGCGTGTGTATGTGTGCGTTGTGTGTTTTGGCTCGTATCTGGCGGTGTTGTGATAATCACCTGAGAATAGAGAACATCTCTTTATGAGAGAGGTTAGCAGAGGAGCGGCTACGTGGCTTAGAGGAGGAAGAGGAAGGAGATAATGAAAGGAGGTGAAAACAGAAATATGTCAAATAAAAATATACAAAAATAAATAAATAACAGGTTTTCCTTTCATCGTCATGTGATCAAACTATCACTTGTGTTTTGGTGCTGCTTTGGACAGTTTTTGCGTGACTTCCCGGTGCGGACGTGAACGCACTCGTTGCTGACGGAGTCCTTCCTGCTTTTAAAAGGTGACACAGAGTGACTGGCAGAGAAGACATGGGGAACATTTTGTCCGTCCATCATTTACGTTTATGTTATAACAATGCATGAGAGGTTTGAGTCAGTGAACGCAACGTGACTCATTGTGCCGGCCCCAGACACTTGTGCTTTATAAACAAAGTATTTCAAGGAGCACCATTAGTGGTAAGTCCTGAGAATCACTGTTTGGTGGTGTGGTTTTAGTGCACACAAGAGATATTGTTTCTTGTAACACTGGAGAGTTTGTGTGTCATTCTGGGACTACATGGGAACACACAATCCCTGGCAGACACACTATCGACGGAGACAAACTGTGGTCCAGTTATTCCACACATGATCCCATCCAGGAACTCACCTCGCTCCTTCTTTTCCTTTGAAAACGAGTCAAACTTCCTGCGAAGAGATTTCCTCCGTTTTCGTATTTCTGCGAGGAAAAGAGAAGAAAAAAAAAAATCAAACTTTATTAGAATCTTCGTGGTGTTAAAGGTTATCATAGGTTGTGTGGTATCTCGCAGACTCCTGGTTTAAGGATTTCCCTGTCCGCTGCTCAATGTTCAATCGTTTATTCCTTTCTCTATTAAATACGTTTTACTTCAAGCTGAAGTCGTTCTGACCTTTTCTTTTCTCTGTCATCATGTTTGGTACCTCAGATCTAAAAATAGAGGAGAACATTTCAAGAAGAGAGACCTTGTTGTTTGAAGAACTGTCTACGTAATGGCTGCTCTGTCCCAGACATGACAAAAGGATATGATGTAAGCGTGTGTGTGTGTTTATGTGTGTGTGTGTGTGTGTGTGTGTGTGTGAGAAAGGGAAATAAATCTGTCAAGGTGAATAAAAAAAACCCCACTTTAAATCATTCTTTCATGAGGGAGCTCATCTATAAACATTCATAGCAGTAAATAACAACACAAATTAATATAAAAATAATCTTCTGGGGAGCATTACACCACTGAATACTTTGACCTTCTGAGAATACTAATTTTTTTCTTGATTAATTATGATTTAACGCTATATTTTTCTCATTCAGGATTAATAAGCATGTCAGATAAATATTTTTATTTTCCATTGATACACAATAATCTGAGTAATAGATTATAACTATTGTCGGATACAATAAAATATAAATATTTACTGCATCTTTCCAATGAATATTAATATTTAATATAATAATAATATTATTATCCTGTGCCTCCGTTTTGTTTATTATAAAAAAATAGTATAGAGATCAAAAGAAGAAATATCCCATAATTTGTGTAGCGTGACAGCAGTGGAGCTTGAAGTAGAAAATACTGTATAGAGCAATAAAACGATGCTAACTGATGTTTCATGTCAGCTTGTTTTTACAAGCTCCACATCCTGGTTCTCTGACCTGGTTTACATGGAAGCAGCCATTGTTTTAGTTACTAAAATTCTTGTTTAGGAATCCCTGATTCAGGGTTGGGGCAGATCCCTATTATGGAACGATCAGAGGTTCCTACAAACATCCAGAATATCTGGGTCCACAGAGATGGAGATCCCCACTAAATACAGAAAATGAGGACCAAAATGTGTCCAACTGAATGTGTGTGTGTGTGTGTGTGTGTGTGTGTGTGTGTGTGTGTGTGTGTGTGTGTGTGTGTGCATGCGTGCGTGCGTGTGTGTGTGTGTGTGTGAGAGTGAGTGAGAGAGAGAGTATTCCGAAATAAAAAAAAGGTCAAACTCCCATGACTGCAGGAAATTATAGTTTATTTACAACATCACGGTGCCTCCCATCACACACACGCCACCACCAGCTACAGCTAATCCTAGCGACGCCCTAATGCCGTCGTGTTTTTGTGTCTGTGTGTGTATGTGTATGCATGTATGTACAGAATATATGATTACATAATGCTCATTCAGAACTACGAGGAAATAACAAAGATGAAGAGGAAACTGCCTGGGATAATAAGACAGACTCCGGTTTAGATTTCGGTTTAGATACCTCAGGGGGATTATTCTGTGATATAATCTAATTATTATTCTATAAAACATCAATGTGTTATTGATTTGCTCTTAGTTACAGTGCAGATAGCTGCTCAGTTAAACCTTTCAGTGGGTCTGAGCAATCAATGAAAAATGTATTATAATAAATATTCAGAACCTCTCAACGACTTCCATCTTGCTCATCTTGATTTATTTGAAGACTCTTTAACCGAACTGTGTGCTCATGGACGTAATATTCATTTACTTATAAAACTTGATTTGTACATTTTAAGTGATGACCCCGTCATCGCATTTATTCTGACATCAAAACAACCACAAGAGGGCAGTGAAGAGACCACTGTGCAACAACAGTAAAAATGGTAATGATAGACGACATGAGGAAACAAGTAAAGAAAAAGGCGTTCTTGACAGTAAAATTTTGGCCATTAAATGAAGTAGCTTTATTCTGAAGGTACAAAATAGAGGCTGTAATCTGAGTCTCTCTAATCCGATGTGACCGACTAGCTCAAATAAAGTGCTGGGAAAAAAGACAAAAAGATCTTAACAGAACTTTGCAGACAGTGCTAAAAAGGATAGATAAATATTATAGTATTATTCTATTATCTCAATTTTTTTAGTATAACTCCTGAAATGAAACAAGCGATTGAGATTTATTATATTTGTTGTAAAAGACAAGGATTTGAAGAAAAGCAGAGAGGAGAAGAAAGATAGGAAAAAAGACACGACGAGGAGCAGCATTTACCAAAGAACACATACATTCAAAATCAAAACCAGATTCGACTTTTATCGTCTGCCACACAGCAGTAGAAAATAATCCAACAATTATTTTTCAATTTCAAACATAATGTGTTTAAGCCAGTAGAGGAAAGGAGATGAAAGGTTGGGGAGGGTGTGTTAGTCTGAAGTCCCTGTAGAGCAGCGATTCGGAGAATGTGGCATGAGAATGAACTCCCAACAACACCAAATAAGAACAAATCTCCCTCACATCTGATTCACCGTACGCTGCCAATGAGCCAATCACCAATACAGCATACAGGTATCCTCACACATTCCAACAGGGGTAAAGATACATATGAAAAAAACAAGATATGTTATGTCATGGAGTAAAGTAAAGAGATGTAAAGTCAAAGAAGTGCTGTAAGAGAAAAAAATAACAGAAGCTCCAAAGAAAAACATCAAGAAAGGACAGAGGGAGGTGATACACAGACCATAACAGACGGACTGGATGGATGGGAGAGATTTCAACCCCCGGGGAAAAACCAGGGACTAATATTCCCACACTTACTGACAGAGGGCTTTGTCTGTGAGCCAGAGTAAGTCAGACTGTTCCTGCGTTTGTATCTCGATTCTACGGTTTAATCGTACGAATGGAAAATAAACTTTCGAGGACAAAAAAACCCTTTTTAATGAATTGTACGGTTGATGAACTCTGATTGAAAACGAGCCAGTCTGTATCCCAGATGACAAGAATTAAGAGATGACCACCGAGAAGAGTTCCCGACAATCAGGATGAGAGGAGTCTCAAAGGATGCATATGAGAAACACTCAAGATGTATTTTAATAATTCCCAGGAGACCCTAAACCACCTCTTGACCCTAAGGTCCAATAAGTCAGTAAAAGGGTCTGATTTACATCCTGGCAGAATGTGACGATAGATATATCCTGACAACATGAGTAATGTTAAAAGCAATGTGGTTTGTGTTTGAGTTTGAGTGTTTCAGTAGTTACTAGAACATCAACACAAAGAGGAGCTGAATGAATAAATAAAGGAATAAATAAATAATGTGTAAAAAGTCACCAATTACAATCACCAAGGAAAGAAAAATTTTAAAATGCTTCATATCGTAAAAGAAAACATTGCATGGATTTAAAATTAAAAATTCACATTGAACATGCATTCAGGATCTCTATCAATGTATGGTTTTTATACGAAGCTACAAGACTCAGTTAGGTTAGTGAGTAAAGGAATTTTTTTGTTAGTGGAAATAAAATTCCTTAACCACAGATGAGCTGCAGTGTAATTTCGTCATAGTTTATTGGAGATCATGAGCAAACAGACATGTTGTCAATGCTGAGGTCGGGGGTTACACCCTGAAGGAGAACAATCATTCAACTCTGAGGGGAATGTGACAGATCCCTCAAACCATTGGTACAATACGCTGTCAGTTGCTTAGCGTCTGCTTCCACTATGATCCCCCTGCCCTCTGAGATCCCTCCAGCTCCAATAAACCAGAGCAAAAAACCTCCCAGTCTGCAGTCTCCAAGGTGTTTGAAAGATTTACAGTATATTTGTGAAACCATTCTACTTTATTGGTTGGATTTATTGCCTTCGAGTTTAGATGAATAGGCTGATTGTACATAAAGAAGATTTCAAACAGGGAGTAGTGAGAACGGCTGTAAAAGTAAATACAGACAAAGTGTTGAGCTATTTCCTGTTATCAAAAGCCGTGTTTCCACAAGGTGGTACCATCTCTACCCTCCATGAGGTAAAAGTACCAGGTACCTGTTTGACATTACCTGCATTGAGGTTCCAAATTAGCTTAACAGGTACTAAGCAAGTGAGTGACAGGTCAGAAGTAAACATCAGTGCATCGTCAATCAATGCAGTAAAGGTAGGATGTCAGACTACATAGATTCACGACTTCTGAGATCAGTTTTCTTTACATATGTATCTGCGTTATTCTTTGGCAAAGCCCAGAGGTATACGATAACGGAAGACAGACCAGTCTCAACTTTGTGGATCAGGGATCATAGCAACAGACTTGTTTTCACATGACAGATAGATCCTTCGAGATCTTTAAGGCCATAGAACACTCCACATGAATGTATAGAGAAATGGCAGGACCTCTTTCAGCCCCGATTTGTGTCTGCAGGTGTTCCTTTCAGTTTATATCAGGATGGGATGCTTTTGCTTGTGCCTGGAGTCAATAGAAAGAACCTCTTATATTTGAGATTACACGAAAAGATTCTGTAGGATTGAATGAGTAAAGCATGACACTCGAAAGCCATTACGGACATTCAATAGTGTTGTGGCTTATACCCAGGCCTTTGAAAATGGTAGAATAGACAACGCAAACAGTTTCCCTCCACTCAGCCTTACATTAGTGGTTCAAGGTTTAGAGAAGACTATGGTCTGTTGGATGCATATCCTAAATACGACAAGTGGTGAGATTATTTTGTACACCTAGCAGACCGAGAAAACCCGGATATATCTTTCAATCTTTTAACAGCATTTCGCTTTCATTGGTAATTATTTCCTTAAAAGCCATCTTTTTTTAAAAATTTGTTGGCTGAGGATGAAGTTGCGTTCTTATGCTGCACATCTGCGATCCTTGTGCTTCTTGGGCAACATATGTTGACATCTTACATTTCTTTAAAGTCCACCACAAATACCATGAGATCAACTCAACAAAAACAAAAAACATCAGTGGTATTTGAGGTATGGAGTCCGACACAAGGGTGCATGAACAAATCGTGCAGAATCTTTTGGCCTTTCTTATCAAACTGACAACGTGGACAGCTTACACATGTGAACAGAATGTCTCTGAACAAAGCTTTCTGCTTCACACGCTTCCCTGTAGAAGCTGATGAGGTTCTCATATCTCAAACATATATTCATTTTATCGTTATATGAACGAGGAATATTTCACTCACATCACAACTTCTACACTTGTTACCATGTCATAAAGAGATTCTCTGAGTGTGAGGCTTCCACACTTCTGCACAAACAGACCAAGTATTGTCCAAAATCCCAGTTCCGATGTTTTCTGAAGAAAGTTTGCATTTTGATCAAATCTCAATAATTAATTTCATTCATTCATTCATTCATTCAATCTTATGCATTTCTTCTGCTTTTGCGGATCTCGGGGGTGGCTGGAGCCTATTCCAGCTGACGTACGGGTGAGAGATGGGAAACATGATGCGCTGCAGAGCCATGCGAAGAACAAACAACCCATACAGATACGAGGTTTACATACAAACTCTGCACAGAACAGGTCTCAAACCCAAAACAGTATATATGCGAATAACGAATTCCGCGATATAGCGACAAGCTATTATTAAACTGTTATTATTTATGGTAATTTAAATGTTCATGAACCCTCCCCACACTGAAATTAAACCACCTTCTATCTCTATTACCTTTTCCCATACTTTTATCGACTGTTTAAAGCATTTTTGTGTCTCATGGAAGTCTGAGACTCACGGAAAGTAGCGCACTTCCGGATGCTATCAGCCAATAGAATGTGTGTACGGTATCACATGACTGCCTACCAAAAATCCGCGATGAGGAGAAGTTGCGAGCGTTGCTGCGCGAATTTGCACTGTATATATACATATTTATTTATTTCATTTCCACATTTGAGATAATCAATATGCTTTGATAATATAATATAATATAATATAATATAATATAATATAATATAATATAATATAATATAATATAATATAATATAATATAATATCTGCACCTTTTGGGATGCTGATCTTGAAGTCCAGGTCCCTCTCATCCAGGTGATACAAGGCGACTTCCTGTAACCGGGCTCTTTCCAGCTCTGAAAGGCTCTGGATGGGCACTGGCTGCAACCGTATACTCTGACCCAACATGGTAGCCCACGTGTGGTCCCCCTATAGTGAGCAGAGAGAAAAGAATATAAAGACTGATGGAAAACATTGTAGAACCTCCAACCGCACAGGCCGTCAATCAAAAATGACCTTTTCATCTATTTCACTCTGTTTGAACCAAAACCGAACCCGAACGAACCACATCTCAAACCAACCATCAAGTCTCAGAAAGCAAAAATCCTTCATGAGGCAAAAAAAAAAAACCTCTATTAGTAATAGTGACTCACATGATTCACATCTGAGATCCCCAACATCACATCATGCTGTAAACTATAATCTCCTAGGTTGACCAGAAGCTCAGGGGTAACCTCATAATTAAATACTAAGGTCGGAGTAGCTGAGCACACAAACGTCTGTACTGCAGCTGTCTGGTAAGAGTAAATATATTTACTCAAGTACTGCAGTTGGGTGTATATTTTGTGTACCTTAAAGCTACTTTATACTGACTACTTCTACTATCACTATACATCCAAAATAGAAGGCGAACTATGAGAGAAGTAGAAACTCTTACTCTGTTCGTACACAGTGGCACAGATTCTCATCCTCCATTGTTTACTGAAGCACCAGGGGTCTGTCAAAAATGCTGACACACTTTCAATGAAACAGACTATTAGCAGTATAGCTAAAGTGTTAACATATTCCCTGGTGCACAGCGGAAAGTCGGGTTCCCCAGCAGACTGAAACAGATGTTTTAGTTTGAAGAAATACTTCCCCCTAGTAGTAAAGATTTGAGTGTAAACATTTATCTGAATGCTTCGATGGCCGACCTCAGTCTAGTAATGCTTTAGAGGGTAGCAGCTGAACATGACCCAGTTTTCTTTCACCGTTTGGATCAGTTTCCTCATGGATTTTATCTTTTAAAAGCTCAAAATCGGAATTTGCATGAAGCTACAAACGGACCCTAATGTCTTACAATGGTCTAACAGTGGATTCCAGGCAGTGGGTGAACCTCAAATATAAAAGAAAGTTATATTAAGGCACTTTCCAAAAACAGCAGTTCTAGATTGACATTTAATCTGCAGACACCCAACAAAACATGAACAAACACAGTGGTACTAAGACTGCCTTTAATAGGCATAAACCTTGAGCGGGTCCAAGACTCAAGGTGGGCAGCCCTCTGCTTTGACCAGTTGGAGTCAGAGAAAGAGAGACAGAGAGATAGAAACCACAATAACACCGGCTATTATAATAAAAATGACAGTTTGTTGTGCTTATAATAACTACTACAACAAGGCCACTGACAATAGTAATCATAGTCCACAGTAACCTGTCGAATGAGAAGGCACCAACACCCCAGGGAAAAAGTTAGCTTGAAAATCCTCCACCTACTCAGCAGCAACTCCTGACAGACTCAACCAGTCGAGGCATATGACAACTGTTAGTTGCTTATATGTTTGCTCTTTTTGTTCTGTGTTTTTGTTATTGAAATTATGATAATTATTAAAAAGGACTGAGTGACTTTTTTTTTTCTCGATGACAAATCTAAATAAACTAGTTAATATCAGATACCTTTTTTTTTTATTATGTCTGAAAGCCACAATATGACCTCATTGACACAACATTTTCAGGACGTTGTTATTCACAGATGACAGAGCCCGAGTCACATGCTGAGTTTTCAGTCCTCATGACCACTAAAATGACCTTTGATGAAAGTTCCCTTTACATAAAGCATGATTATATGACCAACGGAAAAGTATTTTAGGGTTTGTTGCTGGCTCTCCGTCCAGAGGACTTTAAGACCAACAAATAGTGTTAAGTGACGTGTTCTTACTTGATAATGAAGGGAAAAATGAATATATTTGACTGAACGGTACAAAAGCTCCACAAATTAGATTTTTCTAATCTTTTTCATCATCCGACATTTGAGTTGGGATTGTATCTGACTTTTTTATAGCAAAGGCTGATGTGAATGTCAGGGATGCTTGTAGTCTAGTTGAAAAAAAACAAACTAAAAGCAGAGTATTCAGCTTTTTCTTTGTGAGGCTGATGTTGTGTTGTTCCCTCTTTCTTCTTTTCAGTATTCAAAGGAATGTTCCCTTCACTGACCCCACATGTGTCCCACCATACATCTTCATATAATCACTCTTCTGTAAGCCATCTGCCTCCAGCCTTATCTCAACCTTTGAAGGCTCTTGACTCTAACCATCTTTACAATGACGGCTTTTCTCTGCTCTGCATCTACGTGTGTGTTAACCTCCACGTCTGACGGCCTCGTGTTTGTAATTGAGTCGGCGTCAGCCCATACAGCACAGCGTGATTAGAAAAAATTGGTTCGGCATTAATACTAAACGTAACCAGACAATCACACTGCGCTGAAGCTTGATGATGAGGGCTGAGCCTGATCGCTTCTCTCTAAAATAGTTCAAAAGACAAAGTCAAGGCAACCATGGTCGAGTGTAAAATAATTATTCTTGGAAGATGGTTTGATGCCTAAAATGTCACGGGTAAGAATTAGCATTTAGGATCTGTTCATAGACATTAACTTTTATTACTGCGTACATTTTGTGTTTGAGTGAATTTAATTTACTATAAACTCAATATCCGAGAAAATGCATGATGATATATTTATATCTCTTAAAGTTGATGGTGATTGTAGGTCATCCTTGATCGAACCAATGGGGTTTGAACACATGTTTGAGGTTATTCCTCAGATAATAATAATAATAATAATACATTTTATTTAAGTGTGGTGCCCGCTAACGCTTTTAGCTTCATGGCTACAATACAATAGAATAGAATAGAATAGACTGATCAGATTTGTGAAATCAATCGAAGGCCTCGTCAGCTTTGGATCAAACTGTGTGAAATCTCCATTATGCAAACCTCACATCTGCACAGAGGTTCACCTTTTGTACCCCAACCAATCACAACATAATGAACCACATAAACAGAACTGGAAAACAACATGCACCAGCCTCAGTGATGGATGTCTCCCATATGAAAGTGATTACATGTGAATGTGTGTGTATCAACTCCCCGTTTCCACATGTGGGACTACTCCGCTGTTACACTCTGATGACGTTACACGCTGACAAACTCGATTAGAGCGTCTCAAAGCGTGTGTCGGCTTTCCTGTCGATTCCGTGGCGACATGTAAAATTAAATATTTGGAGCCCTGCTTTAATACGGCACCTCCAACCACATTAGATCCCTCTGATTGATCTGCGCGCGTCTTATGAGCGCTGGGTGGGTGAAAATTTGATTTGAATGAAATGCAAAACACAAGTTTTGAAGCTGGAAGGAATCGATGATGTGTTTAAGATATGATCTCACGGGCAGGTTCTGCAAACTTAATGCCCTGCAGAGATGCAAGAAAAGTAGAGCCAACAGTTGGGGTGCAGATCTCCTTGTTTTTGTTTGCCTGACTGTGGCTGCAGTCGATGCGAGGAATCAGGAAGACACAGTTCAAACAGCATGGAAGGAAAACCCACAGGAAGACAAAAGGAGGGAGTACAATAAACCTGAACATAAAACACGTGCATGTGGCCCACACACAACTCACATCATCACAACTATCAAACGTGTTTCATTTCAGCAAGAATAACAGGCTCTGATCAGCAGTTAGCAGTTAGTGACTGCTTTTTTGGTTTTGGGAAACAAGCAAAAGTTATTTATTCCAAAGCTTCAAGGAATTATTCTCTAATATATAGCAGATGGTAGCTTTTAGTTTCCCTCGTCTCCTTCACCCTTCAGTCATTTTTAAATCTCCCGTCCAGAGTCCAGCTCTCTCTTGAGCTGCTGCTTGTGTTATTGTCTCCCTTTTGGGGGGTGGGGGGGGGGGTTCTGTTCGTTTCTCCATGTGCTGTTCATCATGAACTTCAGCTTTTCATCCCGCCCCCACTTCTCATCAACCAAATGGTAGAAACGAGTCAGATTAATGCGACCGCACGCTATCCTTCATTAGCAGGTGCTTTATTTCCCTCTGAATTACTGGAATGTTCCAGTTGTTGCCAACAGAATAAGAGCACTTCATTTACTTTAGTTTATTTTTGCACTAGATCCTCTCTGCAGATTTAATGACTTTAATAAGAGAAACACTCGAGGACATTCTGGTCCGGACAAACTGGAGGGTGATATAATCAAGGCAAAACAAGCACATTAGATTTTTATCACATGTGACGATGCATACTTTAAGATCTATCAGCTCTGGGTGGCAATGAGGAATTTAATCCTCAATTTGTGCCTTTCATCAATCTGCCTAGACGTTCGCAGATTAGGATGTCATTAAATTTAAAACCGAGCAAGGAAACATTACAGGCGACACATTGGAACAATCACAGCTTCTTGTCTTGTGACATAGTGGAAATGCAATCTTAAAAAGTATATAATCTCCTATTTTTTTATGCTTCCCTTTACATCTTCAGTTGGTAAAAGCTCTTATTGGCATTTTTAAGTGGGAAATAAAACAAATTTTTTCACTTTAACGTTCAATTTTCCCATAAATCTCGAGAGCATAAATCTAGACTTGATTCTGTTTTAATTCCTCCATTGGTACGCTGAAGCACAATGCACAATTGATTAGAAGGCTCACACACATGTAACATGTGATGTTTACACATTTTCTTTGGTTCTACAAAGTGAGAATTTCCGTCTGGAGTCAGATTTCTTGAACCAAACTTAACATGGAGGTCAGGGAAGCCTCAAATCCAGCGAAAATGTAAGCCATTATGTAAAGCCATCCCTCCTTTCGGTGTATACACACACACACACACACACACACACACACATAAATAATGTTCGTCATTTCTGGTGTCGGTTTCATCTCATCATTAGTCACATCCACATTGTGTTTTCATTAACACAATCAGGAGCAGCGACGTCTCATTAGGATGCTCTCAGGAAAATATCACGACCGGGTTCTTTAGAATGCAAAGGTCCTCCAGTCTGACAAGGAGAACACACAAACACACACATACGTAAACAGACAGACAGCGCTAATAGGCCCCTTGGCAGAGCTGAAGATTGAGGCTCAACCTGGTCGTCACTTACGTCGTCATAACAGCCCCATTGTGTCAGTCCTGACTTAACTAGGATGCTTCGTCACCCACCCACACGTTCTCTTTCTCGTCAGATTTCTGCGGTTCAAACAGACTCCCTGCTGTCTGGAATCCAGTTTGAGGTCAGCAGACAAACAGCAAGAGAATAGACATGTAGGATGATGATATAACCTATTTTATGCGTCAGTATCTGTTGTTTTGATGTAGATTGTGTAACGTCGAAATTAAAAAAAAAAAAAAATTTAAAATTCAGACAGAAATGCTCAAAAAAAAAATCTTCAAAGTTTTCTTATAAAATGGATTTTTTTTTCTGCAACACATGTCCCATTTCAGAACATGGATGTTAACATAAATCTCATTTATCTGAGTTCATTAAGCAATAGTTTTGTTCCAAAAAAATCTTGAAACTTTTCTTATAAAAAAACATTTTTTGGCAACACATGTCCTGCATTTCAGAGCATGAAATGTAACATAAATATCATTTATCTGGGTTTATTAAGCAATCGTTTCTTAGAATGAACCAATAGTTTACAAATTTGCATTTTTGCATAATTTTAGCAAAAAAGTCCCCGATCCAGAGAGCTGCTCCCCAAAATACATCAGAAAAGCCATTTTACGCACAAGATAACACATCATATAGAGTTAAAAATTGTTAGATTCATTCCACAATGAAGCCTAGCAATGTAAAATGTTTGCACACATAATGTTCCAATAATGTTCCAATAATAAAAACATCATAAATTAGTAATCTCTGATACACAGTCTCAACATGCACAAACTGAATGAAAATGTATGCAATCTGACTGGAAACTGAACGGTACCTATGCCGGAGTGTCACCTCTCAGTTAAAATCCTCTGCAATGGACTCCTGCAGATTTCCCCTCCAGACTTGGTTCAGACACTTGAATGCATCACGGCGGCCCTCAGTTCAAGCAGCAAGTGAGTGAGAGAGAGACACACAGTGTAAAAGAGAGAGACGCAGAGGGAGGGAGGGACAGGGCATGAGGCTTGAGAAGTGAGTTAGATTAGGAGATGAGAAGGAGGAGGCGGAGCGCTTGCATACTAACTCCCCAGGGCTGAGAACATAAACACAAGGGAGGAGGGGAGGAGAAAAGAGAGGGCAGTAGGAGAAGTAGTATCAGAGAAGGTAAAAGGAAGAAGGAAGAAGGTGGAGAATGAGCAAAGGAAGAATGAGGGGGAGGCAACGAGGTGAGGAAGGATAGATGAAAAAGAGTTCAGGAAGAGGAGTGAGGGAAAAAAAGGGAAATCAGGAAGAAAGGGGCAGAAATAAAGACAAGCAAATAGGTAAGAAGTGAGAAAATGAAATGGAAGCTATGAAAGAGAGAGGACATGAAGGGGGGTAAAGCAACAGATTAGGCAGCAAGAAAGAGAGTGAGGGTTAGGGAAGGACAGGAAGCTCAAAAAAAAGTGGGGTAGAAGGGGAGGGTAGGAGGTTAGGAAGCGGGGAAACATAGTTAATATTGAGGGAAGAAAAGGAGAGTAGGAAGAGGATGAAGAAAAAGAAAGAGAAAAAGATGGAGAGGAAAAGACAAAGGAGGTAAGGGATGAGATAAGGAAACAAGGAAGCAAACAAGGACAAACAAGGGGAAAAGCATATGAGAATAGGAAGAATAGGAAGAGTAGGAGAAAAGTAAGTAAATTAATAAAAATGGAAGAAGGGATTTAAGAGGTAGAGCACAAGAGGATAAGGAAAGAAAAAAAAGAGGTGGAAATAAAATGAGGAAAGACATGAAGACAAGATATAAAGTATGGTAGGAGAAAAGACGGGTAGAAGAGGGCTGAGAGAAAAGAAAGGAGGCAAAGGTGGAAAAGGAAGGGAAAAAAATAAAGTGAAAATGTAGAAAAAGCAGTAAGTCTACAAGAAAATGGATTGATGGTTGGATGGTTGGATGGATGGATGGTTGGATGGATGGATAGATGGATGAATGAATGGATGGATGGACAGTAGCAGAGGGAGGAAAAGTTACAGAAAGGGAATTTTACAAAGAGGCAGGAAGGCTGGGAGGGACAGAAACAGGAATATTTGAGTGGAATGAAGTAGTGGAGGAAAGAGGTAAGAGTTAATGAGGGAGAGAAAGTGAGGATTAAAACAACAGGATAAAAGTCCTACAAAAAGGCAAGGAGACGAGAGGAGCAGAGAAGAAGGGAGAGAGGCAAAGGAAGAAGAAAAACTGAGGAACTCAGATTTTTTAACTCCTTTCAAAAGCATGAATGTTCCTTCTAGTGGAAACATTAGTAGATTTTATCTTTAAAGATTTGTATTATTAAGATTATTTCTCTCTCCTGCACCTGGAATCCTATATCTATTCGTAGAAAGTTGTCCAAAAACAAAAAGACCAGAAACAACACAGAAACTCTACAACTAGACAATAAAAAAATTAGACGTTACATCATTTCAAGCAAATGCAAAATCTGACAAATCAAAATACAGAAACCGACAGCAAACCGTTTTGGTGCTGAGCAGAAACACTGCAGAGAGTTTGTCAGTGAACAAAACAGATTCTTCCCTCAGGTGGAAAGTATGCTGATGACAGCATATTATGAAATAAACAGAAAAGTGAAGGAATGCAAAAAAAAGAAGAAAAAAAAACAGAAAGAGATTCAACAAAATCTTTGATGAGTTGATGTGGTTGGTTATTCCAAATCAACTCTGGAATAACCGACTCTGAGCATCTTTTCAACGTGCAGTATTATGAAGCTCATATGCTTGAGAAGATTATCCTACAATGGATTATAATCTATAATAGAGAAATAAACATGTGACATTCAAGAAAATTCCTTCATGGAATTCAGCAATTCCGATTCCTTTACACAGCTGTTGGTGGTCCGTGTATGTGTGTGTGTGTGTGGGTGTGTGTGTGGGTGTGTGTGTACACAAGCCTGGAAAATGTCTGTCAGCAGTCCAGCTGTGGTGCCCAAAACAACAGCAGCTAAAACAAATGACAATTTGACCTCCTGAACTCCACGTTCAACCCCGGCAGAGTTCAGGTTTCACGACCCTGATTGTCTAATAAAAAGAGATAATGTCATAAATGATAACATCAGACCAGGAAGAGCTAAAAAAAAAAGAAAAAAAAAGATATTAAAGCAACACATTATACGTTTAGTATAATATCAGGTGGACAAAATACATGATATGTGAGGTTTGCTTTTATTTTGAAGTGTCCTCTGCCATAGCAACGTCTCTTTTGGAAATAGAATCTTTTTTCGGGTTCTATGAAGCACACAGATCCAGGTGGAAACTTAAATCTACAAATTTGTTTCCAGGAGTAAAGTATTCATACTGGCATCTCACTGGATTAACAGATTTGTGTGATCTGGCAGTAATAACAGGTAATTGGTTTCCAATGTGGAACTATAATAATTTTTTTCTCTGGAGGAGCATCGTCGGCAAGAGATGTGTAGTAAATTCAGAATAATATTTTAAACTTTAGACTCATGAGTTTTAAATTCCAAGCATGCGTTATTTATTTTATGATCACATTTTCACTCCAAATAAATAATAAAAATATATTTATTAGAAATTCCATATTCCTCCAGGTGTCAGGTTTTTTGTAATCCCTCTGCATTTCAGTCACTTCTGAAGACAAATAGTTATTTTCTGCTCTAAGATAAATTATTTTAGGAAAATCTGAAAATAAATATCAGTTTCAAATGATTTAATGTCGTTTCCAATTTGAAACTTTTTCCCTCAAATTGAAAAACAGTTAAAACGACAACATTTAGGTAATAAAAGCGATGATAATTTGCAAACATTCCTGATTTCCATGTTGGGCAAATGTGTAATTGCTTTTGTTCTGCTTTTCTTACACCTTTTTCCCAGTCCTTATGTATTTTTTAAATTTATGATCACTTATTGTTGTTGTTGTTGTTGAGGCTTTTATAGATTTTTATAACCCCTTGCTGGTGTTGCATAGCAAATTTAGCTGCGGATTTTATTTTTACTGACTTTGATGAAGTAACATCTTCAGTACAGCCTCTAAACTAAAATCATTAGCACCTCCCATGCCCAGCCATCCCCGCCCCACATGTGTACAGGTGGTAAACAGGTGTGTGCAAACTGCCAGTTCATGTACAGGTCTGAAGTTTTGTTGAGGCTTTTATCTTAGAGGCAACAATGACGTGAAATAATCGTTCTTTCATATGTCAGATCAAATCTCATATGCTCCGGGGACTTGGATTAGACTAAAAGGTTTGTTTTATGTTTTAAAACGATCCTCTGTCATCTTTAATGCTGGATTGACCTGAAGCTCCAGAAATTCTGAAACCTAAAATAAAGATTGATACTGATGTGTTTTCTTCGTCTGATAGAAGCAGCGGCTCATGAACACTCCTCCTGTGACTGTATAAGAAAATGCTTTACTGACCTTTGACCCCCAGCCACTCCATTCCCATTGATCTCATGGATATCATACAATAGTCAGCATGCGTGCCTAATCTCCCTGTCATCTGTCTACTCCCTACTTCCTTCAACATTGCCATACATTTCCAGGTCAGAGGTCACCGGTGGCATTGAATGGCTGACAAATCCCACGTCCTTAAACTCGTGTGCTGACTCCGACTGTCAGCTGAAAAACAGGATGGATGGTGAACATGCGACACACACCCACAACAACAAACTGTTGAAGCAGGATGTCCATGTCAGGACAAATCTGCTGAACTTCATTGACTGTACCGCCACCTACAGTCCAAACTGTGCACAGCAGAAAGTGACTAATACAACCGGTGCCTCACCTCTTAACTTTCAAAATAAAATGTCAAGATTTTAGGAGAGAAGAGCAACAGGCTCAAACTTAAGCTCTATCTTGATTGTTTTAGGAACTTTTAAGCCTCAAATATAAAAGAGTTTTCTCACCTAATGTGTAATTTTGTCATAGAGAGCTGCTGGTGAGTCATGCTTCACAGGACAGCAGTGATTTCCCTGTTAGGAGTCAGAATGAGTTTATGATCATCTTTTCCTGAACACAAAACTCAAGCTGAAATCATCAGCTATTACTTATTTCCAAATTGTATTGTGTTTGTTCCGTTAAGATTAAACACTCTTATAAAAATATTTTTTGTCAAGGTGAGACTTTATTATTAGTTTAACAAATGAATGACGAATGAAGACAATAAATGATAAAACCTTCCTACAAATATGATCTCCTTGTGTAAAGACATACAACTTTATCACAATAGAAAACACAACAACTATTGAAAAATTAATATTTATGTTTTGAGAAAAATATTAGTAATAAAAAATATTTCACCTTTTAAGACATTTTAAGAAAAATCTTGATTTCAACAATAAACATATTTTTGACAACTCTTCACATCGTCAGAAAGAAACTTTCAGATAAGGGATGGATTTGCTACATCTTTCTTTAACCGACTGCTCTTTGCCACTGATATTGCAGGACAAAGTTTATCATATCACATTGTGATTAAACTTTCCAGCAGACATAAATTCATATTAGTATTAATGTATGGTTTGAATTCTGGCCAGTTCAAATATAATATTTACATTGAATTAAAGTTTGGTTTAATTTAATACTGTTTCGGAATTAAAACCCTTAATTCTGAAAGAAACAGTCCTTGGAATTAAAACCCCGAGCTGAAGCTTTAGGTGTAGTCATAGTTACCTTAATGATCTCAAAGTTCAGACTTGGGTAAAATAAAAAATTTTTAAAAAAAAAAACGCCCTCAGGAATGATGGGAAAACGCCAACAACGGATCAAATGTGATTGTTTAGACAACTGTAAATTATTTGCAATAAATTCTGATCTGAAATTAGAAGGTGGAAGAAAACCATCACTGCTACACACATGCACGCACGCACACACGCACACACGCACACACACACACACACACACACACACACACACACACACACACACACACACACACACACACACACACACTAAATGCAGCCTTCAGTTACCTGCACAGACTGACGTGGGTCGTTTTCCTCTTGCAGCTACGTGACTCTCTATCCAGTCCAGTTCTTTAAAAAGTACCGTGTGATCATCAAAACAGGCTGACAGAACCAACAACCCAGAACTTTGTTGACTCCTCTTTTCTCTCCGAAACATCATTGAAAATTTCCTTGAGTTTCATTACTTTGGCCGCACAATTCACGCTGAAGGATTGTTAGATAGATGACGGTTAATAAAAAACACGTCTTTATGACTGTAGCTCAAAGTCTGAGATTAAAATCAAGTAGTTAGCGGGGAAGTGAAGAACATTACTCAATCAGCTTTGTGTCTCCCCTGCAGACTGACAAGAATGAAACGTTTGCAAAGTCCTTCTTTATCAGGAGATAAAGCAGAGCATGAGGAGTTCATGTGATCAGGAGATTCAGGGTGAGTTCAGAAAGTGTGGCTGCTTTTATCATCTAACACCAGATATATATAGAATCACAGGCAGATTAAATGTCTGTCAAACATTTGGTAATTTACATTTTTGGACCCAATCTATTAGAAAAGAGGGAACTCCTTTAATCAAATATTTAAAATATGGCTATTTTACACATGACTTTATTCATTCGCGTCACCCCCCCCAGAGGATTTTGGGAAAAGAGAATAGGAAATGCCGACGCCACCCGGGGAAACAAGATTGTAGCGAGGACGTCGATATCAAGTGCTTTCGTTCGGTCTCTCTCTCCCCTCTAAACAGGACGTTCACATCCACGCCCATCATCACCATCGCCATCACCACCACCGTGTGACAGCCAGCCTCACAATAACAAAAGACCCAACTTCCTGAGCCAGCAGGGATTACATCAGGATGTCTTGGTAGACTAAATAGTCCCATGTGGGTTGAAACCAATGCTAAAATTTGCATGATAATATGAAATAGATTTACAGTGCATGATATTATCAAAGCATCTCTGAGTGCTGATGGAGAATTCACATCACGGGAAACCGGTCTACTGCTTCACCCGGACGAGACCCTTGAGAATCAAGAAAGGTAGCTGATATTTAACATTCAGGATCCGCCTGTGGAAGTGGATCAATAGGCTGATCTGTGACCGACCCCTCACCTCCTTGTTGGAGGAGGGAGGAAAAAACACTCCCCTGCAACCACAGACACCAGCGTGTCCTCTTTCCTGCTGTTACCGCCCTATAGGCCAAAGGATTCTGGGTTACAATCCTGACTGGGACACGAGGCTGATTCTGCAAACGAAAGGTGAAGTCAGATGCTACAGTATTTTCTCATCTTTAGATAAAATCACCACATTCCTCCCAACAGCTCTGACAGCTGCATGCATTCACTAAATATTCAAATTCCCTTCTAAGCCTGATTAAAGGACGAATGACCGTCTCACTTTGCTGCAGGGTCATTCCAAAAAAAAAACCAAACAGTAAAACTACAAACAGCAACCGATACGTCCTTTAGATGACATACGTACTTAAATTATGTAATATAAAAGCAGCAGACTTGTCTAAACGTCAGAAGGATGACATAAAACTGGACTTAATCAGCCACAGGTTTTCTTTACCTCCCTCATGGGGAGGACGGAGGAAAGAGAAATCTATGTTTTCAGGAGATGCGACGTTCAGCATCTGCTTTCAGGCTCTACGTCATACGTTTGTTGTTCTGGAGATGAGCTGTGTCGACCGTAGGATCCACTTCTGTCTGATAGCATTTATCCCATTCAAGTTTACATGATGCGTTCAAGTCCGGCCTGCTTTGATCCTGTACGATTTTCGTTGTTTTTTATTTATTGTGACAGATATATGAACCAGAGGAGACACCGGGGGCAAAGGAAGGAGTCAAATCGCAGCGTGTTGCAATATTGTAAACTTTTTTCTTTTTTTTTTTGCATGTGAAAAGACTTCCAGAGGTAATTGAAACAAACTGGTTCCATTTTTCTTTATTCACCATCATTGACATCCAGTTAAAACTCACATTGACTTGATTTTATAGGATGACTTTATGTAACTGTGTTGCATTATTTAAGTTCCTGTTTTCATTGCTACTTCCATGAAGAGCTGAGAAAGGAAAATGAAAGAGAATGAACCACAAAAATCCTGTTATGTGTTTAAAAAAAAACTGTGTAACCCTAGGATGCAATACTAGGAACAACTACGTCACTACGTTGGGGTAAGATTTGTAGCACCCTGGTTCAACTGTGGATAATTAATTAAAACTATTCAAACCAGTTGCTCAATATTTAGAAAAATGCATGCCTTAATGCCTGAGTAAATATGAACCCCTCCTTTCATATAGTCTAGTTTTTAGGTATTTTATTATTATCTCAGCACAGAACAAAATTAAAGTATAAATCACCAGCTTCCAGGGGTGGACTGGAAAGATAAACTACACATCAGTTCAGGCCAGAGGCCTTATTTGTTCTAGTCATAACTCTCAACACAGCGTTAACTCTTAGTATTAAAGTATTAAAAGTATTAAAAGTGTTCATTGTCTACAGTAGTAAGGTAACTTTAGAAACATTTTCATTTTAAAAATGCATGTGGAATAGTTAAAAACAGCCACAGCTGTTAGTTTTTTGCTTAAGAAGCCTGTTTTCCCTCAAAATTCTGCAGAGAAGCTGTGATATCTTTGAGTAACTGGTTATACCTGCTTTTAATTTCTGATCATTTCAGTACACAAACATTTTCTGCTTTCCTCCATACAGATTGTTTTTTTTTCTGGTGCTTTTAAGGGTCAGTCCAAGCCTGTCACAAATGAGCCAAAAAATTCTCTCTATTCTAAAATTCCGTTTTCAACTCATATTATTTGCAAATCACATTTGCAGGACAGGAAATCAGTGTAAGGTCATAAAAATGATCAACAGTGTCACTGACAAGCAATTGTCTGCATGAAATATTTTATACTTCATAAAATGTTTTTTATTGTCAAACTCTGTCCATAGATCAAAGCTAGTGCTTTGATCTATGGTCTTACACTGGCCTTCTCCTTCGTCTTTCTATCTTATCCGGTTCCTGAGTGTGCAAAAGTTGAAATTTGACCTTAACCTAGTTTTTTCAAGGTCAAGGTCATCATCTCATTTTCCTCCCCTTTGCCGCCTGAGTAATGTGTTTTTTGTTTCATCTTTCTATCTGCAACGGTTGTGAAGATATTTGGCGGACCAACGGACGGACGAACACACAAACGCTGACAATTACAATACATCACCGCTTAGCAGGATGCACTGAAATTAAAATAAATATGCATCTATATACTCACACAACTGAGAATCCACTATGCATATTCAGATGCAGCATTATGACTGAAAAGCACGGAGATCTTCTCGAATTACGGTCCTAAATTAAATTCACTTAAAATTATCATTGGGATGTAAAAAAAACCACATCATCCGAACTCAAACTGCTGAATGGACGATTCAGACACACAAATTACCGACTGCTGCATGAGTTTATCCAAGAGCAGTGTTTGGATAAGGGTGACAAGAGGATTTTTTTACTCTTTAATTTTTAGCTCACATGAAGAGACAGACAGACTCTACAATCATCCCCTTTTTGTAACTGATTGAGCAGAATTCATTGGATTATATAATCCCCTCCGAGCCAATGGAAACACGTCGGATCAACTTTCCTGCGTTGAACTAAAGAACTAAAGAAGATGGAGACTCATTTTATAACAAAAGTGATCAAAGAAAAACTTTTAGTCTCCATAAGATCCAAAGATTTATAACTGTGTTGGTATGATGCGGATTTCCGCTTTAAAAGGTGTCAAATCGTTTTGGACTATCAGCTGTACGGAGACGTTTCATAGAAACAGCAGCAGAGTAATCAAAGCATGATACTGAACCAATAACAAAAGCAAAATCGGAAAATAAAGTGTTGCCGTGGTGACAGCTCTGACCCCTCCAACCCCGGACACGGCTACCTATTATAGGATAAAAGCGCTGGGATATGGGCACCATTTTGGGGCCGGGGAGTGATTCCTCCACAGGGGAATGACAGGAAATGTGGAAAATGCCGACCGGAGCTTTGATGATGGAGCCCTGCTGACTCTGACATCCCCTGAACTGAGGTCGGTGTGTATACCAGTCAGGTGACCTGAAACGTATAGCAGCATATTGATTGTCATGTTCTGCATTTCATCATTTACCCTGTGGTTTCCTACATGTTACTAAATTTCATCCGAGAAAACCACAAACTGGACCCAACATCTTTCTTCAATCGCTCAAGAGTTCTTGGAAGGATCCACTTTTATCCCCCTTCATTTTTTGACATGTTGCCTGCTGCTTGTGTAACGATGTTAAGCCACATTAAGGAGTGGATTTTGGAGCAGATAACATTAACTTAAAATGACTGAAGCCAGAGTAAATCTACTTAAACTTTGAAAACTGCTCGCAGCAGCGTTTAGCAGGCAGAGCATGAAGCGGGTTTAAAACCATGACGTGTCACTCAGGGATGTCTTGGCCTGTCTTTAATTTTTTAATGTCCCTTGATTTTACATGGAACAGAGCATCACTCAGTTAAATTATAACTCTATACCCAAACAGTTTATGAATAAAAAATTAACTCCAACAAAAACATGATGATCCAGCAGATCTGGGTTCTTACTTGGAGCTGGACTACAGTTCTAACTAAGAATGCAGATCTAACTACACACCAAAAAACTTTTTCATTTTTGGATTAGGGCAAATTTCCAAGTAGTATTATATCTTTAATCGGAATTCAGTTCAACATTTCTTGCATAATTGTAGCACAGAATAATAACCAACAGTGTAAAAAGTTAAAAAAAAAGAAATTCCTGGAGTGACTCCCATCCTAAATTTAAGGGGCTTTTTCCATGACCATTTCCTGTATTTCTGCCAAATGTCGTGGAAATCTGTCCAGTAGCTTTTGCAGTAATCAAACCAATGCACAAAGTATGGGCCTGAATGAAAACAGGCTCAATAGGGAAAGTAAAATAGGACAACAATGGTGTTTTCAGATGTTTATAGAAAAAGAAGAGCAAAATATATCTGCAGGCTTTTGGTTAAAGACACAAAATCACTAATTGATGGTTTTGGTCTGACAGGGGATTGTAAAAAAAAAAAAAATCTCATCTTTACCTCACTGATTTTTCTAGTGCTTTAAGTTTTTTTCTTGGAAAATTGGTTCTGTTTCACTGGAACTTTATTAAAGTGGTTCAAGTCTTCATTCTCAGTCTCTCAGCATTGCATGTGAGGACGTGGATGTGACGTTAATGTGCTGCTCTTCGGCCAGTTTGAGCAAAAGTATTCTGTCATAATAGGCAGATGATACTCAAATTTACATTTCTTTTTTAACTATTGTCCTTAAAATGAGCACATCCATGCCGAAATAAAACTAAATTCGTCCAACTAAAGTCACTGGGGCACAAAAACATAAATCAAGTCATAAAGAATTAAGAGGAGACTTATTTTGACACATTCTTAGAGCCAGAGGACTCATATCCAACCAAGACAAAAAATTTTTTTGCCCCTCTCCAACTATCTTTGACTGTTCACTACCCCCTTCTCAAAGTCCTGACAAAAACTAAGGAATTCAAACACATTGCAATTTTAATTTTAAAATCTTGGACTGGCAACCCTTTGCTGCTCCATCACACCAGTTGCTGATGGTCACATAGACTTCATTGAACCCCCAGGACATTTAAATTATATTGCAAATCCAATCCTCTTTAAATTAAATTGAAAACATTCTTGTTTTTACAACATATAGCAACACCTAAAAAGGAAATACGTTAGCCTATTTGTTGTAACATTTGGATGGACGGTTTTTCAGAACGTTGTACAGGGTAAAGCACAAACACATCTTACATAAACCACATCTGGACTACATTAAAACACACACTCATCTGGATATATTCATAGTTATGTTACATGAATTCCTGAAACGAGCCCTTTATCCCGATCTAAAAATGTAATGTGTTCTTCCTTCATTTACGCCTCATCCTGCTACCAACTTTCATGCAAATCTGTCTGGTTTCTTTTATGCCAAGTTCAGTTGTTCCAGAGTGTTTGTATTTACAGAACAATACAGCTTGAAGGCATAAATAACAATAATCCTTGGTTTCACCAGCAGAACAATCCACTCATTGGTTTTGGTTTCCTCCAGGGGATCATTCATTCATTCATTCATTCATCTTCTTAAAAACAAGACAATCCATAATTGTCTTGACTTCAGCTGCTTAATGGAATCCAAGTCACAAGTTTACACTCCTCATATCGGACAGAAGGCTGGGTACACCCTGGAGAAGTCGCCAGTTTATTGCAGTGCCTGTTTTAGCATGATAAATTCACCAAAGCTGCATGTTTTTGGAGATGATCCAGTCGATCATATTCATAGTAAAACACAAAAACATGGGCAGATATTTCAAGGGAAAGCATGGTCACAAAAAAATGAAATAAACAGAATGTGGCTGCTTTTATCATCCCATGCAAAATGATTTCAGACAACATGAACACTCAAAATGAGTGCTCTCAAATCCAAACCTAAATCTATATACTGTATCTACTGCAGTAAAATGCAACATAAATAATCATACGACTGTAGTCGGAATCCAAACGTAGCCATAAACCTGCCAGGCAAGATTTTACTGCAGGATAAGAACTTACACTCATCACACTTTGAATATATTTCGCTGTTACCTTCTCGTACATTTGGGACCTGACTAATTCTCTTAACTGATGCCTAACTGAAGCGATGCTACAGTCACGACTCAGCGAGCGTCAAAGACTGCATGCCGTGAGAGTCGAGGTCGAGAACGATCCTCCAGCCTCAGAAGTCAGTAAATCAGCCAGATGCTGACAACTGTGGCGAACCAGCAGAAGATCCATCAACAAATCTGAACGCTGACACGCACACAAAGCTGCCAAGGCCGAAACATAGTCACACGGCACGTAGAGGAAGATTGATACACGTGGATGGGCAGAATGACAATGCCTGTCTTTATGTAACACTGTTTTTCCATGTGTCAGAAGAAGATCGAAGGGAAACGCAGACGCCAAGAGAAATATCGGTTACATTACGAAGGTAGATGGAGGGGGAGGGGGGGGTAGGTCTGGATCTAATTTCTCACTCACCTCACACAAAGAGGGAGAAAGCAAAGGAAAGAAAAGAAGGAAAGAGCCTCATCCAGGTTTCCACTGTTGTTGGTAAGACTGCTCGCCTCAGATTTATTCAGCTAAACATTCTGAGGGCTAAAAAGTGGGAATCCTGTGGTTTTCCTGTCGTAATTCAACCTGATCTTCCCAGAAAGCAGACACACACACACACACACACAGACACACACATCTACAAACACGCAAGTGTGGTTTTATTTGAGACCGAGTTATGCGTCTGAGATACACACATCACCACAGATGTTATCCATCCTTTCCGGAACACAGTCATTAGTGCGTTTGCAGTGATGTACAAGCTGCCTGACGACATCTCCAACTCCACGTCCCAATCAATCCAATTTGTTTTTAACAGAAGACTTTAACTGATTCCAACATATAATACAGGATAATTAATAAATTCAAGTGCAAGAGAAAGCTTAGTATTTAATTTTTAATAGAATGTTACATGATTACTCCAGTAATCATGCAGCTTAATGGTTTCTGCTTTGTAAATGTTAGCTTCCTTGACCCTTAGAAAAAGGCAGCCAGAACATTAGAATGGTGAGCACTGAGTTCCTCCTATATTGTAGTAAGAGACAGTAGTCTGTTTGTGCTGGATCAGCGAACGACAGCAGGTGTAGAAGTTTAAATCCTCATTGCTGGGTGGAAGCCATAACTTCTCTTGGAGGAAGCATTGTCCTGGAACAGCGTGTGTACTTCCTGGTGATCCACAGACACCATCGTCCCGCCTGTGGACCCCACCTATGGACCTCACCTGTTTAGCCAAAGATCATCAGAATCATTTTTTGCATCTATAGTTAAATGAGGTCGACCCATTTCCTGTCCATGATCAAAAGTGATTGACTTTCTCGTGATCTGTCTCACTGCACAACTGTGCATTAATTGTAAATATACTATTACAATTGTATAACAATATACCTGAGAGTGCATGAAGTATTATGGCCTGTATTATCCTGCATTCATACCTGTCCTATAGGATTGGGAGAGTTTATGAATTTTTTTTTTTTTGTGTGTGTTTGTTTTTTTGGGGTATACTTTTTTTTACTCTTATTCTTAAATTAAGAAAAAGTCCAGCCACTTCATCCTCTGGTGGTCCTTTCCACAGCACAAACTGAAGAAATGGAAAATGACCACTAACCAGCAGAACTAGTGTCTCACTAGTTCCAAGGTTGGTCTGATTGTCGGTGTTCCAGCTTTGCAGACTCCATTGAAATCATTGCTATGGAACAACATGCACTGATTTATAAAAAGGTTCAAAAAGACTCTCCCGAATGACGTCAGTTTCCAACTGTGTGCAATGTGTGTGTCGGTGGTTTGGATCAGTTGAAGTCACTTCATTTCATAGCTGCTAATATATTTCTTATTGAGCAGCAAAGACAGGAAGGAAAGAAAAAAACCCTGCAGCACTTCATATCAATTTGTAAAAAAAACTTTAACTCTTGTCTATTTGAAGCCATGAAGGTCCAACCAGATTATTTTAACAAAATGGGATTAACTAAGTGGTATTAAAGAGTTATATTTCTGGAGGGTATATAGATATGCTGGTCTAAACAAACATAATTAAGATTTCAATGTCAAAGGAAGGCAAACATTATTAAGTTGTGTAATTTCAAAAGTCAAAAATGACTTTATCCAGCATGTTATAATGCTTCATATAAATCATAAGGTTATGGCAGCGGACTTTATATGAATTATCTCAAATGGGAAGCTGCAAGTTCTGTATCTGTGAGCTCGACTGATACACAACACACATGAGAACACCCTGAAGGCTGGCCACTCAGTCCCAAGCCAGTCACAACCACTTACACAAACACACACACACACACACACACACACACACACACACACACTTGCAGACACAGACTACCACAGAAACCTTGAAGGCATCACTGGTGAGACAGTTCAGAGTGGGGAGGACTGATTCCTCTGATGGGTAAAATACAATCATTATTTCTGTCTGCCAGTCACGTCGGTCTATGGAAAACTAAGCTGGACGTCAAACCCAACCTAAAATTAAACGTGCACTAAAAATGGAGCCCTGCAGTGACTTCCTCACATGCAGCCTTCAATAAAACAAAAAAAAGGGACATTTAAACTTCAGCCTCTAACCCTGGTGGTGATTTTATAATAGTTATAACTGTGTGTAAAATCGGTGAGGATAGAATGTATGAGCCGTAATCACTTTCCCTGTGGATAAAAGAATTAGTCTTATTCACTATCACTTTAATTCTCATGAGAATCTATTTAAGAAGAAGTCAAAAATGTAACAGAAACACTTGTTAGGATTCAGTAACTATCCCAAGAGGCACACTGTCCAATTTCAATCTCCTAAAATGCTATAAAAAATAAAATAAAATAAGAGCAAACAAACAGCTTCACTGTATTTCAATATTCACTTTAACTTAGTTTTTTATTGGACAATGCAAAATGAAAAAAATCAAATGAAAAATTCAAGAAAAAGTTGCATCTGTGATCTACTTTTGTTCTCTTTCTCTGTGCAGTACAGTCAAACAAGTAAGAGATCCGCTCCTTCCTACACCCCAATAAAATCACTATGGAACCAAAAGCAGACTCATCCACTACTGAAAATAGTCCCAATAATTAATGTAGATATACATTGTTTCCTGGATTAAATGTTACAACTCCTGCACTATAATTTCCTAGATTAAAAGATGTTCGTCAATCATCTCATAGAAGCTTCACCACAGACGCGATAATAAGATGATGGAGCTTCTCTGCCTGAAAAGTTAAGAAAGAAAAGAAACATGGAATGCGGCTAAACTTCATTAGTAAGGATGAATCGATCCAACACAATTTACCACAATCTATCCTGTAACAAACTAAAAATGTAAACGTTGCTATTTGATATGAAAGTTGTATTTTTCTAAATGAAACAGTCCTACCTCACCAAGACACCTTGTTGTGGTAAAAAAAAAAAAAACTAACTAAGCAGCACCTTCTGAGTCAGCAGGAAACCTGAGGAGTGGAGGTGACACTGAAGAAGGCTCATAGGTGGGGTCTGACCCTAAACCAGGGGGAGACACACATTTCTAACGCCTGCAGTGGAAAATGAATACGGCACACATCCATCGTGCTTCGTCTCCGCTTTCACCATGATGGCCTCCTCTGGAGCTGAAGCGGCTCCACCTCAACCACTCTGAGACTTGCTAGAGATTTTTTAAAATTTTTAAATTTTATTTTTTTCAGATGGTTATTAAAGTCTGATTTGGAATAATATTTATACAAACGACATCATGCCTTCAACTTTATCTCCCCTTTTATGACACACGGTACTCATTATTAAGTAGGGGATTCAAGATGTTATGCAATAGCCATATATTTTCACACAGACACTGCAAAGCAACGAGCAGGGAAGAAAACACAATAAATTTTGACAAATATGTCACAGTATGCGGGGAAAGATAAATGCAATCAGCTGTAAAAAAAAAAAAAAAAAAAGGATAAAAACAACATAATGTATAGTGACACAAGACAAGAAGAGAAACGCTCTGGCTGAACAACACCAGCATCTTTTTATTGTGTGTACAATTTATTCCAGGATTAATAAAGTATCTATCTATCTATCTATCTATCTATCTATCTATCTATCTATCTATTACTGCTTCAAGAGATAGATAGATAATGTAAAAATGGCTGATATTGTTAAATTCAACTTCTTTTTTTTTTGGTTTCTTCTTTATTTTGAGGTTATGGTTTTACTTTTTCAACCCGTGTTATTTATTGTTCCATTTTAATATGTGTGTTTGTTGGTATTAAGTATTACATGGATACAGGCTCAGCAGAGCTTAAACAACAACACAACTACTACTACTACTACTACTACTAATAATAATAATAATAATAATAATAATGGTAATAATAATAATAGCAATAACAAAAGGACAAATTCTCAGTATGGTTAATATGGAACCTATCATCCATCTTTAGTATCTACTGTATATTTCTTCAGGACAGGAAGGCCTTCTGAGCTGAGATACTTACCTTAGTGACTTCCTCATTTCTCATTTCTTTTTTTAAGTGCATTACTTCATCCAAAAGAGACAAGTTCAGGGATGTAAAGTCATTAACAAGGCAGACTGGAAGCTCTGTCATTTCTTAATTAATATCCTCATAAGATTTGGAAATATTGATTACAAGGTGAACAATAAAGCAGTTGTCATATTGATTTTAAAAAGACCACAAAGCTGAAGGAAGCTATTCATATACTTTTCTCATTCCTCTGGTTTTAGTTTAGATTTCTATTCTGGAGCAAAGCTTTCGCTCAGACTTCAGATTCCCTACTGGTAGATGATGACAGTGGTGACATTGATTTTCTTAGTATTTCTTGAAGAGAGATATTCACTCATCATCTTGAAAATAATACATTAACAGAACAACACGCTGTAGAGCCAAGGTCAAATAAGACTCACATATGTGTGGTTATAAACCTACAGCAATGAAATAAAGATGCCCCCCAACAAATGTAAGGTTTAATTCAACATTATGTGTTACAAACTTTGAATATAGATAATATCTATATCTAAAACAATTATTTTTATTATTGTTTTAATAATAATTATAATAATAATAGTTATTATTATATTATTATTTTATTATTATTATGTTGTGTCCCCTGGAACCAATCAATTACGTAGGGTGAGGCATAATAATGTAATAATAATGCATTTTATCAATTTTAATAAGGATGACTTTAAGGCAACAACAGTTTTTAGTAAATTAAAGCAAAAAAAATGTAGTTTAATAACATTCATCACATTAACTCATAAAAATGTTCAAAATCTGCACAGAAAATTCACAAATAATCGTTTCAGTAAACATTTTGGTGGGAAGAACTAGCAGTCCTGTGTAAAGAAAAACATCTTCCCACTCAGAGATTTCTACCATGTGGGCTCCTGGCGACCATCAGTCTTTGTATTCAGTTCCATATTCAACAAAGAACGTAACAAATCCAAATTTGGCAGACGTTAGATAACAAGTCAGAGCTCAGTCAGCTGAACTGAATGGAACTGATCTATTTTCATTCAGTGTAGAAGCTCAGATATCTCAAGTAGAATCAGACATTTCAATAAAACGTGTCTCAAATCTTCAGGGAAACACAGGAGTAAAAACACAAGTTACACAAGTTAAGTGCTGGAGCTGTCGACCCTGACCTTTACGCTAACAGCTTGAAAGGGAGCAGTCACGCTTTACAAATCAGTTCATAAAGGGTGTGCTATCTCGCGTCCTATCTCTTCACTTTCCCTCTTTCCAGCTCCAGGGCGTGAGGTGACAGCAACTTTAACATTTTGTTGAGATTCTCTCACCACTGCACTTTTGCAGCTAAATATAGCGTACTTTCCAAATAAAGGTGATTTTCTATATAAACTCCTGTTATTGTGATCATTGTAAAAACGTCGATCACCTTTTATGTCCATTTTATAGTAATAGAACTAATATTCCAAGTCATTTATAACTCCAGCTTTGGTCTCTTATCTCTTATAGTTTTCAGTTTTCCATTACGTTCAGCTGTTTCCACTCAACGTTGGAAATCAAGTATTGTAAGAATAAACTCGTGTTCTAATTCAGCAGCCTTCCATCAATTTGATCAGAAATGTGTCCAATAGAAAACAAGTCGATCATCCAACATGAGTGAATAACCAACTTCATTTGTGGAGGTTATGAAGTACAGGATTGATTAATGAACCTCTGAAGGTATTTTGAATGTTGCATTCCATTAAGACAAACTGTAGTACCTTTAATAATGTTAATCCATATAGTCAGTGCACATTACTGTGAGCTTTAACAGACTCCAATGACAAGAATAAACATGGATTTATCATGCTAAAATGATTTGCACTGTATTATGTCAAGACAAGGTAAAGCACGGACAAAACACAGTGCCATGGAAACATTAACAGCAGGCAATAAACACTGAACCATAAAACTCTTGCTTTACAATTAATAGAGATTGAGAACATTTCCTTAAACCATCTGCAAGATCAACTTTCTGACGTCTATTTTTAAGCATTAAAATGGCTCCAGATTAAGTAAAAGCTTTTGCCCAGAGAGATATTTCGTTTATGTTACCAGCTCTAGTTTCACATTACCTTTACCTAAGGCATGAATGGATGCAAAAAAAATTGGATCTACTTTGCAATGCAGCCAAAAATAACATTCACCACTTAGTCCTGTCAGTGAATTTGAAGTGAGTAATTTTAATTTTCTTCTTGTCTATAATCAGAACCCCCCCCCCTCCCACTTCACCAGCATCTGCATTTCTTTTCCCTCCAGAGTGTTTGAATATCGGGGTATAAAACTTGTTTTTGGTGTTCATGCAGGCAGTGAACCGAGGAACAATTAATTGGTTTATTTTATTCATCTGAGACCTCAGGAAATAGAACTAAAACCTTGATTCAAACCAAAAAAACATTTACAGTCCAAAGATTGATTTGACTGCTTGAATTTACAGGAATCATTTTACAGAAAATGAACAAAGTGATAAAAACTATTACTTTAAAAATAGTTTTCATTACTATTTCAAAGTAATAAAAACACCAACCAGAACTACACGCTGCAGGCCACTGATAAGATTTTCCAGTAAATATCTCATCATGATATTAGTCTTAAAATGATTTTCGCCTCACTGTCTGAAGCTTTTGTGACAGTTTTAGCAGAAGCAACTAATTGTTAAAATAAAATCACAGCTTGTCAGCGAGTTCCACAGAATTTAGAGAAATGGAAATTTGCAGTTGCATGGCAACGTGATAATCTAAACAAACATGTGTTACCCACCGCGTAGTAGAAAGGCATGACTGGTCGGATCCCTCGATCTTCTATGTGAACGTCTGGAGGTGGAGCAGACAGCGTGGAAATGATGATGGTCCATCCAGCAGGAACATCTGTTTGTGTGTGTGTGTGTGTGTGTGTGTGTGTGTGTGTGTGTGTGTGTGTGTCCCCTCCTCGTCCTCAGGTACTCCAAGTAATCAGCATGTTAGAGAAAAAAAAAGCCTCAACATAATCTCCAGTTTTCCTCTCCTCTGACTCTTCCTAATCCTTCTGCAACTTAATCTCTTTTCTAATGTTGCTCCTTTTCCTTGTTTCTCCTGCACTTGCCGTTACTCCTCCCTCCTCCACACTCTCCTCCTCCCCACATGACTTCAGTCCATCATCCCTCCCTTTCTCAGTTTTGATACCACTTCCTCTCTTTTTCCTTTCAATAGTGATTTAATCTCCTGTTTCTGTTCTTTACTTTAAAAAGACATATTGCTTCCTCGTTCCTTTTTTTATTGGTTGTTACTTTCTTTTGTTTTTACAATTCTATGAATAGAAAACATTTAAAACATTTAATTAAAAAAGAAGCTGTCACTTTATTCTCTCACTCTTTCTGTCTCTCTGTGTTGATTGCAGATTTTTATCAGTACTTCCTGTTCTGGTTGTGGCCACCAGTGTGTGTGTGTGTGTGTGTGTGTGTGTGTGTGTGTGTGTGTGTGTGTGTGTGTGTGTGTGTGTGTGTGTGTGTGTGTGTGTGTGTGTGTGTGTGTTTGAGGCTCAAAGAAAACATGACATGCTCTTTGCTGTCAGTAACAGGAAGAGTGCAGCATGGTGGTTTGCCCCTGGTGAGAGAACCTTCCGTGTGTGTGTGTGTGTGTGTGTGTGTGTGTGTGTGTGTGTGTGTGTGTGTGTGTGTGTGTGTGTGTGTGTGTGTGTTTTGTGTATCCACATGTCCACATTATCTATATTATGTGCCCACATCAAAAATCCAGTCGTCTTTGTGGTGATCATCTTTGTGTTCCTTCTATTAGTGAAGTTTTATTAGCAGCAATTTAGTCATAAAAGATTTTTAGTTATTTTGAAATTGAAGCAAAAAAATACCTAAAGACCAAAAACCAGTGATTGGATCAACTTTACAACTTCTAACCTGAGATTTGAACGTCCAATGCCAGGCCGCCATTTCTGCTAATCGTGAAATACACAGAATAACAGACATGAAAACAACCACAGTTCATCAGATTTCATCAAAACAGTTTCATATCATTATGTTTTATTTTACTTTAATAACAAATTTGTAATTTTAAAAGAAAAAATTCTTAATCTTCAACGTTTCATAAAATGTTGGATTGACTAAAAAGATCCACTAGGTGGCTCTCGAGCCCAAAAAGTAAATGCTACAAACAATTGTGTGTGTGTGTGTGTGTGTGTGTGTGTGTGTGTGTGTGTGTGTGTGTGTGTGTGTGTGTGTGTGTGTGTGTGTGTGTGTGTGTGTGTGTGTGTGTGTGCGCGCCTGGGCAGGATGCAATCAACTTTGACGATGTCATTACAGAGCTGGAACTTGAAAACACACACACACACACACACACACACACACACACACACACACACACACACACACACACACACAGAAGCAGAGCCTGGAGGCACCTGAGATGGGTAATTACCAGGGTTTGTTTTTGTTGCACTCTGTGCACCTGATTGTGGAAACAAGCATCTCCCCCGCAGCTACACCAGCATGAAGATCCTCAAACACGAATACAACGTAAGACCCCAACCCACAGAAAATGATACCGACAATTTGAAAAACACGTGCAGCACTGATCTGGATTAACAGATTAAATTATGCTCAAATTTTGACTTTTTTTAAAAGTATTTTGATTATACATAAATTTCCATCTTATTTTCAGACATAATCTTACAGTAGTGTCATATTTAATGTGGATTTTTCTCACATGTTGAACAAATAAGATTAATTTAATTAAATTTACCAGATAGCACCGAGCTCTCTCATATGCATGCATTAGATCTCATGCCCTTTTCTCATATCGGATGTAAAAGTTTCACTTAAAGACTCCAGTAAAGCTTTGAGGTGCACCTGCCTTTCTACTTTCAGGATAAAACTCCTGCTGAGGTTTTAGAAAACTTTAATCTCAAATTAACTAATCAACAACTTTCAATGACAGTTTGTCCACATATTCCACTGAAAGGTCACAGCTTTATGATGAAACTTGTCAGAGGCTTACGCCTGGTCTTTTATGCTAGAATGAAAGATGGAAAACATTTCAAAAAAAATTTATATGAAAGAAATCCTCCAAATAATGATTAAATATAGGATCAAAAGGTTTTTTAGTTTGTTCTCCTGAGCCAAACAGAACACCCAATTAACAGAGGTGTTGTAACATCATGAGAGAAACAGATCCAGAAAGTAACCTTGAACACAACCAGGCCACACAAATAAAGAAAACATTCAGTTCGTTTTAAGCAAGAAAAATAATTTATTTATAATTATAATGATATAATACTTTCATCACATTGGCATTGCATAGCTGCAGAGGAAAGTGTTTGTGTGTCACCGCCTCGCAGCTACAGAACACACCATTGGATGGGGCAGGGAAAGTTAGTCAATACATACACGGAATATTCCTTTAAATATGTCTTTTTCAAAGGGAATAACAAAAATAGAATAATTCCAATAACTCTGTCTCTAGGTCTCTCTAATGATCATCTCTGTGTTTTTGTAAGCTGCCTGTACAGCCCCTTAACTGGGGATTCAATTGGGGTGCTTTTTTTTTTTTTGTAATTAGCCTGGAGTGGCATCAGGGTGGGGTTTACGGGGTAAAGAAATTTTTTTGTGGTTGTAAAGTATCTCCAGATTGTCCAAACATTGAAAACCCTGTATGGCACTCCAATGAAATAATAAAAATAAAAATAAATCAAAAAAACAGGTAATTCTTTGGCCCAAATCTGCAACCATTACCCTCGTCTGTATTGGTCATTTCCTTCTCTCTAATAAAAACAATCAATAGTTTATATTTGGGATCACACACCACAAAAAGAACATTGAGCTCAAACATATAGGCTTTAAATGAGGTCAGCAGCAGCGATATGAGCATCATTATTTTAGCAGAAAGTCATTTTTTGATTTATCAGTGAGGTCATTGATTTATCAGTTAGTGGGTCACTGAAGGCAAAACTTTGTATTGCTTTTGAGTTTAATATTTAGGGTGGAGGGGCTTCAAAAAGAGTCATGGGAATCGCAGCATATATATCCAACTATCTACACTCAATTTACCTTTGCCAAAAAAAAAAAGTCACTCAGATGCATTATTTTAGTCAGTCATATTCAGTCTTAGTGGAGGTATGTGCTTTATTTTAACATAATGGGTAGATATTGGCATTAAAGGAAAATGCAAATGCATTTCCCATCTCCTCGCTGGACTTTGTGCATCTACTGGCATCATATGACATTTATCAATTGAAACAAAGAAATCTAAAAGAATGACCTGAACTCAACCGAAAACCTGAAACACGTCCAGGTGAGCAGCTGCAACATTTAGTGAAAGCAAACTTTCAAAATAGGAGTTTTCTCGAGAAAAAAAAAATTGTTTAATCTAATTTTTGATGGATTATATAGCCCTGCACATTCTGGGATGATTTGTGTTTGACTGTTTTGGAGACTGAGAGGATGTTTGATGTGTTTGTTGTCTGCCATTTGGTTGTATTTTATAGTCTTTTCATTATAGTTGTGCACACACATCATTTACTCTGAATTTAACAGAGACTTATCCTTGCCTCAACTCTCCAACTTCTTGCCTTGCTTGTCTACACAGTTTGTATTTATGCCTCCTAGCTACAGGTTTCTATTTGCCTGTTCTGTTTGTGAAGCTTGATTGAAATATTAAATTAAAAAAAAAATTAATAGCACTCTGTATTTTCTCACTTTCTCCTACCTTTAATGGGTTTGCAAGGAAGAAAATGAAAGTGAAAGAGAGGAAAAAGCTTTTAACATGATTACTTATGAATCTTATGACAGCTGAGAATGAGGGGGAGAGGAGGCAAAGGGAAAGATGATGGGATATGTGGCAGTAATCCCACACATTCATAAGAAACGAACCTTTAATCCACTCCCTCCTTCCCACGCCTTCCTCTCTTCCGTTCCTACCATCTCAAAGAAGGTATAATAGATTAAATACTCAATATATTTCTTTTTTTCCTACTTTCAGTATAATATGAATATAATGTGCTGTCAACCTGGTTTAAAGGTTAGTAATTTAGAAAGAGAGGTGCTCTTGATGTAACATTCCAGAGTAATTCCAGCTGTTACTTTGGCTAACCCCATTAATGATTTAACCCAACAATGAAATATTTTCTGTTTCTGGAATGAAAAGAAAAAAAAGCATTAAAGGATAGCATCCCAGCAGATGGGATGGCACCCTTCTCACGACTATATCCATCTTTTTGCAATTTGTACCTTTTATACTGGGCTCAGCTGCAGGAGTTTCAGGTTGATTTAGTCAACAATACCAAATTATTGGTGATTTTTAGGCATAATTCATCTGATCAGATCACAGATCACGGACCTGCCGGCAGACCAGAGCTTCCCTGAATATTTAAAAAACCTTTGATATTTTGAAATAAAATCTCTGGATGATTTTGTCTGGGTAGGACCGCAGTGGCCTACAATAGATTCACGCCAAGCAACAGTAAAAGCTTTAGCCCTTGAGGCTAACGTTAGCTACAGTATGTGAACATTTGAGTGCACAGAATATAATCTTTAAACTTTCTTCTTATAAAAATGATGCAATCCAATTACAAAATTGTTTCAGACTTTAAAATTCCTGCAGCCTGAGCCCAATGTAATGAAATTTTATAAGTGTGCCGATGCAAACATGCCATCATCTTACATATCTAGTATTTTAATCTTGGATTATGTGATTACTCTATGTGAATATCACTCTAAAGAGACAAAAATATAATAACAATGCAATACTCTGCATGAGTATGACTGCAGATTTGGGCAAGTATTCATTTGTTTGACACTCTTTTAGACTTACATGTCAGGATTTGGAAAGATTTTGCAAAGGTTACATTTGGGTACTAAAAAGGCAGTTCAAAGTTTCAAAATAAAGGAATAATTGTTTTTGAAGCAAAGTGGGCGCCGCAGCAACACACCCACAATTCAGTATACAAGGCAAACAAACACAGAGTTTTATAAGTCTATCTTTTTTCATTCACTAAATATTTAAAACAAGCGTCACTTGACTAGTCATCATAAATGATCATTTATGTCTTTTTCTCATCTTTCATGTTTTTCTAAGGATGAATACCTGAAGGACTGATGGAGTGAAGAGAGGTGCAGGCTTTTTTCATACTCTCCTGTTATGCTGTGTGTGTGTCTTTTTTTTATCCACCAGGGGGAGCTCTGATTCAATAGCACCAAGGACTAGTTTGAATTGGAATCGAGATAAAAGTTCCCCTCCTCCCACTATGTTTTTCGTCCATGCAGGGGATAAGTCGGTGATGGAACTGAACCTCTTTTAATTGAAAATTCTCAGACCGTTCACACAGTGATCCAGAACTGTGAGTACCCCATCCCATCCAGGGTTAGTCTTGGGGGTCAAAGACCTTGGGTTGTTTCGTTCGAGGTCCACCAGACAAGGTTTTTTTCTGCCAGAACACATTCAATCCCTGCCTGTTTTCATGCACAGAGTTCTTCATTCTTTCTTCCATGCAAAATTTCATGTTATTCAAAAAAAAAAAGGAAAATAAAGTATAAAACCCCAAAGAACGAGACTAAAAGAAGGCCAAAAAAAATAAGCATTGATAGAAAGATGTTTTCTCAAACTAAACACAGCTTCTATTTCCTTAACAGTCATTCATTGACATTCATCCGGTGTCGTGTTGTCTGCCAAGCTTAGATGCATAGACTGAATGTAGAGGGGTGGAGAAGGGACAGAGAGGACAAGGTTAACAGAAAAAAGGGGAGGGTAGGGGGGGATGATGGAGAAAGGTTAAGAAAAGAAGGGTGAAGGAAAAGACAGAATGAGGAGAGGGGATACAGAGGTGATGCTACGTGTTAAAACAGTGGATTCCAGTGAGAGGCTGTATAGTGTATAGAAACAGTGTGCTACTGTATGTGCTTCAAGAGAGGCTACAAGAGAGAGAAAGAGAAGCCCTTTTTACACAGCTTGTTCAAGTGTGGACTGATATTTGTAATTATTTCTCGGTATAAACAGGCAGTAACGACACCGTGTTGGACATCAGCGCTAACGGGACAGGACATGGGGAAGACAGGACAGGGTTGCGATATTTTAATGATGTGATGTGTGTTTGGCGATTAAAAAAGAAACTAATAGAAGCCAGTTGATAGGAGTATCAAATCAACTTAAATTATCAGCGATTTGGGGAAACAAAATGAGATCAGGAAGGTTCTTCCCCTCAGGAACAGAGGAGCAAGATCAACCGCAATGTGGCAAGGAAGGTAAAAAATTACATTTAGTTTATAATTACATACACTCTGAAGCGACCAATGATGCTGTAGTTTGTGTAGACAAATGTGGGTTCGATCCCTGTGTAAAAAGGGCTAGAGGAATGATGCACATGGCAAACAAATGGAAAGAAGAAGAATGAGTGTAGAATCAAGTATGGTGGAGGGTAACACCAACTTATCAACCCCCATCACTCTGACAGCCTCTGAATTCTGTCAGAAGTCCCTTCCAGAATCCTTTTAATTCTGGAATTTTGTTGCCATCACTGGTTCCCAATATGCTCTTAATTTCTGATTCCTACTGGTTTCAGAATCCCTATGGTTCTCTGACGTGTGGGTGTTGGAGTGTCGGCTAATCCTTTCCAAAGAGGGAAGTGTGGGATGATGATACACACACACACACAAAAAATGTGTGCCAATCCAAGTATGCACAACTAGTGAGTTCACACACACACACACACACACACACACACACACACACACACACACACACACACACACACACACAGACATACACACACAAGCGTGCACACATACACCGTTAGGTCCCCTCTGGTCTGTTTTTTAGCATTGGTCCCGTCACCAGAGACCAAAAATGAATAAAAACCCTGTTTAATAATCCGGCCTGCTTCATACTCTCCATATAGAAAATTCCACAGGCGAGATGCAAACACACTTGTACAAAGACAAAGTCACACACACACACACACACTTGTGTGGATCTGTTCCGTTTGTCCTCCATGGCATGACTTCTGAGTCTGTGTGTGTATCTTTGAGCACGTTTTCCCTCCGGTGGGCAGTTTTGTAGTCCAAGCTGCTTGCTGCTCTATACACTATTTATAGTGTTTTGTGTTCACAAATGATATTGATGGGCGTGTTCACCTTTGTACACTTTTAGTATAGTACAATCCAATTAAACATGTACAGTATATGGCAATCTAGCACGTGTAGGAAAAAAAAAATGCTAACCAAAAATTGTAAAATAATAGTTGATTAGTATCTTGGGGAAAAAAATTAGCAACGCAAAGGCTGCATCATGTAAACGACCTCTGACGCCAAGGATAAAGGGAAAAAAAAGTGCTTGCATTCCAAAATGTCATTCATTTGTTGGGTTCTCCTAGTGGAATGTTTTGTGTAGGTCCACGGTGGTCATGTTTGTGAGTGAAAGCGACATACTCTTGCCTCATCTTTGGTGGCAAAAAAGCCTCCGTGTGGTTTCACTTTGTAAACTCTGCACTAGAATCAGAATGTTCTGAAAATGAGTGGTGCCTTCTATGGTACTGAATTTTGGACATATTTGCTTTCACATCACATCCTTAAGTTAATTCCACATCCAGGTCTACAGGTTGTTGCCGTAGCGCTACTGGTTGGAGGGCTCTGGCTGAAATCTGGGACATCTCATATCTTATTTCATTGGTTCGTTTGACCTCTGATCCTCTGTGGTATCCTAATGGATCGCTGTAGCTGGTTACAAATTCATTCAGAATATAGTGACCATTGTTGTCATCATCATCTCTCCTTGTCCTCGTCCAAAGGGAGCCAGACGATAAGATATCCACTGTATATCCTTATATTCCCAGTGCTGTCTCCATCCATTCATCCATCCATCGATCCGGGTTCCACTCGAAGCATCCCCCCCATGAGAAGAACCTGGCGCAGTGCTGACGTTTAGCTTCCACTTTTCAATTACACTTGAACAACCTTTGCTCTACACACATTCTTTCAGGCCGGTTTGGCAGGGGACAATAATGCTCCAACCATAGGAGGGACCATGCTGTCCAATTACTTGCCCAAATTTGATTGGACAGCGCAAATGGTCAATCGGTAGTTGGAGCATTCCCATCTGCATTGATTGGCAAATTGTAGAATTGTTTGGTAGCTTTGTCAACAGCAAGAGGACCTGGTTAGCATCAATAAACAATATTTCCATTCACTGATCGTTGGGTTTGTCATTGCCAGATGCCATGTCTCCTCCCTCGACAGCTGTCATTGAGGTGGTTGAAAACTCTGTGACCCTTCGCGCCAGAGGATTTGTGCTTTTGAGAAGCTCCATGGCAGAGACTCTGGATCCTCCACCAGCTGACTTGCTGCCTTTCTTCTGAAGCAGGGCCATGAAGTTCTCATTGCGCGAGCTTGATCTCTGACTGCTGCCTAAGGTCAAATTTCGGATATCACTCCCACTAGTGCTGTGCTTCACTGGGGATACCAGGCTCTGACGGCTTCCGAAGGAGTCTGATGGCTCTTTACGTCCAAGGACCTTTCGCTTGGACCTACATGAAGAGAGGAAAACAGAGGATAAAAAAGAAAAAAATCCTGAAACAAGGGTACAACATTAGACGCAAAATAAAGAATAAAGTGCCCCATGCCTTGCTTCGGTTCATTTGGAATACACTTTCCGACAAGATTGGTCAAACTAAGACAGACACCTTTGTGTTCAGAACATATAAAATCCAACAGAAGAGACTCCCTCCTTTTTTGTAAAAGATCCAATTCTTCCCTTTACCCTCCTCACCTCTTCTTTTCCACCTCTCAAGCTATTGTGAGCATCAAGCAAGGTAAGTCTGAGAAGACTTGTTGCTTAGAGACAGGCATAGTTGTGCTTTTGTGTGTTTGAGAGATTCTAAAAAAAAAGAGTCATGGGTAGTAGGAACTCATCCTAGTTGCCGCTAGGGAATTTTGAACTCCATTGGCCTCACACTTTTCAGTGAGTTAATGTAAAATAAGCCTTATTTATCTTAACATCTCTGAGACATTTTTAGAAGTGGCATCATCATGTTTGTATTTATCTTTGTCCATCTCAAATATGGAACTGATGCACTGTATGCATGTGTCCTTGTGTTCAAACCTGTGTATTATAGTGAAAAGGTCTTCGGTGGTGTGTGTTGCAGGTGTGCTAGCCAACAAGTCATCCTCTGTTTCTTCTGTGATATGGAGTTCTGTCTTCTCATTGGCTGTCAAGTCATCTGAGCAAGAGAGATTAAACAAGTAAAACATCACATCAATTGATTAATAAGTATATAATACAAATAAGACTTGTCACTTTTTTATCAAATCAGTCATAAGCAACAATGAAAAACTATTATAGTGCGCAATAGTTTCTGCCACTAGATGTCTCCCTATTAAAACGTTGACAACAAATCAACAAATTTCACTGGGTTTGAACGTTGTTGCAAACTTATAAATCCTCTTTCAAGGATAAGTATTTACTTCCCGAAATGAAGACTTCCCTTGTAAGAAGTAAAGCTGTATGTGCCAATTAAAGCTAAATGCACTTGTACAGCTCAAAATACACAACACAAAGGCATTATAGAAACATACCAGACCCAATCCCTGCGGTGGCCATCTTCCCTTCTAGCTCTGTCAGGGAGGAATCCTGCAGAGATGAATTAAGCGATGACTCTTTGGAACTCTCCTCGTCTGTCCCCAAGTGGTTCTCAAGATGTCCTGGCGTATCGGGAACGCTAGGAGTACTTGGCAATTCTTCTGTCAAGAATGGTACTCCAGAAGACTGAAGACCCACGGGGCTCTCGCACTGTGGCATCTGGCGTTCTGTGCTGCCATTGGTGGAGGAGTGGACTGATGAGGGAAGAAGAAGGACATTTGGCTTTTTGGGCACTGGAGGTGGAACCTGTAGAGAAATGATAAAGTTTCAAAAATGAAATGTGTAGAAATTATTCTGACACAAGTATAAATTTTTCAACTATATATAAGTTGACCTCCATGAACTGTATATTGTTTTTCACTGGAATGTACTTAATAACCATAAGAAGATGCCCATAAAATTCAGGGTTCTTTTTCACCTTGGGTTTCTTTTTGTCTGATAGCTCTGCCAGACAGGAGATTGTCATTCTTGACGGAAGTGTCTTGCTTTTGTCTGGGAGCTCTGGGGTCTCCATCTTACTGCATGGAGAGGGGAGTGAGCCCCCATCCTCAGGACCATGATGAGTTTCAACTTCAGGCTCCATCACTGGGTCTTCAAGAAGAGGCTGAGGGTCTGGGAGAGGAGGGAGATCAAAAAGGGTCTGGGAATTTGGGAGTAAGGAATTATCGTATGAAGTCTGTGGAGCCATGGTTGAATCTGTGAGACCACATGGACTTTTTGGAACCTGTGAAGGAGGCTTTTTGGGTTTGGGTTTTTTCATGACTTTGTAGATATTGCCTAAGGGCACAGGCCGATCCACAGGTGAGGCAGGAGGGGATTCGAGGGCAAGAGGAGAAGTGGAGGAGCAGGGGGAAGGAGATTTGAGGAGGAGGTTTAGCGGGGGCCGCTTAGGCAATGGTGGTTTAACAGCAACAGGTGGTTTTGGT
Organism: Antennarius striatus; assembly: GCF_040054535.1. Taxonomy (NCBI): domain Eukaryota; kingdom Metazoa; phylum Chordata; class Actinopteri; order Lophiiformes; family Antennariidae; genus Antennarius; species Antennarius striatus. The sequence continues at coordinate 3,724,023 of NC_090798.1, read as the reverse complement.
TTTGGTAATGTGGGTGGTGGGCTGGGATCCTCGCCTAGTTCTCGACCGTGTTGTTCTTCCTCGATGGTGTCAGATGCCCCATCAGGGCAGTCTTCCAAGTCACCACGGGAGACAGAGCGAAGACGAATGGTCTTAAGCTCATTCTGAGTAACCACAGGCAAGACCTGTGAAGAGCTCGGGCTAATTTTTCCTGGTTTGGCCGCCGTTGAGGTGTCAGAATGCCGTCTGCTGGCCTTTTGCTTTGGCTTGATTGAGGACAGCTCCAAATGTGCATTTCCAGGCATCTCAAAAGACAACCTAGATCTTGCAGCAGGGTCTTTGGGTGATGGTAGTGATGATTTTCTTTCTGGAATCTTTGGGCGCAACTTGCACCCTATTGTTCCAGTTGTCCCTACTGTTCCCTGACCTGCCATTTGTGGAACCGTTGGGGTGGGAGTCTCTGACTGACTGGAATAACCACTTGAGGGGGACATAAGACCTGGAGGTTTGAAGGGCGAAGATGCTTTGATGTCTGTTTCCATTGACAGCTGTGAGGGTGATGTTGCCCTGGAGGTGGAAGGAGAATCGAGCAAGGACTCAGAACTGCCTCTGACTTTCATACATTCAATCACTGTGGTACCTGTTGCTGTGCTGGAGCCTGATAAAGACCTAGAGAAGAGTGAAGAAGACAGAAGGGGAAAAAATGAAGTCATGCACATATACAGATGTACATTGGACCAAATTAGCCATATATTTTTATTTTATACCTGTATGGGTCATTCTTCCAATCTCCCAACTGCCAGTGAGAGGGGAAGGTTAGCTCCGTCTCTCCCTCCCTATCTGGTGCCTGGACCTCCAAGCTAGGAGGTCCATCAGGGCCTCCATGGCCCATCTCCTTCTCACCAACACCACGTTTTGAGGAGCAGGACATGCTTGGTAGGAGAAAATCAGGTTGGAAGTCTGGGAAGTGGTCCCTGGGAATGTGGAGACTCTTTGGCCGACCATCCCTGTAGAGACCACCTTCACGGTGGATTCTCCCCTCTGCTTCCCCAAGATTCTTCATGAGAGACACACTCCTCACGGGAGGTGGTGGTTTACGCTTGGATTTTTTAAGCGAGATAGACCGGGACCGTTGCCGCAAGCGACCATTGGTGCTATAGTCTGAAGCTGTGACAGAGATTGTGTCTGTAGTGCTAGCACTGTCTTCGGAACTCCCTCTGGGGTAGACAAGGGCGTAGTTTTCACCAAAACCCTGGAAGTTACGATACTGTTGGTGGTGGTCTATTATTGCCGTGGAATTGCCGTTTCCGGTAGACAAGTTGTTCCTATCAGGCTGGCCTAACTCCTCTTCCGTAAAGCAGAAAGTATCAGAATCTGTGGGTGTAGAAAGGGACCGCTCACGGAACTTGAAGGCGTTCGCCGCTGCAATAGAACGTGCCGACCTCTCTCGACCTCTTGTTACTTCCCCAACTGCCCCTCCTCCCCCACCTCTCCTTCCATCTGCTGCAGCTCCTTCTGTTTCACTCCGCTTTCCCATCATCGCTGACGTCAGTGAAATCCCTGGCATGTTATTTGCTTCTCTTCCAGAATGGTTTGTTGCTGATGTGAATGAACTGGAATTCGAGCTAACGGACTGTCCAGTGCTCACTAGCATCACCCCACCCTGCATCCCTCCTGTATTGCCAATGATGCTGTGCTGTTTAGGTGGAACTGCTGGGCCTTTGTTGACACTGTAACTGTAAGGCTCATTCCACGCTCCGGGAGAAAAGGTGGAGCCCTTAGGTCCATTCCAGGAGGAGGAGGGTGTGTTTGAGCACAGCAGGCCTGAGTGGTCCATAGTTCCTGGATGAAGCCGGTCTTGGGCACGTTGCTCCAAAACACTATCTGCGAAAGAGAGGAGAGGAAAAATTATTACACAGAACACAACTCATCAGGGCAAGCTTCCCTGATCATAAACTCCTCATAGCTCATATGTGGTCTCGTGAACACTGTCAGCACCAAATCTTTGAATGAACTTGGTCATAGCCCATCAAGGAAGAGTCAACGAGTTGGAAACTTTGGATAAATTATTTTCAATTTAGTACAGATACAAATTTTGGCTTTTTTTTGAAGTATCTAAAGTATTTTTGACTTGACCACAAGACCACAAGAATTTGGCTCTACTATTAAAAAATTCATCATGGATGTTGACCCCTCTGTGTGGTATTGTTGGAGAAAATAAATATTGCATTATTCAACTTAACTTAATCTTCCATGTCACAAAATCAATTGAAATCCATCACATAGATGCAAACTAGTTGTTCCATTTCCCACCTGTTTACATGAACCTTCTGTATTGTCCTTGCAAAAGACTAGGTTGCAGTTAATAAAGCAATTATACAAAATAGTTCCTCTCGGCTGGCAACATCGTCCTCCACAGACCTGAACATATTACTGCAATATCTGGGAAAAGATATTATAAGCATTAATCGTAATTTTCTTTTTCAAACTCAAAACATATCAGTTGGACTTCTACCAAGCAAAGACTAACTCAGCAAATCTACATTTCTAGTCATCAAGTTCTCACCTGGCCTATGCACCATCCTCCCACCAGGTAAAAACAACTCCAGCATTTTTGTTTAATCATTCTAGCCAAGTACATGAGTACAGTGATAGCTTTCATAGTCAAAATAAGTAAAATTAGTAATCAGTAAAATAAAGAGTTTATTGCATATTTAAAATGTAGAGCATAATGGAAATAAAAGTCTGTGTTTGTTCCTTCTTTTAAGCGTTTGTCTGCAGTTTGCATGAGCAATAATAGATCACACCACTGAGAGCTTTTTTTAACGGCAACACGGACCTGCAGGTAAGGTTGTGTCGAGGTCAGAGTGCGTCTTCCTCAGGGGGAGATTCTGGTGGAAGGTGTCTGTTACTGGTTCTAGAGAACGAGGCTGCTGGTGGAAGGGGTCCCCAGGAGAGGGGGATGGGGATGGGGAGTGCTGGAGGAGGTCAACACCGTGGAATTTCCCTCCTCTCCCACCGTCTCCTTCACCTGGAGGAGAAATAAAGTAAAGAAACACAACAGTCAGGGTGAGGAAAATTCAATAAAACAGTAAATCGAATCCTGTTGTTGACATTGTAGCGAGTAATAATTCTGAATGTGCTGATCTTCTTGTGTTCCTGTGAGGGACAGAATGACAGGAAAACAATTTCCATAATAGTGTTTGTATAAAAACAGTCATACTGAAATTGAAGTTCAATCTCATTATGAGTCAATTTTTCTGACTAAAATACTTCAAGGAATATTGAGAGCTAGGGCAGCCTCAAAACATTAAGGGATAAGATTAAAGCAGCGATAAGGCATATTTCTGCATGCAAACAATGAGACCGATCATTTCTAGTGCTTTCATTTTGTTTTTATTGCAAGAAACAAAAGTGAAAAATATTTTCTTCGAATTTAAATGTGGAATACAGTATTATTATATCCTCTGCTAGAATAACATGATCTTGTCATTCTCACCAATCTGTTGCTTTTCAATTTAAAACTAACCAAAATCACGCACCTAATGGAGGTTTTGTATCACCTTCTTTGAAAATACCACATGTAAAAAGAGTGCATGGGTACAATGTAATTTAACAACACTTGTAAGAAGGCTTGATGTCTGCTAAATTTTGGGCTGCTAAAATTGCATCAGACTTGCTTAAACTATTTGTAAAGCTCCTATCATTGAAAATAACTATTGAAATTGTGTAATTACATGTTTGAGCAACCTCATTAGAATTTTTCTGACATTTTTCTGTCTACATGTTTGTATGGTGCAGTCTTACTTCAATCCAATGTCACTTAAAACAGATGCTCTTGTGAAAACCTGCTTTTCTGTTGTACTGCTTGACCGTCTGTTGTCTCATCTGGGCAGACAGTAATCCAGTGAGTCATCTGAAGCAGCAGGTTCCTACTTGATTACCTCAATGACAAGCAGTGCTGTCTCTCACCGGCTGTATAATTCAGTCAGGCTTCTATTAAGCCACCAACCTTGTTTTACAAAGAAAATCATACTAGGTAGAGTCTAAATGATAGCTTCATGTTAACTTGTTTCCAAATAAAACACAACAAGTATAAACCGAGTTTACATAAAGAATACTGCATTATTTTACATTTATGATTTAAATTGGTTTCACAAAAGACACTTTAAAAAAAAGAATGCAGGTATACATATCTCTGCTTTTTGTTGTTCATCGTTTCATTAACTACTTATTTTGCAAACTCTTAACCAATTTGGCAATAATTGAAACATAGTAGAGCCGTTTTTTTGTACAAATAACCCCTTCATCCTTTTCCTTATCTTTATCTCCCCATACCTGTTCATCTTCTATATGCTTAAAGTACTTTCAGTCACAAAAAAGCTCCGTCACACCATCTTTCCATCTTGTTTCTAGTTGTCTTTTTGTTGTAGAGCTGGGTATGAATTATACATCCAAGCATTGAACAACAGAGAACTACAAATATTGAGCTATACAAGAGACCAAATAGGAGGCTAATCAACCCCACATAACAATATTCCCAAGACAAAAAATTTGCAAGTAATTAAACTCAGTGATGCTGTTTGTATCCATTTTTGCAGAACAAAGCCCAGAGACAGTATTTGAGAGAAAACCCGGGCGTAGAGCATCACTTCGGTTTTCTTCACCCAGCGCAAGGGTCAAAACCCGGCTGGCCACACAGAAGCGATACAACACCAATGATTTTTTTTTTTCTCCTGTACTGAGGTGATAATAACTTTGAGCACATTACTGGTCGGACCTACGTACATGGTGATGAAACACTGATTGGACAGCTATAGTTGAGACCTGAAAAAAGGAAATGTTGAACTCAGGTATTCATTGATCTTCTTGAAGACTAGACTACCTTTAACCGTCTTTTCCTTAGCTGCTTATATAGAATCAAGGTCACATGTTCTGCTGGAGCCAATCGTAGCCGGCTACGGGCGGGATACGGGTGAGGCTGCTGTGCCAACATGCTGCCCTAAAATCAGATATCTACACTTTTTTTTTTTGATGTGCAAGTCAAAAATGTACAAAATAAAGAGGCCCAGACCGATATTATGAAACCTAAAGATTTAATTTAATGGATAGTGTGGATGGCTCATGCAGCATGGGCTTTGGTTTACTGGGATATTTCTACCACCCACTTCCTGCTAGCCTGTAAGCTTTATAATCCTGAATTTATCCAGGACAAGTGATGCTATTGCAGTCTTCAATTCTATGCGGCATTAACCGCCTCTTTTTTTTTCTTTTTTCTTTTTTCAGAACACTATCTTCACTCTCAGTAGTTTGGGAGTCTTTGTGTTGCCTAAGCAGCCATAAATAGATTCAACTATCAGTGGCCTTCACTGAAGACACAGTATGAGGATAAATTAATCATAACATATCCTTCCAATGGTATTTCGGCAATGCTTTCCTGCCTGCTGTGAGTGATCAGGTCATTGCGGGTGATGTGAAAAATTGTTGCTGCTAATTTTGACAAGCTGACCTTGATCTTCCGCAGAAACACCAAACTGAGATCAGATCAAAATACTGTTTAACCCTCAAATAGGATAATCATCACTTCTGCAAATAATTAAACTGTGGTACAAAAAAAATATCTTCTGAACATTCTTCCCTCTATAATCAGTATATACTGACACCACTGCTACATGTCTGTCTGGCCTGCCTCCAATCCTCCACAGTGTTTTCCCACAATGCCACAATGACTAAGACATGGGAGCAACATTCAGTTGGCACTTTCTCGTCCTATGCTCCATTTTCATAACAGGATTAAAAAAAAAGTCAACAGGATAAACAGTTTATCAGAGTTTTATATGTACATTTGGCTATATGTACTTTCAACTTCTGTACCTGGGAATATCCAACAAGATTTGCTCTTATTCTCTTCATGTACATTAGCAGGCTGATACAGTCCTGCATGTCTGTGATGTTTTCCACAGAGGGCAGAAGAAAAGAGTCAAAAAAATGTTGAAACCACAAATGTTAGAGAAGGTTGTGATAGTTAGGTTTAGTGATTAAAAAGCACATCACAGGACATTAACAATATATTTGGTGGTGGTCTGACACATAAAGGTAACGTAGTTTTTGTAGCTAGACTGCCCAAAACCATTTCCAGCAGTAGGGCAGCATTTTGTTTTTGTTTTTTTTGCCTTAAATATATTAAGTTCCCTAAAAACACAACCAAAATAAATGGAAAATGAATCTGAGAGTGCAAATTAGAAGGTTTTGTCAGCAGAATATCCAAAATCTCTTCCACATACTGCAGTTTGTTTGTTTTTTGTTTACTTTTTTTTATATTCACAAGACAGTGAAAATGTCTGTTTAAAATTTGCAAATGATATCTTTTCAAACCAGTTTGGGATCTCGTGGGCTTCCAGAGACGTGGATTAGACCGGATGAACTGTTGGTGTTGTTGTTGTTTTTTCGTTTGTTTTTTACATTTTAAAAAACTATTTCAGTATTTTATGAGAATGCCATTCATCTATGGGGGCTGCTTTCATTTTTTATTAACCTGTTCCTTTAAGCCGTCTCATCAGCTCCTGATTAAAATAAAAACATTTTTATTCTTTGTTTAAATGAATACAATGGGAGAGCCATTCAAACTGCTGCCTCGGATGGATTCCCTTAACAAATGTTGGATGGAGTGCAGGCGGTAGAATTTGCCAAAACCCTGAAAGTTCGTCCTCCTGTCAGATTCGTGGAAGAAGGAGGAGTTGCAGGTAAATAGAGAGGATTAGACCGTCTGCAGCTCAACAGCTTGAATGACAGTCTGGTTCAACTAAACTCCACATTTACAAGCTGTCATCTTCCCTCACTGATATTCTGAACATTACATTCAGAACTGCATTCACAAAATGCCTGTTCCGCTATAAATGGCAGCATTTCCAATCTGTTTCCTGCACATTTCATTATTTAATTTTCTATAGTATCAGTAAAAATGCACTGATTGTAAAAAAAGAAAAAAGCTAATTCTAATTGACTTAAATAGGCTACATTGCAACAACATTTGGATCTTTGTCACATCCAAAATGTTATTGTGTCCAGTTAAAGTAAGAAAATCAACTACTCATCCATCTCACCAACAATGAGTTTGTTTTTCTCAAGAAAGAGTTCTTTTCTAACTGCTTGTCCTTGCAGCGTCACAATCTGATTGTCCTTCAGTTTACAACTGAATAAGAAAGCCGCTTTGCTGAAATGATCTCTCTGTCTGTCTGTAACTATATCATGCACAGGTTCACATTTAGGATCAGACATTAACAAATCATGCTTGTATATTATCATGAAATGCCAAAGATAATGGCACTGAGGGTTAGTGTCAGTCTGTATGGAAGTAAGCAAAAACTTTAAAAAATCTTCTCAATAGGATCTTAGTGTATCTTTTGGAATTTAGTCATCAAACCTCTGTAAAAAGAAAAAAGAAAAAAGAAAAATCATTGATGAATTGATGAATGTCTTATGCAGTCTGTCTGCCTGTTCTGCACCCGCATCTTCTCTGCCAGCATTTTGTCAGTCATTCATGAAAATTGCCAAAGTGCAGGAGAAAGAGGACGGAAAGAGAAGGAAGAGGTGAGTGGTGACAACATGTTCCCTCATTATCCTTCATTCATTATTCCTCCATCCTGCATCCCTCCATCCAACTCTTCCCTTCCGCTAAATACATTTCTCTCCATCTTTCTTTTTCCCTCTTCAGCGTCTGGCTTCACTTGCATGCTTACTTCCTCTCTTTTTATTTGCCAATATTTTTTTCCCCTTTGTCTTTTTTCTAAAGGAGGAAGAGGGAGAACTTGTGGCGAGTTACCATGGCAACAGCAAGCTGGCTGCAAGCTACCTGTTCATTGGTTTGCAGAGAAGGAGAGAGTGAAAGAGACTGAGGGGCATCTCTCTTTCACTCTATTTACCATATTTTTCTTGTCAACAAGACCAAAACCACTATATCATCCATCGATCCAAAAAAAAACAGAACTTCTTCTTCCTCTCTGCCAAATAGATCTGCTGTCCTCCAAAAATCTACAATGAGCTACGGATTTGGCGTGAAGCGATGTGCCCCTTCATTAGTATGAACACGGACACTAGGTTATTCTGCCTCAATGCAGCATGCAGCTCAATGCAGAACAAATGACCGACGCTTAAAAGGAGTATATCAGAATATTTGACATTGACATTATGCTGTCATTTTTAGTGATATTAATACAAAATAAAATAGTTTTAACGACCAGACTCCACTACAACATGGTAGATGTCAAACACATGCACCAGTCAAATCCCATTGAAGTAAAAACACCATGTGGCAACAAACTGCAGAACCTTTTCAAAACGATTGTATTATATTGTAAAGAGTGTCTTTATTCTGTTACGCTTTTCTATAGAAACATTCAGAAGGTGTAAAATGTTATCTGCCTTGTTTTGCTTGTGCAACGTAGGCAGAAGTAAAGACGGCACCAGATCAGGCATTCGCTATAGGACACAAACGAGATGTGACGTTTCGACAACATATTAAGTGACCCACAAGAGAGAGCGGCTAGCATCTAACTCAAATAAGACAAGCTGAGAAATGTCTTCAAACTGACAAGATCGACCATAACAAGGAAGTAATTGATTGTTTTCTTGTAAAAACATCACAGAAGACGATGCTGCGGGTGTGCTGTATGTCACATCTCTTTCACTAGTAAAGGAGAGTCTTTTTTTTTTTTTTTTTTTTTTGCTGCGCTGCAGCACCACAGCGTACGACGAATACAGAATGGATGAGGAAGTTGGACAGAGTTCTGACACAAATAAACCCTTTGTTGGTGTTTGTCTTTGGGATTTGCAGACAGAAAATAAAGAGAATACAGTCTGGGGTTTGTTTGTTTTTTTTGTCTCATCTCTCTCTGTTAACTCAGATATCTCTGGACAATAAAAACAAAATCAGGATTGTGATGAAATTGAAGACAGGGATACGTATTATTTACTAGATGTGGACGGATCGGCCACAATAACCCTGACAATAATACTCCTGCAGCTTTTGAGCTGTATGTCAGTGTGTGTCTCATTTCTGTTTGAATTACAGGTGGAGAAACAGAACACAATTAAATAGTTCCCATCACTAAAACTTAATGAACTCCATCTACATTATGGTGCTAACGAACTCTCTCATATTCTGTTTCTGCCACCATCCTTCTTCTTCACCTCTACGATATCCACTGAGTACGTCGCCACAGGCATGCCTCATTATACCTGATCTTCTTCTCCCCCTACACAGTGGGTGAGGAGGGTGAGAGAGTGTAAAACGGACAGAGGAGGGGGAGAGACAAAGAGATATTAAACTATAGATGGATGTGCGCAGCAGAAGGAGGGGAGAGGCACTCAGTGACGCAGTTGCTATGCCAAAAACTGAAAGGACCACACGTGCACATTTGCACATGTAGATGCACACACACACACACATGTACACACACACACACACACACACACACACACACAAAGTAAACAAGAAGACAGCTCGGTTGAGACGAGTGGAAGCAGGAGTGTCAGAACGATGTTACCGAGGATGACCACAGCATACTAACGGCTCCGACAGCACACAAAAAAGGACGACACACAACAAGTAGAGGAGGCAGGAGAGACGGGCGAGGGCGATAGCGAATGAGGATCATGATGAGAAAATGTTCTTGACGTCAATTTTTTTTTTTTTTTTCCCCTCTAAGCTGTAATTTGTGTGAAATGCGCGTGTGTGCGTGACTGTGAGTGAAAGTGTTGCGTGCTTGCATCATTCAGCGTAAAACCTGTGAGTTACAACTTCTGGCATGAATGTGGAGTCTGCGAGCAGACATCTCTTGCTGTTTCATGCATCCCTTTTGTTTTTATGACTAAATTAGACTGAATATGCAAAATTCAGCAGGGATGAAACCTCTCACACAATTACCTGCTGAGTTTATACCGTAGCGTCTCACCATATGCAACCTGAAAGCATCGAAACTACATTCAAATGTGTTTTTTGAGTATTTTCTAATCCATCTTCTTATCTGTAAATCTCTTGTTTTCTTTTCTCTCCGGTAAAGTGTGTGAAAAAGAATTTGCATGATAGTTTTTGTCAGCCAACCTGTAACACATTCAGCATTCAGACTACAGAAATATAACGCTCCTCTAATCCTTCAACAAAATCTTTGGGGAACTAAAGATAAAATACCAGCTAACACGGGGGCCATTTTAGCAGCGTATAACTATTAACTATTACAGACTAATAGCAGCAAGTTAAAGTTATGCTAAACTCCAAGGAGACCAAGAGTCACTGGCACTTTGCATTTCCTTTCAGTCTAATTTCCCATGGCTCTCATTTTTACAGCTGTCACAGAAAAGAAACAGCCCCCTGGAGAATGACACAGACTGTGCAAATCTATTTTTTTGTTCTCTGAGGCATTAAGTGCATCGAGCAAAGTCAACGAGGTTTTCTTTTTATTTATGAAGTAAAAGAACTACATGAAAAACTGAATTAGTCTCACCATTCATGTTACAACGTACATTGTTTTGTCAATGACGCACCCAGAACCATCCAACAGATTAAAAACGCTGATATTCTGATATATATTCTATTTAACTTTATTTGTCTGATCTGTTTGGAACACCTAAACACCAACTCAATTCTAAAGTTCTTCTTAATCATACCTGTGACGTCAAGTGGAATGACGTGACCCAGCGTGCGTCTCCCCAGGTGCCAGCGTGGTTTTTCCGCAACAGGAGGTCCGACTGTAGCTGAAGTTGCAGTGCTGCTGCTGCTGTTGTTACTACTCCAGCCCAGCGGGGGGCGATCTGACCCACAGGGCGACGGGGTCGGAGAGGGAGACGGGTCGGTCATGGACCTCAGGCCGAACACCGAGGAGGTGGTTTCATCTTCATAAAGCTGTTTGGATGCCGGCTGGAAAGACAAGACTTGGAGTGTTAGCTAAAGCCACAAGTTCAACAAGTCGTAAAATATTTCTGAAATAATCGGCTAATGAACAGGATTATGGTGACTATGTTAATCCACACAAAATATAAAGGTTTTATGTGGATTTTTTTAGAGATTAATATAAAAATATAAATTATTGTAGCTTTAAAAAGAGGAATCCACTGGTTTTTCAAGGTATCCATATAAAGTCGACATTCCTTCTGACCAGAATTTTGCTTTAAATTCGTTTCAAGCAGAATTTGGTGCAATTCAAGAAGATGATAGCTGGTGCAGATTTGGAGAAAACCATAGCAACATAGTAGTAGAAGAGGAAAATAGGCATAAATATAAGAAACAGGATCTGACAAACAGTAGAGATGCTGTTGGTGCAATCCCAACTGGGAGGCAACTGGCATCTGTCAGACACGTTACCGAATCTAAGGTCAAACATCGCTGCCGACAAACCCTCGAGCTTGCAATGAAATGGCTGTGGGGTATGCTGCATTGCAGGAAACACTCGTTTCTGATGAAATACGCATGAAGAACATGTGCATGTACTGTAGAAATTCAAAATGTCTTTCGGGAATCTGCCAAACTCTAATTGAAATGAACCCAAACAGATTAACTTATTAACTTAACGGTGCTCCCGAACTGCTTGCTGAAGGGACAGAGTGTCAGTGTGCGGAAAAATGTGCAGTAAAGTCACTGTAGGAGTCCATCAAGCAGACATAACGGCACAGTTCAGGGAAATAGCTTGAGAATCATTAGCAGTAAAGATGGAGAGGAGAGTGGAGATGGAGGAAAAGTAGCTATTTTCTTTTCTTGATCCTTCACAGATATATACGTAAACATGATGTACCTTTAATCTGGTCTCACATCCCTAAATCAGACTGCAGCCATTCAGCTGTGCTTCAATTAGCAGCAGGTTGCTAGAAATAGCACCAATGTCATTTTTATTTTATTTTAAGTCTGATCAAATGTGAATGACATTTCCATTTGACATTAAACACATTTGTTTATGGGAATCTGCTGAGTGTGAATCTCAGAGAGGATGAAGGGAGCGGCAGAACGAGAGGCAGAGCCAACAAAAGTAATGAGGCATTTTGTCAGGAGATTGTTCGGCGATGCTGAAGTAGGGATTTGTTGGCTATGAAGAAGACAAATGTTAGCCTGCTATGTTACTGATGAAAATAAAGTCCAGTTATCTTACAGTACAATACAAGGGCTTGCATTAAACACACATTAAATGACTGCAAGAACTTGTGTAATAGGAGGAAGTAAAATTTTCTATGTTATCTAATCTTCATTTTTGAATTAAAATGAAAAGTCCTCTATGTAGTCCTATGATCAGATCGACAAAGGAGTGGGGAATGAAACGTGTAACTTCTGCTTTAACAAGTAGAGAAAAAAGATAGTTTAGAATTAGTTTAAAAATAAACTTTATATAGACGGGAATGAAAGGGCAGAAAGGGCAGAAAGAGTGGGATGGAGTGAGTTAGAATGAGTCTAGTGGAAATGTCAAAAGAGGAAGAAAAGTGAGAAAGAAATGTGTGTGTGCGTGTGCGTGTGCGTGTGTGTGTGTGTGTGTGTGTGTGTGTGTGTGTGTGTGTGTGTGTGTGTGTGTGTGTGTGTGTGTGTGTGTCTGCACATTTACCAGGAAGATAAAATCAGGTCTCTTGTTGTTGAGAGAGATGGGCGATCGACTGAGCGAGGTGGACGTGTCGTCTGAGCTCTGCGAGGACGGGTGACGAAAAGTCTGACCGGTCAGCTTGGAGTCGTACAACTGCTCCTCAAAATCTGCACACACATGCACACACACACACACACACACACATGCACAAAGAAAAGAGAATGAGCTGCTAGTTAAGCTGCATCTTGTCTGCAGCACACAAACTCCTACATGCAGACAGTTGAACCCAAACTCACACCAGATTTCCCTTCTGCATGGCTGATGGCTCAGAGCGCCGATCTAGAACGACTGCTGCAGCTACTGTCCAGGAATCTTGAAGCGCTCCTCAACTTAGTTTTAAACCCTGTCATTCATCATTCTCCTTTTCTCTCTTGTTTCCTTCTTTCCTGTCCTTCTCCTCTCCCCCATCTTGGACCTTTCATCTCATGCTTTTTTTTTTTCTAGCCAACCGCTTCTTCCCTCTCTAGCAGCTTAGACGACTCCCCCTCGGGGCCATTGTAAACAGATTCCTTACCCCCACCCCACCACACACACACACACACACACACACACACACACACACACACACACACACATGCACGCACACATGCACACACACGCCCCCTTCACAGCCCCTCAGCCAATCCTTTACCCCAAACCACAGCCGCCGACCCACCGTCCTACTGATGGCTTGAGAGAAAACACGGCATCAATGAGGTGTGGAGTTTAAAGCCAAACTTGCATCCCCAGAAAAAATGTGTTCTTTTCTGCTCAGTTATCATTGCCTAGCAACAAAACAACAACAAAGTATATCAATACTTTCTCAGTCACCAAAGAGTAGTAGATGAATTGATTATATGAGATAATTTAGTCAAGAATGGGACCTTATCAGAATATACTGTACAGTGACACATTCAGAGTTACAACAGGGTAATGTATTGATTAATGTTATTAATTATAGGATACATTTTGTTAGTGCAACAACATTGAAACTGACAACTAAATCAAGTTGCAAATGTAGTATTCCTAGTATTTTCCGATTATAGATATATTACGTTTGGTGAGACTGAAAAACAGTTGGAAAAAAATTGACACTGTGTTCGAGGAAAGTGTGTCTGAGTCATGTGATCTAACAATTTATTGACTAAAATATTAATGCATTTGGAGAGTAATCAATAACAAAAAATTTAAATTACTCCATAAAGAAAAAAATTGTAGCCCAAATAATAATTTTTAAAAAATATGAGGAATGGAAAAAAGTTATCAGAGGAGAAATCTGACTAAATGAGCATATATCATAAAGAGAATCAAGCACACCCTAAATGTAATCTGAAATTTTGTCTCTTATAAATTCAAATATTTACAATATTTCATTTATTTACAGTAAAGCCGCCATGAAAACACAGATTTACCTTAAACAAATTGAAAGGTATTGATCGAGGTGAAGAATCAACAGAGAATCACTTCCCAGATGTGTCATTCCCCAAAACCTCCGTGTAGCTTTACAACACATCTCAGCTCATTGTTTTGATTTTATGGCCACAGATTTAGAGTTTGGGATCACGGCTCTCATCACAGTTTCCAGCCACAGCAGGCAGATGCTTTCAATAAAAAGCCCTTAAAAGAGAACCTGCCTGGCGCCAAACAGCAGCAGCAAAGCCAGAACAGGGCATGTGATAGAGTCTCAACCAACTCCCAAAGGTAAAATTTATATATATATAATTTTTTTTTATTTTATTTTATTTTATTTTTTTAACAGTTTCCAGAGACATTCATCGTTCTTTGAATACCACCCCCTAGAGGCCAGCATTGCAAGTTATTTTCTTTAAATGAAATAAATGTGCGTCGGTTATGAAAATATGAGCCAACTCAGTCCAAAGACGGCATTCTGTCATACTTGATGGTCACTTTTGTAGTGAAACCAAACCTGCTGAATTATCTCACATTCATTTTACTGACTGCTGGGGATCCTGCAGCATCCATAGGGCTCTGCAGTTGAACTGGTTGGTGATTGCATCGGCTTTAAAATCTATGAGCTGTAATGGCCTTGTGACTCTGCCGCACAGCCTGGTAAACACATTTAATAGTTTACACACAAAAAAAAGTTTGACAGGTGACAGATTTACGTAAGTGCAGACAATGTGGGAGTGACTTGGAGTCATGAAGTCATGACTAGAAATTAAAACACAGCAGCGACACCGCAAAATACAAAAAAATATAATGATGTGTTTTTGTATTTGTGCAGGCGGTCCAAACACCCACATATCCGTTTGCTGGTTTTTTTTTTAATGACATTTGGAATCACTGCTGTTGACGTTTTCTTTCTCCTAAAGTACAAACTGCCAGCAGCAGGTTCACGTCTCCCCGAAGAGCAATTGTGCCTCTAAACCGAAGAGTGAACACAGGACAGCGTTTGCACACTGAAAACTCTCACAACCTTCAGCACAGATTAGGAAGATGTACTAATATATGTCTGCTGTCGTTATTCAGTCGACATTGAAAGGGTTTGTAGACTCAAACATGCCAGACATTATTTCATTGAGACAATGAAAGACTCGATGAAAGTTGGGATTCCACATTTTATAAGCTGCTTTTTTTTTGTTCTTGTTCATGAGAAACGCTGAAAGCAACTTTCCATATGTTGATAGTTAGGTTTTTATCTCTTTCTATTTTATGTGGGGAAATAAAAACATCAGGTGAAAGCAATGAAAATAACTAAAAATGTAAATTACATTTACATTTTACAGAGAGGGCAAGATTCACGCAAGAGCACGCCTGCCAGGGTGAAGAAAAAAAACTACAGTACAGGAGAAAAAAAAATGTTTAGAACATGTTTGGGAACATGTATGAAAATGTTTTTTCATGGTTGGTTTGGTGATTGGTTGGTTGGTTGGTTGGTTGGTTGGTTGGTTGGTTGGTTGGTTGAAAGGTCTGAGTAACATGTTCGGTTGTGATTGCGATTGGTACAGACGTAACAGATGATTTCATTAAAAATATAAATCAACTGTTTTGCCAGCCAATCACGATGAGTCATTTATATAAATGGGTGTGTCCAGATCTGTGAGGCACACCCACAATGCTGCACCTTTTCACGGCCTTTTGCCAGTTCCTCAGCAAGTTATCAGTCACTTCCATTACACATTTAAGAAAATGTGTCCCTGGCTAATTGTATTCACTGAAGCATATTAAGAACCTGCTGCTGCTGATAGAGAAAATATATATTTTGCCCCGTTAAAAATAATTGATTATAAAATAGTCTTGACTGTTGCATGCAAAAACAGCAGGATCAGCCAGTAAGTAAACAGCGAGCAGAAGCCAAATCTCATCTCAGCCAGACTGAAACGACCCGAAGAATTGAGGCATCAGCAGAAGTCCAGAGACACAGGGGGTAAACATACTGATAAGAGAGAAGAGTGTGATGAGGAGGCAGAAGAGGTGAAGGAGAAGTTGATGAAGATGGAAGCGATGCAAGGTAGGAGGAATAAAAAATAAGAGGTAACGTGGGGTGAGGAGGAGGATATCAGGGAACTATATGAGGGGGGCGATGGCTCATAAAAGACCCACAAAAGAAGAGGAGATGACTGATGAAAAGGATAGAAATCACGAAAATAAACTGGACGCAGTGAAAGACGAGGTAGAAATCAGATAATGTGGTAAATGGTGGAGGAAAGATGAACTAACAGGATGACAACCGGTAAAAAGGCTACATTAAGAACACAGAGCAAATGATTAGGTAGAGGTAGGGATAAATGTCAGAAAGGGGAAAGAAGAAACAGACAAGACGGAAGGAGATTATGTGGGCAGAGAAAAAGAGCCTGTGGAAAAATGGAGAAGAAAACAGCACTGACACGGCGGGAGAAGTTGGACGGTAGGTTTTGTCAGTGTGTCAAAGCTTGATTTCTGTACAAAATATGGATTTTGTAAAACAGAAAAAAAATGGAAGGAGCTTCTAATGCTTAACTAGAAAGGTTACAAGAAGCTTTAAAGTTTCTATTAATTCAAAATCAATGTTTTTATTGCAGCTGTTTTTTTCCAGCTTAATCATCCGTCCATCGATCCATCCATCCGAATGGATCCTTCTTCCATGTTTCACCAATTTCTGGGGTTTCACACTATGAGTTTCACCGCTACACAGGTGGAGACCCACTGTGAACCTATTAAAATATCAAAAGGCTGTTTCCATGACAACTATTTAAACCAAAAAATTTCACGTTTTTTTAACACAACCATGGTTTTTGTTTTTTTGGGGGGTTTTTTAAAAACAGTGTTCCAATCTAGTTGCATGTGTTTCCAAGTGACAAGTGTGTGTAGTTGTCAGAGTACGATGCACTGTGTTGTGTCGCTAGTAAAGTGATTACGGTCGTGCACATTCAGCGCTTGTCAATGTCAGTGAACAAGAACATAACCCATAGCTTCCTGTTCAGGTTTAGTGAAACACCGTTTAGTGAAACAGTGTATAGTTGCAAAACTCAATAGCTAACGCGTCATTTCTTGCATACTCAGTCAGTAAACGAGAGATTGCGTAAAGAATTAAATGTAGGGAGGTAAACATGGTAACAACTGTATGATTTATGTGTTATAAAAAATTGTATGAGATGAAGATATGCATTAATAAAACCTTATAAAACACCAAAAAAAAGCTCTTTTTTTTAAACCTTTTAACAATAGTAAATCACTTGCTGACCATGAAGCCACGATCAATAAAACCTCTTCCTCTACAAATCATTAGAAAGCATTGCCTGAGTTCGCCGTTGCAGCTGAGCTCATGAGTTTTGCATTTAAGAGCAATTTTGAGATTTGCCATTAAATAGTCTCACGACAGATAACACAGCTTTTTTGCAAAAATATATATAAATTATGCTAAAAATATGTATTACATAATGATAAATAATGATACACTGCAATGCACTGTATTAAAATAACCAAAAATATACAGGTAAATGATAATGGGTCTTTTTTGACCAGCTACACATACTTGAATATATGCAATGATTAATGATTCAGGAGAATTTTCAGCTTTTACTCACATTACTCCGAATTCTTTTTCCATTGTTGAATCCCGCAGAATCAACCTGTTAGCAAATTACACTAAATGTGTTACCTGTAGTTTTAAAGTTAAATGTGTGAAAGCAAACACTGCATAATGACTGGCAGAAACCCAGTCCTTAAAGGCAGCACTAAAGGAAAGAGAGAGAAGGTAAACAGTTGTAGATCCATGTGTTAGATAGGAGAAAAGGCTCCAGCGGGTGCAGCTCAGCTACATGGCTTTAGGCTACTGTGGTGGGAAAATGAGGAGGGGGGGGAGGAGAGATGCCATTGGTGTGCAGGGTGTAAAGGTATGCCGGTCACTCCCACCAATACACACAAAAACAGACACACACACGAGAAAGGGCGACCTTCCCCACCCCCCTGCCTCGATCTAGACAAGCAGGCCAAGCACTCATGCAGCACTAACCTGTACATTGTGTGTTAGTGTGTAGGTGTGCATGACAATCACACATTTAGATATTTGAGTGCTTGTGCAAAAAAAACATATATATATATATATATATATATATGTATAAATGCTTAACTTAAGTTTACATGCAGGATTCTGTGTGTTCAGTGCATCCATTCATAGATAAACCCAGCCATCCTTAACGTTATGCGCCCCGATTGTGTCAAATTTGGGTCACCCTTTCTTTTCTCTTCTAGGAAAATGAAGATGGGGGGGGCAGAAATTTACAATACCCCTCTTTCAGTGCAGGCTGAGAGTTTGTTTGTCTGAGTACACTATGAGCACACAACTAGGGATGTGTGTTTGAGTGCACTGGCACTCAAATGTCCTTGTCCTTGTGATTGAACGTGCACCATTGATCAATTCATTATAAGGAATAAGGAAAAAGGGACGGTGATTGTTGGAATGAGTGTGTCCTTAAAGTGGATGGTTGTGACCTACAAGGGCATCTTCGCCCTACTTTAATCTGGCCGTAGAAACCACAAGGAGGGCTTTTAATTAATTATTTGTAAGCACAAACTTTGGATATGACTCTTCTCAGATATTTATGGATGACTATGTGATGCAAAATGTACAAATGAAGTAAAATTCAAGAGGAGGAGTCTTTACTTAGTCTTTACTTTTTAGATGTCGACCAAAGACACATTGGAAGTAGCATTCTAAACTTTTATCAGTGGTAGCAATTCTAACCTGAATGACAATTTAAATAAGACATCATGACATTCTATAATTAGTTAACTAATCAGATTTATATCTTCAGATATATTTAGTCCTGTTTTAAATCAAATCTCAGATTCACTCCT
Organism: Antennarius striatus; assembly: GCF_040054535.1. Taxonomy (NCBI): domain Eukaryota; kingdom Metazoa; phylum Chordata; class Actinopteri; order Lophiiformes; family Antennariidae; genus Antennarius; species Antennarius striatus. The sequence goes on along the minus strand of NC_090798.1, from coordinate 3,705,148 downwards.
GGTACAAACTGTTCACGACTTCAAAATGTCTGATCCGAGATTCTGCTGTCTGATGTGATCCCAGGGGGTTAAGATTTCGTTATTCAATGTATGTCCAACCTTCTGTTCTCCAGAGAAGCATAAAAAAAAGTACGCTTTGTTCAATTCCAAGGCCAAATCATCAGCCTATGTTTTCAAATCTGCAAACATAAACCTGGTTAAGATCTGATCTGAGCCCTTTTACAGTTAAACTCACACAGTATACAACTTTGGGGGGGACAGTTTTTTTGGGGGGGTGTCACAAAGTCCAGTTTGGATGACAGATCCATGCATTTGGAGAGGGGATTAGCCCTAACCACAACAACTCACACCTGACTTTTGTCTACAATGGGAAACAACCAGCATGCAATGTTGGATTAAATGATTTCAGCAACAGAAAGCTAAACTTGTTTCCTATCTACTTCCTGATTTTTGGTAGATTTAAAATAATTGCATACAAACAAACTTTCGTGAAGGAAAAGCTTTTGCTAAAAAAACACCGAAAAAGTATTCAGATTTCAACTACCACCAGAAGTAACACATTTCACATATTGCAAAGTTATCTACTAGGAATTTTCCTTTGTGTCTGTTGGGCAGGGCATCTCTTGATGATGAGGATGATAAGTTAATGCAAGTTGAATCTTCTTACTGAGTAACCTTGAATATTTTGCAGGAGCACTAATGCAACATTAAAGGCTAAGTGTTATGTGAAGCACAATGGGGCCAAACTGGTTGGATCGCTACTAATGCTGCCGCTGCGCCGCTTCTGCAAATTCCGTTGCTCAAGGACAATGTGGCCACAGCTGTCATGTTACATCCTCATAACTGGAGTCCTGAGTTTTCAAACTTGAGAAAAATAGTTGTAAGTGACAATTTTCAGTTGGTGACTTTCAGGGTAGCATCACCTCTGGTCTATATTTCATCAGCAGCATGTTCATCCAATATTTGGCAGGTATTTTTGCAAACACCCCTGGCTGAAGTCACATCTCAGCCCATATTAGAAAAAACTTCTTAAGACCTGAGGGGAAAAACAACAAGACAGACGAGTTTATCTTGTCAAATACACAGGTGTCACTTCAGAAAATCTTTTAGGAAGGAGAATTTTGTGGTTCAAAAACAGAGACGAGAAGGGTCAGTCGGCAATAAGAGATCTAATAATTAAATCAAATGATCGGTAAATCTGCTATAGGCTCAATTTCATAACAAAGAACAATTAGAGCTCCATGTTTATGAGTCATTTCCAACCTGACAAACTCTCTCTGACAAACTATTTATATAGAATTGTTTTGAATGGCATTCAATGGACATGTTCAGCATTTGAGATATAGTGTCAGCCATGGACTTAGCACGCCATTAAAATCAATAACAAAGGACAAGAAGGCATTTTGTTGAAAATAAATTGTTCAGGGTAGGAAAGGCCAAAATATGAATTGAGCCTTGGAGACTGTAAAATGGAATGTTTTCCTGCTGTATCAGCATTCTGATCTGTGATCAATGATCCGCCTGTTTGCACTGTGTATTTACAACACCAGAACCTTATCAGCCTTTATAGATAACTGCTATGGCAACCTTCTCTGAAACAATTAACAAGCTACTCTGACATTTTATCAAGTTAGTAAAGCCACATGGCAGATGGCACTGATTCACACATCCTCTGACATATTTAAAGGGTTACCGTGACATTTGAAAGTCTGGTGGGCTGTATCACACCATCTCTGAAGTAAAGAGTTCAGGATTTTGACACTTTAAGCACTGCGGAGAGTGATGTTAATAAGATATAGCAAGATAATATGAAGCCAGCAAGTCCTCAGAAAGAGAAAAGGCTCATGAGGAGTGCAAATAAACTTACACAGTGAGCGGTAATGACTATTTATGACACCACTGCTAATGCATGTGCTGCAGTTTAATTCCCTTTCAAGGCATTCGTGTTTCATCAATGCATATTATTAAGTTGATTTCTATCTTTTTTTTAATTATTAAAACACTTAAATCTCTCCCTTCCTCCCTATCTATGCCCTCCATGTCCCCTCAAACCAAACAGCAGAAGCCCACCCACCCACCTGGTGTCAGGATCTGCCTGAAGTGTTTGCCTGTGGGGACATTGTTGGGAAGTGTCACATGCTTTTGTTAGGAGTTCATGCTGTGTAACTAAAACTGACTCGACTTGTTGCACAGGCTGTAACACACGCTCCTAACTAAATGTGCAACACTTCAGACTAGAATACATTTTTGACTGGAGGTCAATATCATCATTATTGCTTAAAGCTAGAAAAGAGTTCACTGTCTCTGTTTTAACCCAAGTCAAGGACCATGGCAATTCACACACATTTCCATGTGTGGGAATTTTTATAATAAGTTATACTCTATGGGTAATCCATGTATTATCTTGACAGAATAATTTTATTTTGGAACCATTCGGTTGACTCAATTGAATGTGACAATTTTGACCCAAATATAAAAGACCCCAAATATAACAATCCATGTCATGTTTTATCAACCACATAAAAAAAGGCAGATAAATCTGCATGCAAGCAATCTCATCGTCATTTGTCGATGTTAAATGTCACACTTTCTCAACAGACATTCCTCTATTTGATTATAAAAACAAATTCCTTGATGGAGCTTTGAGTTAGTGGGTAAAGCTCGCTACATAACCCTTCAGAAGAACAACCACAGTGGTGGTGATTAAAAAATAAAAAAAAAACCTTCTATACCTTCATCTTCCCACAAACTCTCCCCTGATTCTACAAACTACTGCTTGCACAAGTCTTTTATCTGCTATCTCATCAGCTAACCGGGATTTTAAAAAAGAAAAATCAAACTTCATTTTTCATGCTCCAAAATGGAGACACAGTGGGAAACATGAAAACCACTAGCCAACAACTTTTGATTAGCGGTAGAACAGTCAAATTACTGCACCAGCTAAATATTGCATCCTGTTCTTGTCTCAAAGACAGCCTTGCTTTTCCATTTCCCCATTATCATCAGCACCATTATTTGTCATCAGGAACTCACCCTGTGAAGATGAAAAGACCCTGTTTGTGCCATCAAGCAATTCTTCTTCCAAAAGTAAAAGTAATACTATGTAATATATCACTATTAAAGAGCAGCGTATGAATATTTTAACACACCAACCAAAAACCAAACCAAAATCTCTTTTAAAAACTAAGGTTTAGTTCAGACCGTTGATGGAGAGAGAACAATGTGAAAAACGTTGCTCTAATAAGCGAAGTAAAAATGTAGAAATTCTCCACATGTATTGAGATGGTATAATCTGTCCACTGGTAAATGTAATCTATGTACATGTTGGAATCAGTCCTAAACTTAACCACATGTAAAGTAGACTTACTTTTCCTTCTACATTTTTTTGCATGCAAATGAAACGTAATGCATCAATGACAATATCTTATGGATATAAGACAGCAGCGTATACACAGAACTCTTATTGAAGCTGCAGAGTGACTACTAAATTCTATTTTTCCTAAAGTTAATGGCTAGAAGCACAAAAGAAGAAAAAGAAATTTATGTTTGTTTCCAAATCACATTTTGATTCTTGAACCTTGAGTCAAATTTGTGATAATTTCTGCCACTTCCACCTTCCTATGAGGTCTTCTGAGGACTCTTGAAGCTATCTCTAACTAAAAACTGATGTGCAAAAATCATTTATAAGCCCTGAAGCTGCTGCCATTTCTTGAGACCTGCACTCAGGCTTTGCTCAAAAATTCCTTTTGTAAATCAAGACACAAATGAACGCTTACAACAAACAATCCACTAAAAAAGATAAAAAATACCAAAAAAAAAGCTTAGATTGAGGGACTTCTTGAAAATAAGTGGTCAAAGTGCCAAAAGGTCCACCACATTTGCGAATGAAAGCAAATTTGCACACCTGAGGAATCAAAGCGGCGCGGTAGAAAACACCGCATGCTAATCCTCGTATGATCTGAGGCTGATGATGACAGGGAACACTGGCCCGGATTTCACAGTTGCCCACTTAGCAGCAACAGTGAAATAAATCTCCCACAAATATCGCACCGGGGAGGGCGAGGGGAGAGGCGAAGGAGGGTTGAATCTCGGCAAAAAACGCAGAAGATCAGTCTAACACTGGTGGATGGCGGCAAGCTTCATAAATATGGAGGGCAGAGTGTTGAGGAGCAGGAAAGAGTATGAATATTTTACCGAGCTGAGGCCGTGGGAGACCGGCGGTGAGGATAGCCAAAGAGAGATAGTGCAGCTGGTTGCTTGGGTGTTATATAACACACACCAAAACAGATGGACACGAACACAACACAAGTGGACACTGGTATACAAACTGAAAACAGTGACACATACTCAAACATAGTGTTCATGACAGTGGGAAGCACACACACACACACACACACACACACACACACACACACACACACACACACACACACAAGGAGCCTTGAACACATACACACAAAGTGACATAAATGAGGAGACACCACAGAAGATGAATGGCCACACATGTGGTTCGGACTGTTGTCCAGCCACGATCGCGTTCATCCATCTTATTTATAGGGAACACAGGATGTCAGCCACTCGGAGGCAATAATGGGCTCAACAGACACACATGCAGAATCAAGACATGGCAGAGAGGAGACAGATGTAGGAGCGTGGGTACTGTACTGCATGAGATAAAGGCTGGATGCAACAGAGAGGAAGAGACGGTGAAGAAAGAATCAAAACACATCTCTGACGTCATGCAAGACATTGTTTTTGATCCATGCAAAGTGATTTCAATTGAAAGGATAATTCAGGGTATTAAATGTAATCATATTAATAGCATTCACTCATTCATTCAAGATCACCTCTACGAAACAATCAGCTTTCCTTTATTCAAGCTTTTTTCCTACGACTTTGAAAGGCGAGCATGTGCGCCTCCTGAAAAAAGAAAATCATCTTTAACTGGCATCTGCTTTGGCATTTCCAGCACAGACTGTGCAGAAACCAAACGTCTGCCCACTAATTCATCTGCTCCCACACTGACTGAGATTTATAACAAGACATCAATCTGATATCTACAACCGGCTCGCTTTTATCTGACCGGCTTCAAGTGAGGAACAGGCTGAAAAAGTAGAACATGAACAACATTCAGTTGCCTCCTGTCTTTTTGATGAGTGGAGTCGGCACAGGTAAGTCGGAAGAGATGTGCGACACCTTCACCTATGAGGTGATCGACTGCAAATACCAAATAAATAAATAAAGACAATTAATGTCATGTTTTTGAGGTTACTCCATATATAAATTGCTCAGTTTAATTAAGGTGCAAGGTGTTAGTAAGGTGTTCATGTGTTCTAGAGGCTACACCTCATAGGTAAAAAAAAATGTGTTTAGTACAAAGTTTATGAAAATTTATAATTTATTAATTGGTAAAACGTCTGTGAAAACACTAATGATGGGTTTTTTTTAGAAAAAAACAACAACAACACAGCAGGTCTTGTCTCCACAAGATCCAAATTTCATTAACTTTTTAAAAAACTTTTTTTTTTTTTAAATTTTCACCTGGTTGCATGCACCACAGAGAGCTTCTAGTGTTGTGTGATTCAAGTTCTGGGTGGTAGCTGCACAGAGATTACACCCACCCACGGATACAGTGCTCTTTTATCTTGGGCTACAGTGAAGATTTCACCTTAAATAAGAACCATTAGCAGACAGCATATCCCAGCGACAGACCTCACAAAGCCAAAATGAGGAAAAAGCAACACAAAATGAAGACAAAAAATCAAGCAAGTTGTTAAAGTTTCAAAGAGAAAACTCCTAACTCGAATAAATAATGGTTTCCCGGCACATTTTTCCCAAAGAAGGGGATGGTTTTACCATGGAAACCCAACAAAAAATAATTATAATAACTAGTGATTACCCAATCCAGGTACAATTTGTCAAAAAAAAACGTCCAACATTTACAGGAAATGTGTGAAAAATTCAAAAAGATGGCATTCCTACATATGATTGATGTGAATTTCAAGTTTGGTGCAAAAATATTTAACAGTCTTTGAGTTATGTCCCGGATGAAAATTGTTGGACAGATTGACAGAATGGTATCAGATCTACTATGTGCCCAGATTAAAATGGTGTTAATAAAGTAGTTTCAAATAAATCTGGGGAGTTAGAAAAATCTGAGCAAAGTGTTTGGAGTGATTTTATTTAAAAAGATATTTTCCTTTATGTAATCTTAATTTTTTTAGTGAACGCCTCCAGTAATTTAAAGACAAACATTTTGTAAGTAGCTTCATTGTATTTATCAGAAAAAATGAAATAAAAAAGCAGCTTGTTAATACCTTCATGTGTTCATTCATTCCTTCAGGTGTTTGCCCCCGAACTCCCACCCCACTCATCCAGCTTAAAACCTGCTGTGATCGTTCTAATGGAAGAGTCAGGCAAAGGGCGAGACAGGATGAGTCACACAGAGAGAAACAGCCAGAGAGAGAGAGAGAAGCCAGCAAAAACAGGTCCACAATATTACCTCAGACTGAAAGGAAAACCTGAGTTCCCTTGAGAGCTCATTTGCATCAACACACGTTCAGGTTGAACACTACAAATAAGAGATTAATATAAGAAAGAATTACAGCGCTCCACCTTAAAAACAAAAAGCAACCAGGGATTACTGACTCCAGAGAGGTCTTTGAACGTCTCGTTCCAAAAAAACACTCAGTGTAAAAGTATAACCCTCCCTGAAATACACAGTCACACACATCTGGAAGGGTTATCTTGTCTGCAACACATGCAAAACATCAGAGATGTACCTCAAACAACAACACTGCAAAGGTGAATCCTACACACACCATCAGCTGTGTGCTCATGAGCACAATATAAACACAAAAAATAGGGGGAATATGGAACACACACCCTTTTCACACAGCGCATCTGCAAGCGAACACACACCTTTAAAGCGGCCGACACACACCCTTATCAGCACTGTCCAACGTCACACACGTAAACACTTTCCCCGCCGCCTCCGCTTCCCCCTCCACGCCTTTCCCACCCACCCAACACACAACGCACTCTCCCATCCACACCCATCCATCCATGCCCTCTTTTCCTTCTCCATCCATCCTTACCTTGCAGCAGGCTCTGGAGGTTGAGCTGCGCCTGCTGATGCAGCTCCTCGACACACTCCGGCCTGCTCCAGGAGCCGAACACGTTCACGCTCTGTTGCCATGGAGACTTGAAGTGGACCGCACCGCCGCTGCCTCCTCCACCGCTGATGCTGCTATGGTTGCTGTCGCCGTGGATGCTGCTGCCGCCGCGCCTGCCGCCCTCCGCCTCTAGACCGCTGGTGGCTGGAGGAGAGAGAGAGGCAGAAATGTTGAGAGGAAGTGATGGATGGAGGGAGAGAGTAAGGAGGCGGAGAGAGAGAAAGAGAGAGAGAGGAAGTGAAATACGGAAGGAAAATATGATTATTGGAAGCGTGGGGAGATGGAAGAAGGGAGGAAAAATGGAGGGAATAAGAGGGACAACCAGAGGCAAGAAAGGCAAGGGAAATGAATGGAAGGTGATTGAAGAAGACAAAGATGAGGTGAAAGCAAAAAAAAAATAGAGGGAAACGGGCAAAAAGAGGGAGAGAAAAATGAAAGAACGAGTGGAAGAAGATGGAGAGAGGATATAAGACATGTAAATAAAAATGTATGAATTTGCATAACTAATACCCAGAGATGCAGATTACATAACGCAGTGTGTTGTCAGGGAGAACAGGGACCGAATGAGGGAGGGAGGAAGGAAGGAAGGAAGGAAGGAAGGAAGGAAGGAAGGAGGGGACGGAGGAAGGAAGGAAGGAAGGAGGGAGTGAAGGGAGGAAGGAAGGAAGGATGGAGAGAGGAAGGATAGTAGGTGAAGAAGAAACACGTATTAGGGAGGAACAAGAGGAAGGGATGGGTGAGGAGGTAGTTAAGAGCTTTGGAGGAGAGACGGGCAGAGGGAGCGCTTAATTAGGAGGAGGAAGGAGGGGGAGAAGGAGGGATTAGGGCAGGGAGGAAAAAAGAGACAAATTGTGATTGTGGCATTAGAGAGAGAAAGAGAAGAAAGGGTGGGCAGGAGGAGGGAAAGGGGGATGGCATTTACATGGAGGAGAACAGACGGATGGGGGGAGTGTGTGATGTGCGTAAAAGAAGAGGGAGACGTCTGCGCCCGTCACTATCAAACCTCCAACGGGAACAGACAATCAAAACAAATCCTCCCAAGTGATTGCAAATAGCCATTCAGCATCGACATGAATGAGGCGTTGCTTTGACTCAGCGCTGATGAAATGATCTGACACATCCTGCAGCTGATAAAACATGACGAACAAATAACAGGAAATCCCAAATGTGAGCGGACAAAGTCCGACCAGAGCAAAGACGCGCTGACAAACTTTTTTTCTTTTTTTTTTCTCACACCAGGACAAAGACGCAGACATTAGTTCTGAGGTCTAAGTGGCTGCTAAACTATTTAACTCGAGTGTGTGTGAAGTATCAGAAACTTCCCCTTGATTTGAACAACTTTTTTTTGGAAAAAAGAAGAAAGAACTGAAACTTAAAGAAGCGCTTCCTTTCTCACGTTGAAAGAGTTATTCTGCGGTGCCATCACGTCCCGTTCGCTTTGAAGCAACCGTCTCCTCTCCCCCCCCCCCAAAAAAAATAAAAAAAAAATACCCGCAGTACTGTATGGAATCACAATTTCACCCTCTCAGCTTGCGACTTCATCTTCCTAAGCTGCTTTCACACAATCTGCTCCCACCAGAGAGAGAGCTTCTGTTTACGACGCAGGAGCGCACGTCAGTTTGCGTCAGGCGCGCAGACGAGAACAAAGACAATCATACATGATTTAGAACGCCAAAGCAGACATACTCTACCCATGGAGTCTACGCTGTTTTTACTTTATATCATCTATCTAGAGCATTCAATAAATGTCTTTTGGGTTTTGTTTCTTTTGCGTTGTTTCTTCTTGATGCAAACCCGTGTTTATTGGATGTATTCGTTGTGCAGATTACACTCGTTTACAGATTTCAGGAATTCACACCTACATTACTTGAAAATTCATGCAGACTGACGCCACATATCTGCACCATAATAAATCAAATGATGATTTATCCATTTATCTGATTGAACGAAAAGTTCAGTGGACCCATGAAACCTTGGATTTGTTATTTTAAAGTTATGTTAAACTTTCTTTTAACATAACTTTAAAGGTCTTTCCCATCAATTGTCGATGCACTACAGATTTGAATGAAAATTAATAAAAGAGCTTGGCTTGTCATGAGGGAGAATCTTCTAAATTTGTTGATCTGGTTATTCTAAAGGATGCTTGACAGATTAGTGTGACCTTGGATAAAATAGTGAGCACTGTACCATAGAGATTCATGGGTTTTTGTTTTTAATCACCATGAAGGATAGAGCCTGAGGGCAGTCATTAACTAAAAAAAGATCCTTTGTGGCGCCTAAAACAAGCAAACTGTGTTATGATGCTAATGAGACATGCAACAAAAAGGAGTTTTCTCCACCCTGATCGTGGCTCGCACCTTAGCTAACATTTGTGGCAGATGGATGAAATGCAAAATCCACTGCCCACTGAGAAAAAATCAGTCTCACCACGCTTTGAGAAATGTGAGGTTGAGTGCTTCCTGGGAACATCTTTTCAAAATGCTGGCTTCCCTTTGTCATTGTTTGAAATAAAATTTTAAAAAGATGCACTCTTCAGATTGCTGGAAGCAGAGTAAGAAATCCAGGAAGCAAAAGAATAACACAAGATAAGTGAAATGTTAACTGAAGGTTGTGAATGAAGAACAGTTATGTAATGATGTCGCTCGTCTTTAACGTCTATAACATCCACAGTGAGGCTTTATATCTCTTTAAATTTGGATGGTATAAGTTGAAACTGCATGTTCGGTTTTCCCCAAGTGGAGATGATTTACTTGTTGTTATAATAAAGCATTTGTAAAGTTTAAGAGGTCATCTCTAATTAATTAGTAAGTGTATATTACCTCTAGTGTATAGCTGTAATTAAAATGGCATAAATTGTACATTTTACACATCTGTAAACACTAATAAAATACCATAAATTTGAAATCCAATTTTTCCATAAGCTTTAGACTTTGGGCTTAAACATGGCCGGTTTACCTTACAGTTGCTAAACTAAATGCCATTTGTGAAAATGTGAGACTTTAACAAGTTAAATATGTGATGTTGCGTGGGTGAGTGTGTGTCTGTATATCCGAGCTGGGTAATACTTGCTTGAGTCACACAAGCCTCAGGAGTTTCTGAAAATGTGGCACAAATTACTGTTAATACATGATCCAGAGAGAGGGGGGAGGGAGACTGCATTAAGTACCTTGTTTACTGCTGCTTATTTACTGCAATACTTTATTGTGGTATACCTTTGAGACTCTATTTCTGAGACGTATCCCTCAGTGCTCTCACTGCACGTTGAAACAGCGAGAAGTCGTCATCAATCTAACAAGGTTTTTCACAGACTGGAAGCCTCCCAGGATTCAACTCCAAAAACACAACAACGCCGCTGCAATGCAATTTCAGATCACGCCGTAGTGTAAGAAACCAGCGGGAAGCATCACAAAGCCGGACGTCTCCACAGAGCGACTGGTCAGACAGCCTTACATGACAGGAGTGGGGGATTTGTGTCATGATGTTCCCCGTCCCTACCTCTACAGAGAGATCCTTTTCATCAGCTAAGATATAAGAAGACAAGCTTCACTTCATAAGGGAAAAATTCAAAGTACAGTTGGCCATGATGTGCCAATCATGTAGAGGCTTCAGAAGGAATGTGCTGCTTCTGAGGAGGATTGACGCTAGAAAATAGGACACCGGGAAAAGTTTTGGCACCATTAATGCAGGATATGGTTTAAAAAACAACAACAAGGGGGCATCGCAACATGGAAAATTTTGGCTTCATTTAATGAGCAATACAATGAGGATTTGCTAATGATAATAAGCGGCTATAATAGCAAAAAACATTTTCATGTATCATTACAATTATTTATTTAAATGGTTATTCCTGAAGTGACTAAACCGAAGAAAACAGCTCAGTCTGTATTGACATGCTAAAATGATTAGCCAACTTAGCGACAAAGAACTCGCATCTCAATTGTGTCACTTACACATGTCGCTTAGCAACATTCATACCAGAAGCTGATTGGTTGATTACATCCCGCTTCAAAGCGGTGATGCATTGTAATTGTCAGCGTTGGTGCGTTTGTCCGATAGTCCACCAAATTTTCAAAGCTAGTGCTCTGACCTACTTTCATAGATCAAAGCACTTGCTTTGACCTATGCAAGTAGGTCAGGGGAAAATGTTGAATTCAGGGGTGTCACGGGATGTTGCCGTGTCTGACCGCATTGGTTCTTGTTCGTAGTTGTATGCTATGATAGCTAAACTGCTAACACACATTTCCAGCCTACTTGGCTAATGGCTCATGCTGTAATCTGAAGTCAGTGTATCCTCTCTGTTAGCGAAAGCAGCGCTGATAACACGTTTCACTACACAGTTTTTCATACCCCTAATTGTTTTTACTATTCAATCACATTTAATTACATAACACCCCTTTGTTTCCCTGCTATCACAGTGATAATAACCTCAGAGACACTGGATAACAATGGATTCAGTGGAGGGAAGTCTTTTTTTCTCTCTCCACATTTCAGCTTTTAAAATTATGTGCTTTCTTATTTCCAGGCTTTATACTGGCTCCTATATTCAGGTGTTTAAAGACAGGATTATCATCAGCGCTGTTGAATAGACCCGCCTGCATGACAGTGTTTGGTTCTGTTTTCACAGTGGCTGCATATGGAGAAATTAATTCCAGCGTAGACTGTTTTGATGAATACAGGAGACGTAGGAGTCATCCAGGATGCTTTTTCCTTGGAGGCCATCAATTAATTTTTGATTAAAAGTTGAGGACATGGGTACACATTTATACGAGACGCATCCAACCCTCCTCAGCGGGGGATGCCACTCATTTTCCTTCCTCCCTTATGTAGCTATGGTGACATGAAAAGCATGGATGATAGAAGGATTTGGATGGAGGAGAGACAAGCCTTTGGGCATCACTTGTCAGATATAGGGGTGGGGTGGGGGGGGATCAATCTCCAGAGTCGTTTAGAGCAAAGGGAGAAGATGGCTGTGGGGAAAAAAGCACTACAGTGAGAGAATGGTTGGCGAGTAAAGGTTGATGACCACAGGTTTCATCGCCATAAAGACGACATATTATTTAAAGACCAAATCTTATTCTAATGATGAATTTTGCTTTTATAAAACATGAAATTTGTAAAAAAAATAAAAGAAAATCAGTAAATATAACATCCAGGTCAATATTTGTATTAGTGTTTGAACGTTGCAGTCAGGTTTGGAATATTTCTTCTGAAATCAACAATTCTCATTAAGTACGTTTGACAGATTTTTGACTCGGAGAAGCAAAATACTCTAAATTCAAAAATATACTGTATAAAAGCTTGTCTTTGTTATGTCAACATAACAAAGGAACATCGCGCTGTTTCCGTCGGCAACTATGGCAAAATGTTTTCGATTTGCACGGAAAAAAAGAAAACCACCGACAGACGGAGACCCCATTCTTGACTCAACCCACCAAGATCTGGCTGAGATGTGGGGAGAAATTCAAAAAGATCTGGAACCAAGCAGGAACCAAATGAGAACCATATATGTCAAATGCAGTAAATCTTTTTGCTCATGATTATTCAAGCCAAATTTAACATATTTTGTGGTCTGGTGTCTGAATTTCCATTCAATTATATGGCAGAAAGATTAACAGAAACTGGCAAAAGGGAATGTAAATGAATCCGTGTTTCCATCTCCTGTGGTTATTCCAGTATTACAAGAGGGTTAAAGGAGCACCAAACAAACCTAAAATGGTGAAACCATGATGGAAACATGGCATTCATGTTTGGTTACTGATGTGATCAGACATGATTTTTGTAGCTGCACACGTGCAAAAAGTTTTGTTTTTTTTTACAAATTTCACCTGGTTTGGTACAATTCAGTTTGACATGTGTAGTATATTCAGTTGACCCAGTGAACACTGGAGTGATACGTTTCCTTCGATCACTCTCACCATGTTGTGACCATATTAGAAAAAAATTTAAATACAGCGCAGACACACAAAAGCAGAAAACAGGCAAAACATTTCCCAACCCACTGAATTCACAAACATACAGATGCATTAGCGAGGTATAGTGAGAAGTTATTTTCTCTCTGAAGCTCATTACTAATTCATTCCCCTCTGTGTGAGTAGGAGTGTCAGCAGGGGGGGGACACACACAGATTTAGAAAGGCTGAACGCCCACCGTCAACCTCTGATGCACACGTGAATGGATGAACATACAGTAAGTAACACATCGCTTGTGCTTCATCATTTTTCAGCCGCATGCTTGCAGATTTTGAGTGTTCTTGACAAAAACACATCTGCTTGTCAGTTATTGGTGAGGAAATGAATAATAGTCGCCTTCTCAAATATTTAAACACAGAATTAGTGGTGTTGTATCCCTGATCCGGTTCTATTTTACCTGGTGTTTAAACCCTACCTGTGTAAGTTTTGACTTGAATTTTAGCATTAAATGTGGTCTAATATCTACTGATGTTTCAGCCCTGGATCGATCCAATATTGACTGATGTTTCAGCCCTGGATCGATCCAATATTGACTGATGTTTCAGCCCTGGATCGATCCAGTATTGACTGATGTTTCTGTCCTGGAACGGTCCAAAGCTGACTAGTGTTTCAGTCGTGGACTGGTCCATTTTACTGATGTTTCAATAAACTTTTAAGCAACTAAGGTTAATTAAATAACAGTGTCGCTGTCCAAAGACACACTATGATAAAAACTGTGTGTGTGTATGTGTGTGTGTGGTGTTTTCCCCCACTTAGTAAAAGGCGTGCAGTGAACTGGATTTACTGGCATCACTGCGATCCGAGCTGAACATTAAACGTCCTTCTGGGGGCTGTTATCAAAATGAACCAGGCTTCCTGCACAGAAACTTTATCCAGACTGACCTTTTGTTGTAATGATGGGGCGACAACAAAAGGTCGCTCCAGAGATTATGACAGGTCATAAAGCACCCGAGCTTTCAACACTGGGAGTTTAAAAACACACAGTGAAAACTGACTTCACAGGTGTCCCTATACTCTTTTTTGGCAACTGAAACCTTTCCAAAGTTTGACCGGCTTGTATTTTTAATGCATCACTTGTTCTGTTTGTAATTAGAACCATAATTCACCTTGATGGCTGTTTAGCGCCGAATAGCTCCAGGAGCTTTGTGGAATAATGTCCTTCTGCAGGGACGTAACATAAAGAAGACTAGGCAACCAGATCATGATGTCTTTAAATCGACAAAGCTGTTGAATTTTTCAAAGGTGTTTTGAGCCAGAGATAAAACAACTTGATCTTTGGAAGCATCCAATCCTAATCTGAGTCACTTGAGTCCAAATTTGAGTCTTCTTATAAGAAGATCTCTCCAAAAATCTTTGCAAAAATTTAAAGTAGTTTTATGCAATTCTGACCTGAAAGGTGACTAAGAAAGCAAAGTTTAAAGCTGATTGGCTTAAAATGAAACCTTCATAGTTTTTTAAACTTTAACTCAACAACTTATTGATACTGGATGAACTCAGTTCTTAAATAAAAGCAAAGCCTAACCAGAGCGCCCCCCCCCAGTTTAACCCTGGTTAGAAGTTTATTCACATGCTCAATGCAGAATACATAGAAAGTTTCAAGAATAATATAAATAGAAATAAATAATTGGATTCCACCGGTCATCAATATTTGAAGCATAATCTTTAATCAATAAGCACCCCATCATCGTGACAGAGAGCGTTTGTTTATAATGGCACAAAGCACAGGTCAGGGTGGAACATGGAAAAGTGTAAACAGTCTTTACAAAGGATGTAGAGCAACTAAAGAGTTTAGAATTCTATTTCTGATATCTGTGCCTTTAAAAAAAACAAAAAAAACAATACAAGCTAATTAATGCCACTACTGGTCTGGATTTAATTTGCAAATGTGTGTCTATGGGTGTGTAAGCATGCATGTGTGGCCCATGAAAGCTGCTGCTGCCTCACTGCAGCTCGGTGCTGCCCCCTGCAGGACAAGAAAGTAGAAAGAGATGACGGTGAGGAAACCATCACCTGCATCGATTATTAGGACCTGCATCTTTATTGATTGTGTGACAGCCAAAAAATTAAAGCCAATGTGTTTGTGTGTGTGTGAGAGAACTGCTATTTAAACAAAGTCCATTTAGGATTGTAATCCATTTACAGTAACGACCTGTTTTGAGTTTACTTTGAGTGTTACTGAGATTTCACTCAGAAAAATTATGCCAAGAATATTTTTGGATTCATTTTCACAGATTTATGTCTTCAGTTGGCACCGATGGGCTCAGGGCTGAGAGCCAAGAGCGCACGGAAGTAGAAAAATATTGAGTGTAACACTAAGACGCAGCTGCCATGGGATATTTAAAGTAATTAGCTGACAAGAAGAAACAAGAAATTCCTCACTCCTTAAAAAAAAAGTTCTAAAGTAAAAAGACACTAATGCCAAATCAATAAACATCTTCGGATTCAGAAGCTTGATGTGTGTGTCGAATAAAAACTATTTCCATCATCAATGATCAGGTGTTACAGGTAGATTTAGTGGGGATCAGAAAGATTCCAGATGAATAAATATATTTATCTCCTCATGAGACGCTGGCTTTTTAAGGCTTCAAGTTGGATAAACCTTTTTTTCAAAGAACTTTTTCTGGCATCCCCGGCAATCAAAGACAATCACACAAATAAAGTCCCTGAATCAATACACACACATTCACTAAAAGAGGGGATATTGCTCTCCTGTGGGGGAAACCAAGCTGTCTGAAGTTATTAGACCCTGGAAGTAATTTACAGTGACATGAACCACAACTCATCCCCACCTTCCTGCTATTCACTCATTTAATCTCCTCCCTATTTCACTCCAAAACCCTTCATTCATTCCTGTCCCTAAATCACATCACGTCCCTCCTTTCTTTCCACCCTTTCTCGATCTTCTCCTGCCCCTGGTTTCTGTGTCATCGCTCATTTGTTCTTCCAGGGATTTCCATTGTCTTCTTCTTCCTCTCCTGTCATAACACACACACACACACACACGCACACGCACACGCACACGCACACACACACACACACACACACACACACACACACACACAGTGTAATTAAGAGCAGCCAAGGAGACAAAACTCCTGAACTCAACACAATAAAACAATCGACATGTCACATGGTTCTTAAAGAGCACACATTCTCTTTCATTGTGAGGACCTTTGTTAGTTTTGATCATTATTATTTATTATTATTCTGTTTCTAGTCAAATAAAACCTGTATTCTAATCTGGTTAAAACTGTTTTTCTTAAGATCTCAGGTCACTGTTGGTGATTTCAGTCATTCTAGTGGAGACCAAACCAAGATCTCCGGACACTTCCTCTTATTTCACTAATTCCATGTCAGATTTAACGGATTATTTGATCAAAACAGCTTGAATGATTAATCAAAGGCAGATCTGCAGAAAAATGGTGTCAGTTTAAGGAACACATCCAGATATAAACATGCTTTGATTGGCTGATTTATTTTGCACCACACCCAGTTCCAAGTCAGCGACCCAGGCTTTGACTTTGATTTAAAGTACGACAGACAGATTGAGATGGTTTTGGCAATGAGACCTTTTAGTCTTGTCTTTTTTATCAATAGTATTATATATTGAGTTAGTTACATTAAGAGTTAAATCACGCCAATATTGTCTCCACGGTATATTATGTGCAGACAAGAAACCGACATCTGCATAACACACACGTTTTAATCTCAGGGTGAGCCTAAGAAGCAGAAGAAGCAGGAGTACAGAGCATGGCACATGTGTGTGTGGTGTGTGTTTACGTGCACGTGTGTGTGCATCAGCCTAATTGAAGAGCCAGATGCGTTCCACCATGTTTTGCTACCAGAACAAAGATCCAATTTTATGCTAATTCCTGGTGCAGAGATTTACGTCACTTTGATAATGATGGTTTATCAGACAAGGAAATAATAGCATGACTCACACATACACACACACACACACACACACACACACACACACACACACACACACACACACACACACACACACACACACACACACACACACACACACACACACATCATCTTCCTCACCAAAACTGCCATATGGAGTGAATGACTGTATTTTCAAAATAATAACTTATTTTCAAATGATGCTTTTATTATGACAGTGTAGCCATGGAAACAGCCAAATACGTCTGGCAGGAAACTGCACTGCAACTTACGATGCACACACTCACATAGGCACACATGCACACACTCACACACAGTTATGTCAGGTTTACTCATGTGTGACTGCGTTTTACAAACGTGTGTAATTGTAGCATATAGCTTAAGAATAGATTATACTGTACTGTGCCTACTATTAATATGTGCTTGTGTAAACTACTTAATTCCAGTGGCTTGCATTTATTAAATATGGAATCTGCGCCCATATTTTAACATATTTATGCAAACAAGCAGAAAAAGCGAAACGGCCTCTGATGCAGCATTTAGACTAAAACTCTTGTGTCTGCAGATATTATTGCACATCTGATGAATATTAAATATCCGACTGTTTGGAAAGACTGGAACCATTCCCAGGGTGAGAGGCATAGTGGATATCAAGTGCCCGATTGGAACCCACACTTGCAGCACTTAAGATCCACACAGAAAGACCCAAAGCTGGGATTTGAACCCTCAACTTTAAAATGTGATGCAGCTGCACACATTATAGGAAACACCAACATGAGTCATCAATACTCAGGAAAGGCTGATATCAACAGCCGTCCGGCTGGTCGATCTCACTTTTAATTTCTTTTTGCAACTCCATCAGATCGTGACCCGTTCCATCCGACTCCCACACGCTGATGAGATTTTAATTATTTTCCAACATTTGGTCATGCAGGTTTTATTACTTACAACGCAACGAACAGAAAATCAATCAATCACAGTCACCCCAGCTGAATCAAAAAGCCTGAAATACCTCTCCTGGAGATTTAGCTCCTCAATCATGACAGTGTGAGCGGCATGATCCATTTCTTTTTGCTCTTTTCATTTGACGGCTGAGGCCTATTCATCTCGAACAATTCAACCTTTTTTTTTTTTTTTTTTTTGGAGAGAGACCTCATCAGAGGATGACGGGAGAACCACCTCGACACAACAGACCTGCTTGTAATACAAGAAATTGAAACTAGTGTGTGAATCTGATGAGTTCGGCCACTTCATAGCAGTGATACAGACCAAAAAAAATGATGAAGCTCTTCAATGAATGTTCATAGATTCTCCTAAAATGCAGTGTTAATAAAACATTTCTTTACCAAGCTGCAGGAGCCTGAGTCAGAACAGCATTGAAAGCCTGAAGGACATGCACCCCCTGACTCCTTTAGGGTATTTAGAGCATAGAGTTCTTTAAAACATGCAGAATTCTTGCAGAGGAAGGTTCTCATATTACATTGTAATACTTTAATTACATCTCGATACAGAAAAATGCATCCAGATCTGGTTAAATTTGCTGATGTGCCACAAAAACGGTACGGAAAATAGAAGTTACTATGATGTAATAAGAACAGCTTTGAGTCCTTATGAAAATCTGCATTAAGAGGAAGGAAAAATGATTTTAGATAATCCAAGTTATCCAAAAAAAAAAAAAAAACTACCACCACCAAAGCAGGATTCCTAATTTCTGATGTCATTCTTTTCCGAGCATCAGCACTGGCCAAGTACGAGCATCTCGCTTTTTCTTTTTAGCTCCCAGACCCAAAAATGAGATTTATCTTAATTTGTACCAGTCTGCAAACTACAAAATCCCTCCGGATCCCTTTAAAACTCTCCTTCAGCGATAATCTCCCATCATTTGAATCAAAACGAGGTCAGCATCAGCCCGAATCAAGGATGACTCATCCACGGTGGGTGAGTAGACGGTTTGAAGGTGCAGCGTAGAGCTTTTAACAACAACAAATTAGTGAGATGCTCATTCTGAGGCTCCGCTATGATTACCATAAATAAATAAGATGAGCACTCAACAGGTCCTCAGCACCGTTTTGCATATTTTTGATCTAACAGGCCAGACTCACAGGACAAATACTTTTAGTCACCTACTTTACTCGAGTACTCTCTTTAGCTGTACGTCACAGATTTTTACAGAACACTTGAAAAAAAGTGTCTTTTAAACCAACCAATCAATCAATCAAATAACAAAGAAACGAATCCTCCTGATAATCTGGGATGTTTGTTACTGTTTACTTGGATTTTTTTATGCTTTGCTTCACATCCAGACTGTTGGAACGGATCTAGCAGTTGTAAATTCCCTCACCAGACGTGCTGCTTGCACCTACGCTAATTATTTATTAGAGAGATTGATAACTCACACTGCAGACATCACTGGGCAGGGCACTCCGGGCTGACTCAGCTCTACCGCAGGTCAGGAAGTTTAAGTGTGTGTGTGTGTGTGTGTGTGTGTGTGTGTGTGTGTGTGTGTGTGAGCCCTAGCAGGAAAAAAAAAAAAAAAAGAGGAAGAGTTTGTTTCTGCGTGTCCCGCCTCTCACCTCAGAGGAAAAGACTGCGGCAAACAGGCAGGAAGTGCTCCAAAAGGTCGTTCAAGGTCAATAGCTATTTCCATTTCCACTTCTGCAGCCCCTCCCCATCCACCCCTCTGCCTCAGTTAAGGTCCCGTCTGTGACATTTGACCTTTTCAGCAGAGGTCAATGCACAGTCGTTTTGCTACACTCCATCAATCCTCCTTTAACCCTGCAGTAAATACACAAGCTCTATACAAATCAAGGTGTACTGTACTGACATACACACACACACACACACACACACACACACACACACACACACACACACACACACACACACACACACACACACACAGCTGTTAACATCTAGGTGACACATGCAGCAACTCAAGCTGAACAAAGCTTAAACAACTAAACGATGACACGACTTTGAAGTTATGCTTTTTCCCACTCACTGTGATGCTCCTAAACGCAACAGGACCAAACTCTTTCCATCCCCGGAAAACAGAGAGCAGCTTTTCTTCTCCAAAGGTTTGTTTCTGCTTTTTAAACAAACACAGCGATGATACGTGATGACACTTTAACATTTTGTGTCAGACGGCACTTGTACTGCTTTTAATTTTTCATTCTGCAAATTGCAGCACTGAGAGGCAAAGTCTAGTTAAACTGCTTCGAGAAGACGAGACATGCTACGCTTTTATTTTTGCTTTGTGTGTTCAATAAATTATAATCCTGCTTCTGCTTGGATCTAAATTCCACAGAACACTTAACTTAGAATACTGACAATTCTGTCAGCAGTACTCTGAACATTCTGTCGTTATAACACTAAAACAGCTTTTATATTTTTTTTAAAAAAGCACAAAATTAATAATTTGTCTGTCATTTAACGTCCGCTTCTGAAACAAAATCCCTATCTAGAAGAGCTCACTGACATCTGTGTCTGTGTTGCGTAGAAGGAATCGGAGAAGCAGTAAGTTGCACCTCAACAAGTTTCTCACAATGCAGAGCTGCACCAATCAATATTTCTGGACTAAATTCTCATCAAGTCAAGTAGATTAAGTCGATTTTGTCAAACTGACGGAATTATTCACTCGTCCGAAGCTCCTCCAGCCAAAACATGGAGACCTACAGATAGAAATAATGAGAAAAGCAGCAGTAAGTGGAAACACTCAGCTGAAGTAGTTCATAGTATTGAAAAGGGAGACCTGTGCTTCCAGTTTGGCTCAAATGTTTAACCGTTGGATTAATTTTTTGAGAAAGAACTACAACCCCCATGGAGACCGCATCACTAGGCACCAGTCTGTGATTTGTTTGTTTTTTTGTTTTGGCACCACATTCTGTAGTTCGGTCTGTTTTGACACGGTTAACGTCATTCGACAGCAAACTACGAGCCCCACTGGCTTCCATCGACTGAGCACAGCTCCCACCAGGCTGCACACTGTGTGTGTGTGTGTCAGTGTGTGTGTGTGTGTGTGGTGGGTTGATGTTGTGCAGATCTCCTCCAATAAGACTACAGGCCAATTTATGCACACAGGAATACACCCACATAATGTCCTGAGAGGAAGGCAGTGACTTGGGTCAGATTACTTCCAGGAGTCAGTTTCTTTTAATTTGACATGAAACAACACACTATTTATTTCCTGTAAAGACAAATAAAAATAAAAGCAAATTGATTTATTTCCTCATGAATGGAAAATTATTCAGAAGTTTCTTGAACTGTAAAAAAAAAAAAAAAGCTCTACAGTTAAAGAAAAAGTGAATATGATTTGTTTCATATATATTGTTAAACAAAATAAATAATAAAAAAACAGTGAGGTCACATGTGTCCCAGGATAGCTAAGCTAATAACAGCTAGCTGTACAATTGAATGTAAGAGCTTCTGACTTTTGGCTTGAAAACAAAAAGGTAGTTATATTAGCTATTTACTCATAAAAATCAATAAATAAATTGAATAAAATGATTGGTTAGGGCCAAAACAAACACACACATGCGCGCGCGTGCACACACACACACACAGCAGCTACAATGGAGACAAAATACTCCAGGGAAAGTCACTAAGAGGTCAAAGCCATCATTTGAACGCTCATCTAATTCGATTCACCAGCAGAGTCCAGTATGTAAACACTGAAGTCATCAGAAGTGGACAAATACCAGGCTCACGTCTCTGTTGGAGGGTGAAAGAGAGGGCGAAGGACTTTCTACCTGCAACAAAGAATTTATGGCACCTGCCCACCATCCACCTTGTTATTCCCAGAGCAAACGGCCTGCTCCTTCTTCCTAATGTGTCTCCGGTAACCTTAAAACTGTCCTTGACTGCATGCTTGTTTCCCCCAGCCGGGCTTCAGCTCTTTGAGCCCATTCATGCCTGGTATTAACAGCTATCCTGCATGAACCCATCACGAGTGGACAGCTTTAAGACTGGGAGCTCACGCTTTGCGTTTAAGATGCTGCATGTGACATCGGATGTGAGATCCAAGCTGAGATTCGCCAGATTTAAAAGGAGTCCTGAATACAGGTTGTCTATTCATCAAGCTCTAAACTCTAATTTCAATCAGTCTCAGTGTAAAAGATGAAAAATTTCAAATAGTGTGTTCAAGCAGCTGCTAATGGCAGGTAAGGACTCAGGGTAG
Source organism: Antennarius striatus (assembly GCF_040054535.1). Taxonomy (NCBI): domain Eukaryota; kingdom Metazoa; phylum Chordata; class Actinopteri; order Lophiiformes; family Antennariidae; genus Antennarius; species Antennarius striatus. Next base: position 3,682,916 of record NC_090798.1, on the reverse strand, counting down.
CAAACTGGTACAGTGATGCTGAGACAATGCATTTAATGCTGAATTTACAAGTGGGCTCAAATGACTTGGGATTCTCTGTGATGATTTATGAAGTTTCTCCTGACTCAGCACTTCTCAAAATTGAGGGATTATTTTAGGGGGAGCCTGGTGCTCAACGGTGGAGCCAGTAGAAACAACAAACAGCCCATAATGTTCATTAAAGAGGTGCAAATGTAATCCATTACATCTTTTGATGTGGATGGGGGTTGTTTGGGTTTTTTTTTTCGTTTTGAAGCATCCTGGTCCAAACATCTTAGAGGTGAGGAACAAAAAGATTCCAAACACGTTTGTGTAGATATCCAGTGAGTCTTCAGGGTGTGTTTGGTGAATTCACACCTCTGCCTCAGATCAGATCACTCAGAGTGAATTTAATACCAGGTCTAAACAGGGTCAAAGTAATATCATTACAAACTGATTTTCCCCTCCTACCCTCCCCCTTCTGCCCTCCTTATTCCTCAGGCTTGTGCTCACCTCATTCTTCTATCCATCATGCTTTGCAGGCGAGCCGATCAGAAGATTGAGGCGCCGCATTTAGCAACTCGTCTGCACAAAAATTCGATAAGACTTGATTTCTTTCCCCTTCGTTTTCAGATTAAACTCGAGCAGCGGCCGAGAGCGGATAAGAGACGCTGAAGGAAAATAAGAGAGAGGGGAAGGGAGATAATGAGCCAAGCGTGCATGAGTGTGCAACCGTGGAACGAGGCACGATGTAGAAGTGTGTGAAATACTGCATGTGTGTGTGTGTGTGTGTGTGTGTGTGTGTGTGTGTGTGTGTGTGTGTGTGTGTGTGTTTACCACTAGCATTGAACATTCACATGTTTAAATTTTCCATATTAGAGTTTGAAACATTAAAAAGTGAAGGCCTGTGCTGCGTCTGTGTACGTGTGTGTGTATGTGTGTGTGTGTGTGTGTGTGTGTGTGTGTGTGTACTTGTGTGTTGGATATTCTATAACTGCTTTAATGGAAACCATTGTAGCTGAGAGCAAAACCACAGTGTGACCCAGCCAGAGTCAAAATGCATTATCAGCAGCATATTCAAACCAGTGTATGTGTGTGTGTGTGTGTGTGTGTGTGTGTGTGTGTGTGTGTGTGTGTGTGTGTGTGTGTGTGTATGAGAAGTAGCAACACACTCCCCCCACGCCACCTCGCTTGACCTTGCAGCAATTTAACAAGCGTGTGTGAAGACTTCTGAGGGCAAGAAAGGAGAACATGGAGTAAAGTTTGTGCTCCTCAGCACACAGGGAGACATTTAGAGTTGATAACACACACACACACACACACACACACACACAATTACAAACACACACCAACTTCTGTTTTCTGTGAAACCAGGTACGGTTTTGTTCACGTGGAGATCTGAGAGTTCCCAAACACAACATGCTGAGCTTGAGGGAAATTGTTCATTTTTCTTTAAAAGCGCAGCATTGTTGTAATCAATCCACCACTGGGAGCTTCTGGTAGCAGTTAGCATCTGATTTAAGAGAAGAAAACCAGCTCATAAAATCTTCTAACTAAGGAGAAAGCAACTCCACATCCTCCAAGCAGAAGATAAATGATGGGAAGATAAATTATCGCTGCCACCGTGTTACTTTGTGACTAGATGCTGCTGTGTTCTACGTTTACCAGTTTTGCAGAATCAAAAGAAGTGAAAGTTATCAAGAGGAATTCAGTTTTATCCAAAATGCATACACATTTGAATATTTTACAACCCGTCATGCAGTGTGGAATAAGAGGATTTCCCGGCCATTAAGAAGAAATAAAATGGGGAAAAATCCACATAAAAAATTTATATTGAGCTTTTTAAAGTTGTCACACATCATTTTCTATCCAAAACAAGCTCAGAGTCTCTGATGTTTGTTATTTACTGTGCATCTACATGTTTTTCTGCAACACTGTGTGCTTTCATTCTCAACTCCTGCGAGATTCTTTATCTCTGTGCCAAACACCAGGTATTATTATACTGATCCAGCCTCTCAAAGCTGTGAAACGATTCATGCCAGACTTCCTCACAAACACACACACACACACACACACAAGCCAGTAGCTATGATGCTATGAATGTTAAACAATTTCCACATTGCTAGAAAATACCAAAGTCATGGCCACCAACGGCTGCATGTGAATGTTTCTCGATGCACGTGCTCGTGCTACTCGCACTAATGTCAAGTGTAACATTCCTGAGCTTTTCTTATCACGAGAAAAAGTGTCCGTCTTCATTTCAGTACCACTCCCCTCCTCGTCCCAGCTTCTCAAACACTTAACCCCATTTCCACTACAAAAGAACAAAAACCATTCCCGGCGTCTTTTCCTTACCTGATCTGGCCCAGAAAACCTCCATGTCTGTATTCCTAAACTTTCTCCAGCTCGGAAACTGTTCTAACTAGGAGGGAAAAGTAGAGAGGAGGAGGAGGAGGAGTAGGAGGACAGGCAGAGGAGGAGAAGCCAGCTGCCCTCTGAGGTAAACCCAGTGACTCATTCGGGCTCTGAGTGTGTCAGCTGGCAGAGACAGAAGGAGAGACGGGGGGAAAGAAAGAAAGAAAGAAAGAAAGGCAAGAAAGAAAGAAGTTGTGAAGTGTTCTCTCGTGGTGAGAGAGGAGAGAAAGGGAGGAAGCTGATGGTGCCTTGCCTCCACCTTCTTTTTTTTTTTCTTTCTTCCTCTTTGCTGCAAACACTTCCTTTACTCCTTCCTGTCTGCCCCTCCAGCTCTCACCTTACAGGAATGTCCATGGACTGAATGGATCGGAGGGAAATATCATCAAATACCCTCAATAGACAATGAAATACTATCATAGTGGTTGATTCTGAAGCAGACTTAACCTGTTTGTCAAAATGTGGCTTTTACTGCACCTAATCATGGATTGATGCCATCAAAAGGGAAAGAACAATAAAGTAATAAAATAAATATGGATTGAGGCCTTTTAGAAATATTTCCGATAGAAATAACAAAGATGGGCTTTGACATGTTAGACTGAATTAAAGAGGCACATAACATAGTTGACTGGAAACCCAACGGAACTTTTACAACATACCGTTGGTGCAGAAACACCACAGATGAAGTCGAATATAAATGATCGCTATCTGATGATCTCGAGGGGCCGACTGACAGTTATATTTAACTACAGGAATCTGAACCACAGCTGAAACCTCTTGATTTTTGTTAAGCTATTTAAACGGGACTGATGTTGCCTTCAGTGACATCTGTTTACCCCGTCAGAGCCATAGAAACGACCACGCATCCCGACGAACCACAGCGAAATAACTCATTTTACATATCCCCCACCCCCCCATTCTGATGAAAACACCAACTGAGTTCGTCTATAAAGCAAGAAAACTGTGAAATTTAAATGCTGCTATTGTCTTCACTGGGAAGCTTTTATTTTTATTATTCTCCTCAAAGTCCTATAATACCATCAGGGCCTAGACCATAATCTATGTCTGTTGTCGGTGCAGACCGGCTCCTTTACTTCCTGTCCTCACCCGTCACTTCCTGTACGCTTCCAACGCGCTTTTTTTATGTTATACGTTTGACTACACGTTTCTTCGTCCCTCAGTTTTTTGATCCTTACCAGTATACATGCAATGCACAGCAGTGGGTGCAACAAGTATTCTGAATACCTGGAATCTGGAAGCCGGCCTAGGACTTTTTCGGGACAGTAATATGCCGAGTTTGCAGATCCCAAACGCAGAATGAAATCCAACAACTGGGGCTCCTTTCAGGGAAGCATTAACACCCCACCCCCAACGGACCCGGAGACACTGCTCCGTTTCCATTAATACAGAAAGTGGATTTAAAGTTCTACAGGAGAGCTCCAGGGATGCATTAAGGTTAAAACTGTCTCATGAAGCACTGAGACCTCAGAGATGATGCAGACGGAGTTTCGCTGCAGGCGAACTGAGCGGTCTGAATGCTGCTGTCCATCAGACAGAAAGCACTGGGCTGAAATTTAGTGGTGGAGAATGACGGGATCAGCCGCTGGCGACAGAACACAAGATGCTCCCTGTGTTCATTATCTAGCAAGGTGGCATTGTTGCTGTTGTTGTGTGTGTGCAAAATCTTAAAGCCCCTTTGGTTTTATGAAGCCATATTTTACGGCGGCTGTCATGTGACTCCAGACATGACAGCTGTGAAACAAAGGGAGAAAATTTATAGCGAGTCATTGTGAAATACATTTTTATTTGTTTTCTTTCTTTTTCTTTAGCTCGTTTAGACATGACTAACTTGAGATCTGCTGCAGAACTAACTAGAACCACGGCAGTCAGAGACTGCAACATCCCGTGACACCCCTGAATTCAAAATTTTACCTTGACCTACTTTCATAGATCAAAGCACTAGCTTTGATCTTGTGCTTTGATCAATGAAAGTAGCTTTGATCTATGGTCTTACTCACACTGGCCCTCTCCCTCGTCTTTCTACCTTATCCGGTTCCTGAGTGTACAAAAGCTGAAATTTGACCTTGACCTAGTTTTCTCAAGTTCATCATCTCATTTTATCCCCTTTGCCGCCTGAGTAATGTGGCTTTTGTTTCATCTTTCTATCTGCAACGGTTGCGAAAATATTTGGTGGACTTACTAACAGACAGACGTACGGACGAACACACGAACGCTGACATTTACAATTCATCACCGCTCTGAAGCAGGATGTAAATGTCCTGCAGCACCTGAAAGCATCTCTATCATTCTCTTAGAATTTTTTTTCTCCTCTTTTCTTGAACATATCGCTCAAAGACAAACAGAATCAAACGTGCAATCGACATTCTCACACACATTTCTCTGTTGCGAACTTTGCATAATGACTTACTATAATTAAATTTAAATAAACTGTACACTTAAATACAACACAAGGCATTTTAAGGCAGCATCTGTTCTTAATTGTCCCCATCCTCCTTTGTTTCAATGCACCATTAATTCTGATGAGGAAGACGAGGGATATAAGGTAATAAACAGCCTGCAAGAACAGAAGACTATAGAACATTATAGTTGAGATAAACCTCATTAGAATGAGTAGAACTTCCAGATGAACTCATGTAAAGTGAAAAGGAAACCACTGTCCATTTAATACCTAAACTCTTTTTGAGCCATTTGTTGTTTTTTGGTCTAATCTTAATGTGGGACAGACTGAGAATATATTAAAACATGCATGTTCTCTCGAAAAAAAATAAAAATATGAAGACACTGCTTTCTGTTCCACCAATAGTGTCCCTTCACATCCGACTGGTGACACTTCTATACTTTCTACCTCTGATGCTCGAGTCCAACACTGTTAATTTCATTCAGGCTCAACAGGGAACACGCAGTTTCACACAAATTTCTCACTTGTTAAACATTTCGATTGGTGGTAACATGGAAAAAGCCAGCGAGGGAAGGTTTACTCTTTTGCTTTGTTCCATTCAGATCATTCTCTTTCTGAATTTGTGCCTGACCTTGGCTTTCCACTGACCTTGTATATAACCGCGCCACACGGAATGTAGACATTCATTTTGGTGCCGCACGCATCATATTGTAATGTGGACGAAGGCCACATCAAAAGGGACGGCTGGTTGTTGGTGGATGTCTGCAGCCGATTGAAGGCTTCCCATCGCTGCTTGTTGGTGGTTTAATTTGATCACATGATGATCAGGAACACACATGCTTATTGGTGACTGTCAGTCCTCCAATCAGCATTGAGCTCTCCTGCTTTAACGCCTGTAACATCTCAACAGCATCTTCAGTCATTCACTCCAAGGCAGCGCTTCCTGTCACCTCTCTCACATTTTCTCCTTCTTCTCATCTGCATTGTTTGGCTCTCTTTCAGCATCTCTCCTCTCTTATCATCGCTCCTCTTGCGCCGCTCTTTTTTTTTTTTTTCACCTTCCGTATCTCTCCTCTGATCTCTGAAATCGCTCTCTCCAAACCTTCCTCCTCCTCCTCAACTCCATCCAATTATCTCAACATGCGCTCGCTCTCTCTCTTTCCCTTCCTCTCCCCTCGTCTCCCTCGCTCTTGCTGCAGGCAGCTGGTTTTTTGCTGAAAATGACATCATCCGTTTGAAATTATATGAATGAATATGTTCTGTGCAAACGGGTTAATGAGAAAAGAACACATAGTTCCAAGAAACGATGATGGAAAATAAGCAATTTTCTTTTCTTTTTTCTTTTTTTTGCAAAAACTAAGAGTAAGACGTTTTGAATCTGTCCCCATGAAATTTTCAGGTGACTGTCAACATGAAGACCAGGCATCGGACTCAAATTTAACCTTTGAATTAACAAGCAAACATTTTATTTTTGTCTTTTATTTTATCTTTTTATCTTTTATTGACATTGAGAAAAAATATAGCGCCGCCCCTGTGTTTGACTTTAGATCACGGTCTGGCAGCGTCACACAGCAAGCGTCTGCATCTGGTGTGATGTTTAATTTTTTTAACTGTGCGTCATGCACATAATATCATCCTCACACCTCCACCGCTTTCTTTAGACATACTTTCTGTAATGTCAGTACCAACAATTACACCTTTAGAATATTTGTAGACAAGGGTGAAATGCAATAAAGGTGTCACCTGGAACAAGCGACGTGCGAAATAAGCTGGATGGTGACAGGCAGGAAAGTGTTCCTGCTCCAAACATGAGCAGACCACAGAAGAAGTATTCAAGCTTAATATGAGAAAACTCAAGAAAAGGTTTCTTCCTTTGCCTAAATGATATGCAAACAACAAAAGTTATCATCAACATCAACTCTCCCTGTATCGCATCAGCATCACAGTACTTCCATCATCTTCTATCCCACCTGTTTCCAGATTTCATCAGTGCACCTGAAGGCAACACTTCCTTTATAGTCGGACCCTCATCGTGAGACTCCTGGACCATGAAAACCTGCCACTAAAATCTAGATGACATTAGCATCATTAAAAGTTCCAGTCAATCTAGAAAAAAAACCTGTATGTCATTAATATCTCCTTCAGAATGTAAATCAGTAACTTTTGAAGATGCACCAAATTTGATATCAAATTTAGAATTAGGATCGGATAAAGGCAGTTTCTGCTGATTTTAGTTGATTCCTTATATTTTTTACAACCAAAGTACTGTAAAAGTATTAAAATATTTTGGATAACCAGATCTGGTATTGTGTTATTATGAAGCTAAGCTGTATGACCTCCTGCATTGTCCCTGAACTCAAGAAAGGACGCCCTACTGAGCTCAACGACTACCAACCGGTCGCTCTTACCTCCCATGTAATGAAGACCCTAGAGCGACTGGTCCTGGAGCTCATGAGTCCACAGGTGCAGGGTGCTATGGACCCTCTCCAGTTCGCCTATCAGGCCAAGGTTGGGGTTGACGACGCTGTCTTGTACCTCCTCCACCGCGTGCTCTCCTACCTGGACGCCGGGGGCTGTGCCGTCAGAGTGCTCTTCTTCGACTTTTCAAGCGCCTTCAACACCATCCAGCCCCGGCTCCTGCAGGATAAACTGACCTCCATGGCTGTGGACCCCTACCTCGTGAGCTGAATCACGGACTACCTAACGGACAGCCCCCAGTACGTCCGTATGGGGGACTGTTTGTCTTCTATGGTGACCAGCAGCACGGCGGCGCCACAGGGGACCGTTCTCTCCCCCATTCTCTTCACCCTCTACACATCGGACTTCAAGCACAACTCGGATACCTGCAACATACAGAAGTACTACGACGACACTGCGATAGTGGCATGTATCCGGGAGGGTGATGGGGGGGGGGTACAGGGCGTTAGTGGCTGACTTCGTGGAGTGGTGCCAACAGAACCAGCTCCAGCTCAACGTCTCCAAGACAAAGGAGATGGTGCTGGATTCCCGGCGGGTGCCTCCCTCTCCACAACCAGTGATCATGGAGGGCAGTGAGGTGGAGGTGGTAGAAAACTATAAGTACCTGGGACTGCAGCTAGACAGCAGACTGGACTGGTCACTCAACTCTGACTGTGTGTACAAGAAGGGGCAGAGCAGGATGTACTTCCTGAGGAGGCTGGCCTCCTTCAACATCTGTCCTGAGCTCCTCCTCATGTTCTATCAGTCCGTAGTCTCCAGTGTGCTGTCATACGCCATTGTGTGTTGGGGTGGGGGGACCAGGAAAAGAGATATGGACCGTCTGAACAGACTCATCCGCAGAGCGGGCTCAGTGGTCGGTCCGAGCCTGGACTCTGGATACGCTTCTGGAGAGCAGGACCACGTCTAACGTCAGGGCCATCATGAACAACACCAGCCCCCCCTACACACCACCTTCTCCCAGCAGAGAAGCACCTTCAGCGGCAGACTGCTGTCACACAGCGCCTCCACAGAGAGGCTGAGGTCCTCCTTCGTGCCCCGTGCCATCAGGGGGTACAATGACTCTCTCAGGAGGAGCGGGGGGGAGGTGGTGAGGTCAGCACACGGTTGAATGGATTTTATTTAATTTTATACTATTTATATTTTAATTTTATACTGTCTATATTTTTAATTTTATACTGTTTATATTTTAGTTATAGTTTAGTATATAAGTCCTGTTAGTGCTGCATGTGTCTGTTAGTGTAGTGTATGTCTTGCGGTATGTCCTGTGATGTCAGTGTTTCTTTTTCTCCTGGTGTTTAATCCAGTATGTATTGGTGATGTAATACCTGAGCAGTGGATATGTGCAATTTCCTCCAGGATTAATAAAGTATCTATCTATCTATGCTAAAGGTTACCATAGGAGGATGCTAATAACTGATGCTGCAACTATAACACCAATTCCTGACGTATACACTAGTTTATTTAACCTATTAACAACGCTTTCCATCAGTCACGCCTCTGGCCTCTGATCATAACGTCATCATGGCAGCAATCACAGTAAATTACGCAGCAATTACAATGCGGTGGCGTGCAGCACGTGGCGACGGGGATGTGAGCCCGTCGTTAGGAGTGGATGCAGACTCTAAGGAAGCTGATTGAAGTCAAGGTCAAATGCATCGTGCACATTATTGCAGCACAGCAGGTGTGTGAAGGATGGCTGGCTGTCGGTTAGTGTTAACACTTACATATATGGCTTCTGTACAGCACAATACACACACACACACACACACACACACACACACACACACACGCACACACACACACGCACACACACACACACACACACACACACACACACACACCTATCTCCAGGGGATATTTGTGAGCATATGGGTGTGTTTACTCTCAGTCGGATCTGTGAACGCTCTGCAGCTCTGCAGCTTGATATAAACAGTGTTTCAACACAACATCCTCCTTTTCCTCTCTCCCCCCCCCCCACGCCTCCCTCATCTTCCCATTTCTGTCTGTCGTCCATCGATATTTCCAACCCTCCAAATATCAAGCATTTTTTCAATTCCCCTCCTCCTGTCATTTTGGATCTGCTTCATCCTCCTTTTCACCTGCCCCCTCTCTGACTCCTCTCTTCCTCCTTGCCTTCCTTATCATCCGATAAGCATGCCAGTTAGTGATTTACAAGGGCTGTCATCTCCACTTCCTTTTCCCTTCCCCTTCTCCTGCACACAGTCACTACACCAATCTCTCTCTCACCCTCTGTCTCTATCCCTCTCTGTCTCTCCCTTAGAGATCATTAAAGAGCCCACTAGTAATCCCATCCATCCCTGCAGGACGAGGCAGCACAACTGAGCAATCACGCGTTATAACACATCGCTGTAACAAATACAAACTCATGCATGCACAAAACTGCAGCATGTGGCAGCGGCGGCGTGTGAAATGTGTGAAACATAAACCCCCCCCGTAGTATTTTAGCACACATGGATGGACTTTCAGCTCAGCAGCAGCGGTACAACCAAAGGCTATCATCATGACACACTCACACAGAAACACACATATCGCTCAAAAAAAAAAAAAAAAAAAACAACAGTCATAGACAAAGAGGAGAAGACCAGTTGACCTAGTTCATTCAAAACTGGCAACCCGGATTTGAAGGAAACGCTGACTAGAGAAGATGGAAGATGGATGGATGAATGGATGGATGAATGCATGAATGGATAGATGAATGCATGAATAGATTGATGGATTTTTTTGAAGGATAGATGATTCAAAATACACCTTTTTGATACACATATCAGGAATCAGAGATTCTAGGGGCCATGAGAACTCATGGAATTGCTAATTAATACTAGATCTGATGGATCAATAGACAGACAGACAGACAGACAGACAGCTCGAGGACTGACTGATAAATGGATGATTAATGGACGTTTGCCAGCTTAGACGTAGGTGTGAATGGAGCGGCGTACGGACGTTTTGCATGGATATACATGTAAAAAAAAAACATCATGGATGGAGAGATAACGAATAAAAGGAAATACAAGACCAATCCATCAATAATTAGAAATTGGTAGATTGGTGGTCAGGGAGGAAGAGATGCATGATTAAGAGGATGGCGGGGTGAGAAGACGCATGCATTGACGTTGAGACACTTTGGACCCTGAAATTGGGAGGGTGAATGGAGGCAACGAGGGGCTGGGTGCAGAAGCATCAGTGGAGGAAAGGAAAAATGTGAAGTGAGAAATGTTGGATGGAAGGATGTAAAAAAATCCAGAGATGGGTGCAGAAAAAGTACAAAAATAAATTAAAAAAATGGGTGAATGAACGCAGACCGGAATTTGTGTGTGATAAATGAATGGACGGCAGATGTACGGAAGTGAGTCGGATGAATTGACGTTTTTGACACGAGCGTTGAAAGATATAAGGGTAAGATTGACGAACAAATGGAGGGAAATGACAATACATATTAAAGAATAAAGTACCTGTTGCCGATTTGGGTCTGTGCCTTCCTTTGGTGCGTCGTTGGGAATTGCCCATACTATTCTTCCTGTCCCAAAACATCACCGCTTCATTCCACACACACTCACTGACTGACTGACTAACGCAGAGAGAGAGAGGCTGACGAGGTGTGTGTGTGTCTTGCGTGTTGAAGCACGCAAGTGTGTAAGGCAACCAAGAAAGTGTTGAGAGGGAAGACGGAGCGTCACAGCATCACTGAAGCTGCCTGTATCCGGTGTGTGTGACTGCGGCTGGAGGCGAACGAGAGAGGGAGAGAGAGGGAAGAGTGTGTGTCCTATACGCTATATGTATGTGTGTGTGTGTGCGTGAGTGTGTGTGAGAGAGAGAGAGCCTGAGTGCACCCTGCTACGTGAGCTGTTGACAAAGCAGGCGGTGAGCTGGTGTGTGTTGGAACATGAATCTGTAAAAATGGATGTATGTGTGTGAGAGAAAGTGTGTGAGAGCACTTCTACACATTACGTGTCAAGGTTTGGGTGTAGCCAATAACCATAGGTGTGTATTAGTGTGTGTCTCTGTGTGTGTGTATGAGAGAAAGAGAGAGATAGAGAGGGAGGAAGGGAGGGAGCATCGGTTGTGTTGATGAGCTTCCAGCCAGTCGCATCCAGCTGCTGCTGTTCAATTCATAAAGAGCCATGCAGGAAACAGCCAATCAGAAGCCAGAGATCGAGAGAGAGGGAGATGGAGTTAGCATGAGGAACATGAGAGCGAGGGGAGAGACAGGGAGATGAGGATGAGTGAAAGAGGAAGAGCAAGAAATGGGAAAGAAAGGGAGGGGCTAGAAGAGAATCGGTTATTTAAAATAATAGTAACCGCCATTCCCGTCATTCACTCAATGCTGACCCCCCCCTGGACTCTGCTCTGCAACTTTGTTTTGAAACTTTGTTGCATCATAAGTTGCCGCAATTTTTCCATCTCCCTCTGATTCTCCATCCTCTGCTCCGTAACAGGATCCTGTGTTACCGTAGGGACAGATCTACAGTATGTTAACTAATTGCCAATTTAAAAATCCTAAAGCCACCTATCTATTTATATTTACATGGAACGTTATTAACCGGTTCGGGAACTTTTTTTTGTTTTTTGTTGTTTGTTCCAACCGGTCCAGGAACGACAATTCTTGGGTGGAAACGTAAAACCGGAAACGTTATATTACTGTTTCTGTTTGGAACCAACCCATTGGCAAAACATTTTGATTCAAAGCCCTCGATAAAAATATACAACCACCCATCCCATCATCTAGATTCTGTTAGACGGATGTCCTGCAGTCATTCATAATGAGAGCATGAGCAAAGGTCAAAAAACCAACAAGGCAACAGAAGATCCAGCCTCTATAGCTCCAACAAGGCCCAACGAAACTTCACATGTCTATCCTAAGCCCCGCCTCCTGTCATAAACTTTCACAGGAGTCATTTCAGTTGTTTTTGCATAAACAACCAAAAACATCAAAGAATCTTCTTCTTCTTCTTTCGACTTTTCCCTTCAGGGTCGCCACAGCCAATCAATTGCCTCCATCTAACCCTGTCTTCTGCATCCTCTTCTCTCACACCAACTACCTTCATGTCCTCTTTCACTACATCCATAAACCTCCTCTTTGGTCTTCCTCTAGGCCTCCTGCCTGGCAGTTCAGAACTCAGCATCCTTCTACCAATATATTCACTATCTCTCCTCTGGACATGTCCAAACCATCTCAGTCTGGCCTCTCTGACTTTATCTCCAAAACTTCTAACATGTGCTGTCCCTCTGATATACTCATTCCTGATCCTATCCATCCTGGTCACTCCCAGAGAGAACCTCAGCATCTTCATCTCTGCTACCTCCAGCTCTGCCTCCTGTCTTTTCTTCAGTGACACTGTCTCTAGACCAAACAACATTGCTGGTCTCACCACAGTTTTGTACACCTTTCCTTTCATTTTATCTGAAACTCTTCTATCACACATCACACCTGACACTTTCCTCCACCCGTTCCATCCTGCCTGTACACGCTTCTTCACCTTTTCTATGAAGAAGAGCGTACAGGCACAGAAAACCAACTAATATACAAAAAAACAACAAAGCCCAAAAAATAAGCTGACAAAACCTCTGTTCAAACAAAGATATTTTACACGACGTTAAGGTCACAATTTCCATCAGCGTTTGAAATCGGGACTGGAAACGTTTGACTGAATTTAATACTCTAAAGATCTACGACTGTGCTTCCAACTATGGGGTAGCGTTTAGGGGGGATGTGCTCTGTTTATTTGACCACGGTGTGTTTGATGTCGCTAACGCTTCTGAATGCTTACCAAATCCCTGCAGAAGCTGCGGCACCAGATTAGCATCTGTGGTTCTGGAAGAAAATGTTTAAAGAACACATCTGCCTGTCCACATACTTTTGGCCATTAGTTCAACTGCAGAGAGAAAGAGAGAGAGAGAAATAGGATTTATGGAGAAAGGCTGCAGGGAATGACGAGGAGGGAAGGAGGGAAAAGAAAAGAAGTCCATACTCAGAGTCAGAGGAATGAATAAATGAAGACGAGTGAAACTGGGTGGGTTCAGACAGAGGGAGAGAAATCGAAAGTGAAGGCAGCGGTGCAGGGGAAGAGATTGAGAGTGGAGAGAGGAGAAACGGGGAGAATACAGAATGAGGGTGAGGTTTACACACACCGTCAACCTCATCTGTCCCCCATTTCTGCCTTTACCCCTCCTCTGTTAGCCCCCTTCTTTTTCCCTCTCCTCCTTTCATCGCATCAGCACATCAGTCTGGTAAACCACAGGTGGCACATGCTGCGTTTAAGACTCACTGGAAATTCCAGAAAAAACACAAGATCCAATTCAAGAAAACTGCTTTGAACACACAGCTGGGTTCAAATTACTCCTCTGAAATTCACTTCTCACATCTCTGTAACATGAAGTCATAGTATTACAAACTATTTAGTTCATTTTATGTTTGCATCATTTATATATTAATGGAATTGTCTATAGTACAATTCTGACAAAGACGTGATCTAATTGATTTTATTTGATATATGCATTATTTTTTCCAGTTTACCTTCATCTTGAAAGCAAACTTTTGTTACATAAAAGGTTAGCAAAGAGTTTAGCTTCTATGATATCAAACCCATTAATAAATGATGTTATGTTTGGTTTTCAAGTCCCTTTGTTCCTTTTCCGTCCTCTCAATAAATTTCAGTCTCAGTGTCTAAAAGCAGACGGACCCTCTATCTGCTCTTCTATGGATCCATAACAGCCAGAGTCAACCTGCTGCCATCATAAATCTTCCCCAGCCTTCCTCCTCCTCCAGCCCTTCTTTGTCTTGTCACCTCTCCTCCTCCTCCTCCTCTTCCTCCTCTTCTTTGCTGCTGTATCACACATCAACAGCTGATAGAAAAAAAAAGGCGCTGAATGTACTGCAGAGCTTTGCTAAAACATCAACAGTTTTTTTCCTGAATTGTTCATTACATCACATTCCAAAGAAGTAAAAAAATTCTTTATTTCCACGAGATTCACTGCTTTGTTCTGTCTGATGCTTCAAGATATTCTAACAGTTTTATCATCTTCACCACAGAAGAAATTAATGTCATGTTTACAGATTTATCTCCTGCATAAATGTCATCCTGAGAAATACGAGACACCTTCTAAAATATTTGATGTATCAACCTCTCATACTCATTTACTGCCATTCATTTTCTAATAAATACAAATGCTAAATATGAGATTCCAGCTCAATGATTTCTGTTACTGTCACATTTAGCCTCAGCTCAAACAGGCAAACAAACAGGCAAACAAAATCACAGCTAATCTCTTTTCTCCAAAGGTGCATTAAGTAAGTTTTTTTATTTATTTTTTTTACTAGGACCATTATGGCTCAGTTAATGAAACGCATCATGTCTCAAGGGTACGTTGGTTGGTGTTTTGAAGGACGGGATGATGTCTTTTTTTCTGTTTCCACCGCTGCTGCTCACTGATAAGGTCTGATCAAGTGTTGCTGCTTCCGAGACAATTTGTCAGGCTTTTAAAACATCATTTCTTGGTTATTAGATTACTTTTTTCTCTGGAAAACACAAACAGAAAAACCCATTTCATATGGATTTGTTAGGATTTCACATTTCCTGGTGTATGAGAGACATATTTACCCAATGAATTCTTCTGGGATTTCTTATTACAAATATCCCTTTTAGCATCACTAATCCAGGTTCATCCCTGGGCCTCCCACAAAGATCACTTTTAACTTTCGCCTAGACTGGATCCTGCTGCTTACATAATGGCTTTGAGACCTGGAGGCTGGATCAGAACGCCGTTAAGAGACCCAGCTATTCCCTTTCTTGCTGATTTGCCATTTTGTCAGCCGTTTTTCAGAGCATCTAGTTAACTCAGCGGCATCGATTTCACACAAGCGGCAGCATCTTGTCAGCCATCACTGTGAAAAACAGGGACATTTGCTCTCTTTCAGTTTCAGGGCTCAGTCTTATGCTGACAACTCATTCCATCACACACTCTTCTTCTTTCTGTCAACCACTTTTTTAATTATATTTTTCGGTCTTTTTTTTTTGTTTTTGTACCCTTGTTTGCTCCATGTCTTCCTCTCTATATGACCTGCAAAACTCACAAAAGATAAGAAAAATGTCCCATCCTGACACCTGATAGATGAAGGGATCTAACCTTCCCTACATTATTCCTCCAGCTCCCACCAAAAACAAAGCTCACTCCCATTATATTCCACTGGAAAAAACTCATACAGGAACCCATAATATTTACTGTCATCTTATCTTGTTCCCATGAACATGGTCTGACCTTGAACCAACAAGCCAAACCTTGGCTGCTTTGAGAGAAATGAGGGTTCAAAAGAAGACAAACAAAAGTCTCCCTCCTTCTCTGTATTCAAGCTTTTCAAACTTCTCTAACGTCTGTTTGACATCCTCCTCTTTCAAAGAGCCACGGTTAGAAGAGAAACACGACACCAGAAACGATTTACCTGCTGGTCCCCCGCAAAAAAAATGAAAGTACATTACAATTTATTTTGCTTCAGTCAAGATGCTTTAAATGTGCCTTATTTTTTCCAAAGAGTTTGCAAACAAATGCACTTTAGGACTTACGAAACATTTTTCCTTGTAAATTAAACTTTTTTTTTTTTTTTAATGTCTGATTCTTATGCTGTGCAACACCTCATCTCTTTTCCTGCTGAGCCGTTACCAAGCTTGAAAATCCGATGAGTGGAGGTTATTCAAGTGTAGGAAAATATTTTTTTTAATAGATTGGTAGCTGGGTTTAAAAAATACGACAAACCTTTTTTTTAAATTTTTATTCTGAACACCTCTGACTGTCACCGCTGCACACGGAAATATCACATATCGATAATAAAAAGTAACTGAGTGAATTTTGATGACTTCCTTAATCCATTTTTCTCTGCATTTTAAATGTATCTTAATTCATCATGACTGAGTGAGATAAAAAGGACTAAATGATTCATTGATTAGTTTTTCTGTGCATCACTTATGTCGCCTGCTTTATAATATAGTGACTACTAGCTCACCTGTCTTACCTGTTCTACCATGAAGGAAGCAGAATTTCAAGTGTGCAAAAGCTAGAAGACTAATTTCCCCACCAAAACCAGCTGCCTCTCAGTAACATTTGTCCCACTAAAAATTGGAATAGATTTATTTCCAGGAGATTGTCATACCGAAAAAGTTGGGCAACTTTGTTTTAAACCAGCACAAAAAGTGTTCCATCATTAGTTTCTGACCACAAAAAATTGTCCTACGCTATTTGAGTTTTAAATTCTCCAACAAAATTTCATTCTTTGTCTCAATGTTTGGGAAATTGTGTTTCAGGTGAACAGTTCAAAAGACATTAAATTGACAATTTGATATTTTAATGTTTGAGTTTCCATGGCAGCTGCTAAAGCTCCAACCAATGATGAATGGAAATCACGTGACAGAAAACTACAAGTAATGGACCGTTGAGGTGAGATGTTTGTTCCAAATCAACAAAAAAGAGTGAGAATAATAGTTGAATTATAGTTTTAGAAAGAAAAAACTGAATGAAATGAAGCTGTCTCATTCTCATTATTTTATATTAGAAATATGACCAAAGGAAACTCAACAAAAAAGTTATCAGCCAACAAGCAAGTCGAAGTCTAGAATATTACTATTTTGCTTCCCATCCTTAAAATCCTTCAATACCACAAGCAAAGATGAAGGAACAAGTTGTAAATGTGAAAACAAACATACTTTACAGTTCAGTACCTTAAAGAGGATCGGAGGGGAGGTTTGGAATCCAACAAGTCACGTCTGAGTTCCTCCAGGTCCGAGTGAGTATGAACCAATACGAGTGTGTAAGAGAGAGACAGAGAGGAGGGAGGATAGGGACAGAGAGGGAGGGATGAGCTGATCTTTGGGCAGAGAATGGATCGAGAAAGAGGAGTAGAAAAAGTGGGGAGAGGTGGAGCAACGGGAGACAAAATTAAAAAGAGGGGAAATAAAAGAATGAAAACAGATGAAAATGAAAGGAAAGAGATGGTTGTCAGAAATGGTGGCGAATAAAAAACACACACACACACACACCATGACCACTCCAACAGAGCAGACATCTGGCCCAGGGTGGATTATGGGTAATTAACTGCTCTTTTAGTGTTTCACGCTGAGGGGTGACTCTGATAGTACGAACACAGATGACACCCAGATACATGAATAACATGGTTGTTCCTGTCTATGTGGGTGATAGCGGTGGTGATGGGGTAACTGATTACACCGTCATCCATCCCAGACACATACAAGCACTGAGTGTGTCTGCCGAGATTATTTCCTTCAACAACCACCTCTCTTTAAATCCATCCGTAGCTCTTAATCCTCCAGCCTTCATGTGGTTTTACAAATGGCACCTTTCAGCGCTTGAACCAGACCTGCTGGACCGGACGGAAGCCACGCTAGTCCAGCTTTGACTTCAGATTAATATCTGCAAAAAAAAAAAACCAAATGGAGGCCAATCGAGAAATTGGAAATCTTTACGGAGATGTTATCTTCCTAGATCAAGCTGGTGCACTAGACCAGAAGAACAGAGCTGTGTTCATAACCATAAAACAAGAACTATAATTAAAATAACAAAAATATGATTAGCGATGGTCAGAAGTACACTACTTTATTGTGCTCACCTGAGCTCGGGTTGGTCCATAGATCTACTGATCAAGACCACTGCCTTCAAGCTCAGCTCTCTTTTTTGCAAAGACAGTCCGATGCGTCTGTAGTACTGTCTCCATACCAAACTGTCCAAAAGTGATAAGTTTTTTTGTGTTTCCAGATCCTGAAATATGAGAATCTGATGTCTACCGTGTAAAATGTGACACAATGAAAGATCTTTGGACGTTGGGGTACTAGAAAAAAACCGGGACTTGAAAAATGCCATCTTAGGCTCTAAGATAATTTATTATTTGAGAGTTCAGTTCAGTAGATAAAACAAGCACCTGTTAGTTGAAGCCTCACTCTACATCTTGTGAATTCTCTATTTTAACGTATACATGTAGGAACAAGAGAGAAAAGCCCACTGCTGGGAAAAGACGACCAGCAAAGCTGAAGAAATACCAGCGTGTTTAATTCTCGGAGGAGCCGTTTTATCAAAGGGTCTTTGTCTTCAACCATTTTTACAAAACTAAGGGCAGGAGATGAGGCAGAACTGTAACTTGTAGAACTCGGCTATTCTCTAGAGTAGAAGCAGCTTTGTGACATCTCTCGGTGATATTAGTCCTGCTCAAATAGGGTTCAAGAGAAACGAGGAAAAAAGAAATATGAATATCAAAAGGCAGAAGGCAAAGAGAGATTCATGTGAATTCAGATTAAAAGCACATTTATTGTCTGCTACTCCAGTGTAGACTCAAGGCTATATAACGTTCCAAATGTCCCCTTCCTCGCCAACATTTTCCAACTCTCCCTGGAGGATTCTGATGAGTTCTCACACTAAAATAGAGATAGAATCCCCCCCATCTGGTTCAGGCTGTTTGATAGGGTCTGGACAACCAGAAAACCTAAAAAAAAAAAAACGTGACTATAAGGAAAGAATAACGTCTTTCAAGCCACTGAGGTGACGCTCTAGTGATGATTCAAGTAATAATAGTAGGATTACCCATCATTAGTCTTACGCTACAAATATTAGTTGACAATTTTTTTTAGTTCCATTAAAATCTCCATACTTAAATAATGTACTCAGTTGGTTTAACATCCTATTTTTTCCATGTTGTTCAGCATAAAAAACTTAAATTTGTCCCCCTCCAGGAAATGAAACACAGTCATAGCATTCCCCAAAACAAAAAGAAAACAAGATGGGAATTTATATGGAAAATATAAGAAAAACAACCAAATACATAAATGAGTGTCAAAAGAAGAAGAAGCGAATTATCATCACCTGAAGCCTTTAGCGGCGGTCTAGGCGTGTGTGTGTGCATCGGTACAATGGATGTGTGTATTTCTATATGTGTGTGTTGCATTCTTTAAGACTCTTAATCAGCTAATCCAACCCCCACAGAACCAGAAAACACTGTTAGGGGGTTTGATAAGAACATGTGGGTGGAATTAAAATATATTAATGTTGTCTGGCCCAGATGAGTGTGTTATCTCAGAAGACAACAATGCTTCACACTGAAGGAACATTTTAACGTTGTACAGTTACACAAAATGACGTGATCTAATGATTATACGCGGATTATTAAGACGATGAAGTAACCTGTGATAATAGATAGAAACTCTTCCACAGCCAGCTTTACGTTTTAATACACATACATAACAATTATATGCGCAATCTTCTGCAAGTGCAATGAACTGACTTCCCTGTGTGTGTCAGACATGAATGGTCGTGGAAGGGCTGATCGTGTCCGATTGATAGCGGGATGCATACATGTTTTTATGCAAAACTCAATCTGCAACACAGCTACGCCAAAAAAAACCCCCAAAAAAAACAAACATGAAGAAGACGACGATCTCACCATGACGAAAATGAAAAGGCAGGACAATTAAAAACATTATCCTGCGATTACAATACCGTTGTTAGCCCTAAGATACACAGAAATATAAATATTATGGACGTATGAGAGCGTTATTGTACTGTTAGGGGAATAAAAATGACCATTTGAAGAGGGAAATGAAAGTGTTTGAGAAACAAATTATGAGAAATAAAAACCACATGGCTCTAATTTTTGAGTCAACATTAATTTTATCCCCAAACAGATACTTCACGGCTGCCACAAATGCCTCATATTTAAAGCGTTTAAATGAATATTGTGCACGTTTGGTACAATTTGAATGCAGCATTTCCAACATCACACTGCTTTAAAATGAGGATAATGAAGTCGTCAGTGTTCAGCAACCGCTCCTGTCGTTTGTGCTTCCTGCTTCCAGCTTACACTAATCCAAATTGTTCATCAGTAAAAAAAAATTAAATGTGATTTCAGAGAAATGCGACTGAGAATTTGAATCATATTTTTCCGTCTTTACCAGAAGTTAAAAATATGTGACGCTACTGTGAGAGCAGGCTTATATAAGGACATTTCTGGCTCAGGACTCCATCTTAGTTATATAACTCTGGTTTAGGACAGATAATGTGGTCATGGTGATGGTGCATTTGTGAAGTGGGGGTCCATGAGGGAAAGATTTCAATGTGGTGGGGGACCACAAGGGGCTGCAAAAATGTTGGATCGTATCTTTATTAGAATCCGCCCAGAGGCCCAAACCATAAGAAATGCAGAGGAAGGATGAAAGGGGGATGGAAGGGAGAGAAGAAAAATAATTGATGACAGAGAGACGACGCAGTTTGGGGATAAACAAACAAGACAATACTATGATTAACAGAACACAAAACGTAAGACGTAGAAATATCTACGGCGTTGAACACACACTCCCTCGCCTGCCTGAAGCAGCAACACCCTGAGGGCAACTCTGATGCAACGACACATCTCAACACCGCGAGACGCTTTGCTTGCTTTCACACTGTGTTACGCAAGATTCACATTCAGTACATCACGGTTTAAATGGACACGCAATGCTCGTCGTAGTCAGTCACACTACAGAGATGGCACGCTATCGGGAAACAGGTGCGTTCTGGTGTAAAGTTGTATTTAAGTGCAAGAAAATGTCTTTAATATTACTTGAAATATTTGCGATTCTTCTATTTTAATGATCATTTCCTCCCTTAAATATCAGGTTTTAAGAAAAAATATCTTAAAATAAGATTTTTTTTATTGGTTTTTTCAGTTCTCTCTGTGACTGGAAACTGAATAACTGTTTGGATAAATCATCAGAAAATGTCACCTAACCTTTGAAAAAACATATTTCATCATTTTCATACTCAACAACTAACAGTTTAATAGACAGCTTGTTTTTACAGTCGTATTTTGACTTGAAACCAAATTAAACCATTTTTAAAATGCTGGTGCTGTATTTACTTTGCACATCCTCCATCCACCCCCACTTCTCCTTTACCGCCAACTAACATTCATTATTGTGAACACAGATTGATTTTCTTCAGAGGCTGAGGTCAGTCTGAGAAAATGAACAAAGTCTGTTTGTTTTTTTTCAGATGTATAATACATCCTGTTACATAACAGGCGATCCCTGTCTGGTACAACTGCCATCCAGTTCAGACAAAAATACTAAGCTGTCCAGATTGTTACCAATATGCTCAAAGCCGATGGACCAGACGAGTGGCTCATGAGTAAAGCTGACTTCAGCTGGTGGTGTCACACCTCTTGCAATGGTTTCATTGGCTCATATCCTTTTGTTTTTATCTAGGAACCACACTGTAAAACAAACAAGAAGCAGAGAATTCCTCAATTTACGCAAAGTTCCACAACATGTGGAGAAAGTTTCCTCTAAATAACAACAGATGAGTGTAACTCTCAAGCCAGCACAGATTGCTGTCAGAATAAATTAACAAATGAAAGAGATCAACACAGAAAATATATGATAAAGATTTTTTAAAATAATGCTACATTTTAATTTAATTGTAAAAACCATAGAATAAAAGAAGGAAAAGGGGGGATGGCCATGCACCACATTAACCACAGCTCAAGGAAATTGCAAGGAGGCCTAACTTGTTGCGCCTATCTTATGCTGACCACTAGGGGGCAGTTTAGAGTCCATTCACCCAAATTCCAAGTTCCTGGGGAGTTTGATGGTGTTTTGAGGGGGAGCCAGAGAACCCAGAACAGAACACACAAGAACCAAAAGTGGAAACACTTCATGGTTTAGACCATCAAAAAGAACACCCACACGTACAAGCAAACACTTTGTGTTCCTCTTCCTATTCCACTTGGTACTGTTATAAGGCAAGATTGGGTCTGCCCAAGGTTGCATCATTTAGTTCTGCTCTATTATGCTCTTTCATTACATTTGCACCCTGCAGTCGTACCCCGTGGTCCCTAAATCAAATAATAATCAGTGTTGTTTGTCAGTGGTTTAACACTGTGCTCCCCTCAAAGCCAAAGAACAATGCAAATACAGCAGGAGAGCATCATGTGACGAGGCCAAGGCTGCGGTGGTAACAGCAGCGGGTCCATTAAGTTTATTTATTCAAGGTAAAATGATCTGAATAGAAAGAACAGTAATGCATGCAAAATTAATTATGAATATGAAGCTATGTTAAAGTGTTTACTTGGAAAAAGGTGAAGGCTTTTATTAACCAAATACTTCAGAGCTGACGGCTTATTTTCATGGATTCCTTAATCCCTTGTATGAGAACATAATTAAGGTTAAAACAATGGCTGTGAAGCTCAGTCTGCTGGAATCCTCTAACCGTTACATAGCTGCTGTAAAATATAAGGAGCATTAATTTGGCATCAGTAATGTGTCTTTTATAAGAACCCTTTCCCAAAACCACTAAAATGGGATCCTGAGGCTTCACCATGAGGAACAAAAACAAGTGACATCATCACTGTGAGATGCACCGCTGCTGCTGGGTGATGTCATCAACACAGCACAGATGAGAAGCGTGGGAAACACATCTCGCTGTAATTTGCAAAAAAGCATTTTGCTATGATGAGTAATCAGAGAAGGCCGGTCAAA
This sequence comes from Antennarius striatus, assembly GCF_040054535.1. Classification (NCBI taxonomy): domain Eukaryota; kingdom Metazoa; phylum Chordata; class Actinopteri; order Lophiiformes; family Antennariidae; genus Antennarius; species Antennarius striatus. Next base: position 3,660,083 of record NC_090798.1, on the reverse strand, counting down.
TGCAAAGTCTGCAGAACTTCTCGAGAAAGTAGAATGAATCCAGTTATATAATAAGAGAAAGAACAATCAGTATCAACAACGGCAGCTGCACCAAGAAATGTGCAGCGCAAAAAAAAAAAAAAAGCATCACAAGTCACTTTCTGCTCCCTACCCAGCAGGACTTGGTCCCGGGTCAGCCCCCAGCTGCTGGGAACCATCAGGACCATGGAGGCTTCCGAGCAGGAGGTTAATCATAGAGATGCTCCATTGGTCATGGAGTCTATGTCTCTGTTAAGTGTGTGGCAGGAGCTTTAATTGTGGGATGTGTGATTGTACAGAATGCAAAATTCTGCTAACTACCTAACACAAGGTATTTTAATAGAAATGTGTGCTTTTGTCACATTTAGCAAAACCATCAGGAGTCTGTGTGGCTGATAATGATCTGTAAGCAGTCCAAACAGAACTGGCACAGATATGTTAAACCTGTGACTGTCAGACAATCTGGTAAATTCTGAAACCTATAAATAAGCAACTTAGACCAAATAACCAAAGCAGCACCAATGCGAATTAGAAAATCTTAGTAACTAAAGCTAAAAACATGCAGCATTTTAACACTTCATAAATATTACTAAAGGAAAGCTTTTCTCAACTCCGACCTTCTCCAACCACCTCTAAAATTCCAATAAAAAAGTCTCACACCTTCATCTCTCCGCCAAGACTAAACAATCTCACACACGTCAGTTTCTCCATCCGAAAAGTTTAATTCAGTTCATATCCTGCCATTCAAATTTGAGCAAGGTCTTTCCTTTCAAGTTGTATGAAAATGTGCTGCAAGTTTTCACACAATCCTGCTAACAAACCAACAAAGCAATCGATCGAAGTTGGGAAGTGAGGCAAACCAAAAGCTTTTGACCTTAGAGGAGGAAACTAAGATATTTTAGCACTTTTCAGACAAGTAAATGAACACGAAACAACAATCACAGGCTGCACTGCCTAGGATACCAAAGACCTCTGCAGGATGGAGGCCGGTTTCCTCAAAAGTCCTGTTCAATAACGTAAATACCTCAGGCAGGATGAGGATATTCTGATCCGCCGCCAGAGCTGTTCGGCTCTCACACATTCCTCCAGACCACAGAAAATCAGTTAAATCCCCTGAGAGCAGATAACCTAATGCTGCTGGACACGCTGCAGTCTGACACCCGGGACAAGAAGTTCTCCACTGTGCTTCAGAGAGCAGATGAAGACACTCGCTGTGGAAACCGTGCAACCGTCCAGTCTGCACTTGATTTACAACTTATTTTCACATATATTTTCTTTTTATTCTGATTTGGAAAAAAAAAAAAGTAGGTTCCACAGAGTAAAAGTTGTAGTGGGTAGCGCTAGACTCTGGATTCTGGAGCCACATGTAAAAACGTATCTTAAAAACATTAAGTTGGGGAAAGCTGAGGAATATCTGGTGATTTCATTCTATTCAAAAAAATGTATTTGAATAAAAGCCAAATAAAACAGTGTAATGAGCAAAAACCAGAATTAATACACAGAAAGCTGACACTAACACTAAAATACACAATAAACAGATACGGGCAATATAAAAGGTATTTGCAATGGTGTAATAAATAAAGATATCAAGACCCTTCATATTGTGGCAGCATTATGTGTCTGTGTAGGTTCTCAGTTATCCAGGTCATGGTTATACAAAGCTGTTTAAGTCAATCCACTGAACTTTAAGAAAGTTCTTGGATCATGTTAACAATACAACTTAAAATGTAACGCTTCCTGGACTTTCTTTCTGAGTTGGTTTCGAGTCTTTTTCATTTGCCTCCTTTATAGCAACAACTGGCCTAAATGTGAGATCCTCCTACAAGTCCCTTCCGTGAATCCGCATTGTGTCGCCTGCTGAACAGTCTGTGCAGCATCCCATTTATTCTCCTTTGTGAGTAAAGTGATTTTAATCAGACGGTGCTTCAAGGGGACCAAAAAGAAGAAACTGTTTCTCGAACTCTGAGACAGCTTTCAGAGAGATCTAGCACATTTCTCCGCTGGGATTCCTAGTATAGCTCCAAACGGCAGCCTATTCACGTAAGTACACTGTGAAACCGACAGACATTCAGCACATAGGTGTGGGACCAAAAGTGTTCCTGAAAATGAGACAAAACTGTTTGTTTGACAGGCAGAAACAATGAGTGGGTGTGAATGAGATGAGGTTAAGTTAGGAGATGTAGGATGGAACTGAAGAGAGGCTTAATTGCTGCTCCTGTTTTTTTGTGTTTGCTCTGTGGGCTTCATGGTTCTGGGTTCAAATAGTGATACACAACAAGCAACTAAAAATAAATGTTACCAAAACAGAAACTGAGATACAGAGCCCGTCTCTAATCGGAGTCAGATCAGAGTCTGATTCTTCCCCCAATGTCACCCAAACTAAAAAAAATAAAGACTAAAGATCCTAATTCCTCCAGCCTAAACCAGAACAAGCACTGATCAAGGTCAGGTGTTTGATATGAACATGAAGTCTATCCAGACCCAAATTCTGGCTCTTCCCACCCAAATGAAACCTCATTGCAAAGCATGAAATTTTACTTGGTCTCTTTGGACTAAAACCCAATAAAACCCAATGCGACCTTGATTCAAACCTAATTTGAACATCTTGTTCCAAGACCACCCCAAACTGTTGAACTGGACATAAAAATCTCATCATGACCCTGAGTTCCTAGGCTCTCATTCTGAATGTAATATCTCTCTCAGCACAGCCTGATCCCAACCAAAGTCCAATTTGAACCACTGTCCTGGTTTGATCCTTGCCCTGTCCTACTAGACCCAAGATGGATCCAAGTCCATATCCTGATCCAAACCTCCACAGGATTGGATCACATCTGTAAGAACCTTTGGAAGTCTAGCCTGATCCAAGTCCCACCTGATCCGAGTCTGACCCAAACCCATCCCACACCTTCCCATTCCCTGATGGGAAAAATACAAACCAAAACCCAAGATCTGAAGCAAAACACAACCAAATATAAAACAAACTAAAACCAAACCAACCCAATTTTGATGATCATTCTCAATCGGGAGGTTTTCGTAAATAACTTGTTTTCTTTTCATTAAGACTGCAATCTAAGTCAATCGAATTCCACTAGAGCTTAGCCAGAGGAGTTTTGGGTCACAGAAGAGATGGAGCATACGCATCACTGCTCCCACAGCAGCACAACCAGAATCAATGGATCAGCAGCGCTTCACTTTAAAGCTGATTGACATATACCAATATTATCCATCTAATATGACTGTGCGGCTTTTAGATAGCGATCTAGACATTCAGTGTAATGAATATAGGAGACAAACAATAAGGCAGAGAGAGGGTCACAATGTTAACACATCCAGCCACCTCCCTTTGCCTTCCTACCTGAACTTCACGGTCCTGTCGACAAATTACAAAAAAATAATCAAAAAAACTGGCAAAAGAGCTGTAAACAGAGAAAGAGCCGGACAGTAAACGCACCGCCGTTGCCTTCAGACACCAACTGGAGGGCGGGGGGGGGGGGGGGGACGAGGATAAGTGTTAGGGTGTGAGGGCAGTGAGGGATTACTGTGTGTGTCCCTCTTATGCATGGCTAACTCAAGACAGACTGATTCTGCTCCCCAGAGGAAAAGGACGAGTCTGAAGGAGCAGCACTTCACCCCCCCAGCCCCCCCCCCCCCCCCCCATCTCCACTCACTTCCAAACTAGCTCTTCCACTTAGTCTGGTTGTCCTCACATTACTTCTCTGTGACATTATGAAATCACAACTTCTGTCATTTGGCATCTCCTCTCCTTCCTGTCTCTATAAATCAGGTTAGGACGGATCAAAAGGTATCTGGTCTGGGGGGGGGGCAGCAGAAGAGCCAAATTTGTGTTGTAGATAATATGATTTGTGGTTTAAAATCTATTTGGGGGGGTGTTTTATGATGATTCTCAGCAATCTTGCTTTGTTCATGCTTGACTGATTTCCATGAGAAGTCTCGAGTCTGAAAGCTCCATGCCAGGTTGCTTTTATCTAGCTAATCCCATGTTAAAGTAATCCACCCCCAAAATAAGGCACATGATTGGACCACGGCTAGGAAAACTCTAAAAGATCAGAAATGTATGGTGCTTCTGTTTTTGTAATTGAAATAGTAATTCTAATTAAAAGTTAATGGGATAATAATCGGTCATTTTCTTTCAACCACATTTCTGGTTTACTATAAAAGACACATGTCTGAAAATCCCATGGAGAAAATATCATGTGTCTTCATCACCTGTGATCAATTCAAATGTGCTTTTTATTCCGCAACTTGACTCTTACAAGAGCAGAATGTCCTGCACACTAAGACGAAAAAAGATTTTATTTGAATCCTCAAGGATGATTAGCTCTTTGCTTTTTTTTTTTTTTCCCAACTTCTTTAATTTTCTTTTTCTACAGTAATTTCCTCCCTCTTCTCTGTGTGTTTCCATGTCTTTTTTTTTTTTTGCAGAGCTGGCAAACTCTCAAAAATCTCCAAAAAGTGTGAAATAACACCCTACTCAGTTTAATAAGACCCCCAGAGAAGAAGAATGAACCGGCTGTTGGTGCCATTTCCTGAAAAATGTAGTAGGTGGATTAAGGGGAGGTTGGAGGTGATGGAGGGAGGGGGTGGCCAAAAAAAGAGAGAAGAATGAACGCTTAAGAAGGACTCTTGAATATAGAAAAAAAAGTACTTTTTATTCACAGTTCTTGGTGCTGCACACCCACAGCCTCCTCATCCTTATTTAATCTGTTGGTCTAGCTTCAAACTGCTTGTGCAAAGAGGTCAGAAAGAAATAAGCCAAGATGTAAATGATGTGGAGAGTGATTAAAGAAGGATTGATTCGGATCCCTGAGACATGGGTCGTGAAAAACGACACGCAAACCAATTTATGGAAGGCGTTTTGTGCAATTTTTGTACACTTGGAGTCATAAAAACAGATTTTATAGCCAATCCATCATGGAATATTTGAAGCATCGCAGCAGTTGTCGCAGTCGATCCAGTGGGTGACTCCCCTCCAAAAGTGACAAAAGCGAGCCCCCTCCTCCAGGAGACACCAACAGGGCTGAAGAAAATGAGATCTGGCATGTTTAAGTAGAAACAGATGAGAGTCACGAGGGGGAGGGGGTGGGTAGAGTTCACGTTATAGCAGCTTCTCTGAGGACGTTAGCTTCAGACGTGACCACAGGCGAAGAAGTGTTTGTTTTCTTCTCATCGAGAAAGCACATAAATCCAACACCTCTTTAAAAACATTTGGAAGCTCATTCTAAAGGGGTTGATTAGATATAAGATCAGCTTGTTGTTTTTATACCCCCCCACCACCACCACCAAAAAAAAACCAAAAACCTGCAATACAAAATGTTGGTGAAGTTGGATCCCATTTGAAACACAAAATACAACTTAAATATCTTAACAATCAATCATGCATTTATACATTTTCTTCTAGACGAGACAATCGCCTATCTCAGCTGGCCATGAGTGAGAGGCGGGGTATACCCCGGATGAGACGCCAGCTCATCACGGGGCCTTATTCTTTATATTTTAGTTCTTTTAAATGCAGTGTGCAGCTTCTGCCACTAGGGGGTCTAAAATAAAAACACATACTGTATGTCCCTACTATTTATTTGACCATTGTTGGAATAATGAGGAATCTCGTATATACAGAACCCAACAGAAGACGCAACAATGGTTCTGTCATTTTCATACATTTTATGTTGGAAATACTCTTTCTCATTTTCTCATCCTACTATGGCAAAAATGTCCGCCAACAATGAGGTTTTTCACGCATGTTTCTTGGTTAGTTTGTGCATCCCTTTATCATGCGTTTGCATATTTACTGAGAAAACACTCAAATCTTTGCAGTGGGTGGGGCACGCACCAGGACAGATCCCATCGGTTTCTAATCAGAGGAAGGGGCAGATCCAGGAAGTGTTTCGGAAACTTTCAACAACTTTCTTAAATAGGTCATGCTAACAGGCTGAGCTTGTGTTGTAGTGAGATTTTTTTTCTTTCTTCCTTTTCTCTTTCTTTTACTTTATCTCACTTGATTCTATTTTGTCCTTTATGGTCTTCTTTCCTGCTGGGAGCCATCCATAGCTCCTCTCCCCTTTCTAAGCAATTGCCCACTCTCTCCATCATTATCCCCTCTGGACGACAGTAAACACACATTCAGCAAGACAACTACACATAAACAATCACTGCTGCCCAGGAAACTATCACCAACTCACAGCCAGTAAACACATACACATCTAGGCACACACACTTTTCTCACACACACACACACACACACACACATTCCTGACTGTGTTGAAGCTCCATCCCACAGCAGATAATGAAGCCAGAGAGAAGCCAGTCTGTAATCCCTAAAAAGGAATGGAAAAGATAGGAAGAAGACAGCAGCTTGTCTCCACCAGGGCGACCATCTCTGGTCTCCCTCCTTCACATCACCTCAAAAGCTTTTAGTCACAATTAAAATGCAAGGCCTGAAGAACATACAGCTTCATCGAAGGTTCCATCATCTAAAACAAACATTATTCACAGGTCAAGTTTTATCACTGTGTAGAGGAACATGGCGCAAAAGCTCCAGGTTGAGCCACAAAGGAAGTTGAACCTCTCCACCTGATGCTGCCTTTAAAGCAATCATCAAGTCATTTCCTCCAAAGCTGACAGAGTGAAAGAAAACTCCACAGGAGTGTACAGGAAGGAGGAAATGTGAACAACAGAAAATCCATCGACTAGCGATCACATTTGAAAAGGTTTGATTGCCTCCATTGACCGTTGGTGCAACAAAGCACCTAGTTCGCCGTCTGGAGCGACAGGTCTGCTCTGCTGCCAAAATCAGTAGGATTTTGTTTTAGAAAATGACTGAATCTGCGACACCACTACGGTTAAGGTTCGGTTAGGTTCAGGTGCAACAACAACTTCGATCCAGGGTGAAGATGGTGATTTATGTTTACATATATGTCATGTTCAGCTTTGGATCCTCTTCCCTAGGGGTCTTCTCATTGGATAACTCACCTTGCTTCCTCCTTTTGTGCTTTCTTGATATTTACAAAATACATTTTGAGAAAATATGCAGAAATCATAGGCAACAACACCCCACTCCCACTATTCCAAATAAATTCCAAATCAATATAGAAGACACCATATTTTCCTGGGAGCATATTCTATTACATTTGACCTGATTTTTCTCTACATGATAATACATTTCTGCTGTAAGTCACTGAGAAAAAAAAAATTGGCAGCATAAATATTCCCTCGGTTCGTAGTTGAAATAGCACTTTCTGATTTCTTTCTTGAGAGGAGCAATATTTATACTTCCAGCACTTCAGCTACAGGATTTCAACGCTCTTCTCAGTGTTGGACACACAATCTCTTTAAGCCTGTTTCAGCAGAGTAGATGACCCACCAATAACTCCAGCAGCCCTCCTCCTAAGCTGCAGCGTCGCCTTCTCCCTTGAAGCGAAACATTTAGATTCTGCAAAGCACACCAAAAAAAAAAAAAAAAGATTCCAAAATATAAATCAAACCCTGACATGACAGCTTCCTTCAAAGTGCAGAGCTGGGGGGTGGGGGGTGAGATGAAGAGAGTAGAAAGGAGTGATGGAGGAGAAGAGCTTTAGAGTGATGGTGATATAAACACATTCACTACAGTGCGGACACTGTGGCAGGTTTAATAGTAACAGCTGGGATCTACTGCCGCCTAGTGGCTGTAACGAGAAATAGAATTAGATGAGAATTCCACTTTCCTTCTTAATATTTTTGATAATTTTGTGTTTTTAGTCTATTTTAAATTGTATTTCTTTATTCTAATTTATATTGAGCAACAGAATTTCTTAACTATGTTAATTCTTTGACTTGAATCATGTTAACGGGTCACAAAACATTTAATGTTTGTCTTGTGTGGTTTAGTCTTCAGGAAGGAATAAAGATGAAGCTGAGGGGGGAGAGAGAGGAGAGGAGGAAACAATGAAGCAGGAAGAGGAGAAGAAGAGTTTGGCATTGCTTGTTTTATGTTTCAGCCAACTCAAAAAGTTGTAGAGAGAAATTCTCACCTGAGGCTGTGAAGGTTTTCACGACTTCCTTATAAATGAAGGTGTTGTAAATGTGAATTTTGGTAAGGAAAACAAAATTGAATCACAGTATTTAAGAATTAAGACATTACAAGTAACATACAAACCATTAGGATCATAATATTTTACTGTGAAGCGCCCAAAACACCTGAAAGATTTTATTTTACAGCAAATTGGACATTGAGAAAAATATAGTCCCTGCTTAAAACTAATTCACTAATTTCTTTTTTGCCATTTTACAGATTTAGATTTAACACCTCCATTTAGTGTTTTATATACAGTATATATATAGAGAAATCTATTACTATTTTATATTATCTATTATTCATTTTACACTCCACGCCTCCATTTGTTCTCTTTTAAGGGATGCTGCCTTCGCCATAGGAAAAAAACAAACAATTTATCTCCTAATAATGGATGCATATGTTGTAATTACGAGAAGAAAAAAAATCTCATTAGAAAACTACTTAAAGTTGCATCATCATCATTTGTCACTAATGGTAGCTCCGGGATTAGACCGTGGGCAATATAGCATTATTACAATTAATCTGTTTTTATTTCCTTGTTAAAACGAGACATTGGGAAATTGCCTTGTTTTCTTATTTAACATGTATAGAATTATTGTTACGCACACCTCTGACTTTTTGCATGATTTATGCATTCTATAAAGATTGTTAATGTCAAACCGAAACCATCATCATCACCAGATTTAAGTATTTCAGTGCCTCGGTGTCATTTATTTCTAAATATTTGACCTGTGTCCTGAACACAAACCTCTAGTTCACGCTGCAGCTGGACGAAGAGAAGGATGGCACTGGAAAGACGGAGAGGCATGAACTTTAAATCATTTGCATGTGAAATAATCTTGGAACTTAGATCAAAACCAGACACTGGAAGGAGTCCAACACACACCCGTCAGTGTGTGAGGCGACAGCAGCAGCCCTGTGTGAGCTGAGGAGCATGTGAGGCTGATTACAGAATATTTACTGCTGGGATGAAGAGAGAGCAGGAGGTCGACATGGGAGGAAGGAAGGAGGACAAGAAGGAGTCATGAGGGTGGTCCGATTACTTAGCGTAGCCCTAAAAACCTAAACACGGAAAGAGTTCAACAGCATTTAAACCTACAGAAACAAAACTCCCAAAAATACATCCAATTTGTGCACCATCCCATGAGATTGGATATCCAAAGCTAGGGAGTTAATTAGTTTAGCTAAGCACATTGTTCAAAAAGAAATAACTAAAGAACATTTTAACACATTGTTTATTCAATCCAGTAAAAAAAAAGAAGTTGTAAAAAGTTGGTAAAATTTAGTAAAACTTATTTGTTTATGTTGCTTGTACCTTCACTAAATGAACGCATTTCCTGCTGCAAATGAACGCGTGATAAATAATTTCCAGCAGACAGGGTCGTCAGAGCTGCAAGACCAAACAGATGCATGTGACGTTTGGTTCATCCGCTCATTTATTTTTTTGCTTCAGATTCGAAAATGCATTGAGAAATAAAATCAACACTGAACAAAGACTTAAAAGTATATGGAATCCTGAATGAGAGAAATCTGTACTAAACATGGAGAAGAGACTGTCAGGCAGACAACAACAGACAAGTGTGTTATTGTCACGCAGGCTAGTACACACACACACACACACACACACACACACACACACACACACACACACACACACACACTGAGAGAACCAGAATAACCACGACAGTTTTTTTTCCAACCACAAACAAAAAAAATCTGTTTTGGCATTGAAAGATGAAGTCATGTTTTGTACACATGAATTTTCTCACACAGAAACGGCCACTATAAATCTTAACTGGTTGCCTAAAGCATTTATACACACACACACACACACACACACACACACACACACACACACACACACACACACACCCTAATAGAGCGGCTGATGAATGACGCATTCCTTCTCAGAGCATCACACTACAGTAACACTCTTTCATTTTCATCCACCCCCTCATCACTTCATCCCTCTCCTCCCCCCCCTTCACTTTTCTCTTCTGTCCACTTCCAGTGTCTTCTTTTTTTTTTTTTTTTCTTCACATCTCTTTTAACCTTTCAGGCCCTTATTTTCCAACCCCTCTCTCCTCATCTTCTTTACTTTCACTTTCCCTTTCTACCAGTCAGTCTCTCCTGAACGATACCAAACACACAGATTGCTCACTTTGACTGCTTCTTCTTTTATCCTCTAAATGCATGATCACAGTTTTTTTTTTCTTTTGTCTTTGTTCCACTAATCGACTGTTTTCCTCTTTGTCTTTCTGATCTATTTCCCATTTGCTCTCTGTCCTCTCTGTCTGTCGTTCAAAGGCTGGTTTCTGTCATCGCTTGACAATTTGCAGAATGAGAGGGAGGGGAGATGGGTGAGACGATACATAACCCAAGAAGAGACGAGCGAGAAACTTGCGCCCGAGAAAAAGGATCAGCACAGGGAGAGTGACGGACGAACAAGATGAGACTGACAGCTTAAAAGAAAAGAAACAGCTGGGGAAATATATGTTTTGGTCCTAATCAGACACCAAACCAGATTAAGAGAGAAATTTTCTTCAACACAAACAAATTCCTTCATTTAGACACCTTTCCTCTCACAGAGACCTACTGTATGTACACAAGCACAGGATCTAGGATAATGATGTCATATGCTGTTCTCCTCCTTAAACCTAAAGTTAAACATATATACAGATACTGGTGGGGCCTCAGTTTGTATTATGAACCCAACGAAAACAGCACAACATCGCCAACAAGAGTTGGAAATGTTGTATTGATTCAAGCAAACCACAAGAAATGTAAAAAAGACACAACGACAATAAAATGTTGCTGCTGTTGAAACTTTAGACTCATCACTGCCCTCTTGTGGACGCGTTCATGCTGATGTAAAAGACGTTTGAAATACATTTTATATGGATCTCTTTGTATTAATATCCAATCTGATTAGTCTTTCAGAAACAACTTCAACCAAAATCGACTCATCAATCTCATCAATCTCTGCAGAGCCATCAGCCACCGCCACCACCACCAACAGGTTCCGAGTCATTTTGCTGCTGCTGCAGGATCAGGATCTCCCTAAAGCGTCAAAAGCATCAAACTTCTCGGGCAGAATAATTATCATTCATCGTCATAAAGAAAAGAGCAGCTGATACCCACATTAAACCTCTATTCTCTCATGACAGCAGATTCGAAGCAGTAACTCGATGTATTTTGGAGCCAAAGCACAAAATTCATTCATCCTCACCAACAATAAGGAGCCAGTTGAGCAACAGAAGCTCATTTCAAACTATTGGGCACATTTAAATGTCAGACAGTGAGACGCCACTTTCGTGGCTAGTCAAACACAACATGGAGATAAATGAAGAGCTGGGAAGTCGGGTTCATCTTCTTTTTCTTACTTTAAAATCTTATGGAGATTTTCCTTCTTGATGATAAATATTTCAAACCATAAGACAAACCCTCGATACTTGTCACTACCTCACCAGCAAGTTCTCTCCGAGATCTGCAGATCTGATGGGAGAAATTTAACTCCAAGTTGACTCCAAGGGATGAGTTAAAATGAAGCAGCGAAGAAGAGGAGAACAGACTTCATGTTTGTCACGTGTTTCAATGAGTCTCCAATAAGCTCATTTGTTTGGAATAAGTCAAGAATCAACAACAGACATGTGTTTATCCAACCTCCACGTAAAATGTATACAGTGATACCGGTCTGGTGGGGTTTCTCCCTCTAGGTCGTCACTTAGATCAACATTTAGCTCTCAAAGTTCATCCCTGCGTCGAGCAGAAAAACTAAATATAGAATCCTTCCAATCTATTAGAGCTGAAGGTCTTATTGAGCTCAAGCTCAAATCACCTATTAATAGTTTATCAATCAATATTTTATTCTATTAAATTCACAAACAAATGCCAGACGTGTTTATGGAGGACCTTTCACCTGTAACACAGTCAGTGGACTTAGATGAATCGTTTTCCATTTTTACCCTTTTAAAAGGCAACAAATTACTGCAGAAAAGGGTGATTTACACACACACGCGCACACACACATACACACACACACACACACACACACAAAGGCAACAAATCGATTTGCTTACCGGTCACTTGACAACAAAGTGAGTTAATGAGACAAATGGGTACAAAAACAGACACACAACCTTAAAAGAAACACACTCTGAAGAAGGTGTCCAAGCTTAGTTCCTCCTCATCCTCACCCGTCTTTGACTGAGCTGGCACTCGTTTTCTCTTCCAACGCATCTTTCCTTCCTTCCTTCCTTCCTTCAGTCAACAGTTCATGAAAACTTGGCATCCGTGGATCCGTCCACCCGTTTGTCCTCTTGCTTCACTTTCTTTCTGCTTCTTTCTTCAATCCTGATATATCTCTCTCGCTCTCACGTGGCATCTTTCTAAGAATAAAATAGTGACAGTGCACATGATAACCTGAACCGTGTGTGTGTGTGTGTGTGTGTGTGTGTGTGTGTGTGTGTGTGTGTGCGCGCGTGCGGACCTTCAGGCAACATGTGATTTAAATGTTCTCTCAATATCTTACTGTTACTGTGTTCAGTTTTTGCGTCATTACTTTGCTCAATGGGGTGTGCCACACACACACACACACACACACACACACACACACACACACACACACACACACACATACACAGTCATATAATTTCTCATATTGTTTAATGGCACTTTAAGACCTCAAGTTGTGTTTAATGTTTACTTTTCATGATCTTCTGTTAGGAAGGTTAATAATCTTTACAGAGGTCAAAGGTTAAAGTGAGCAATGACTTGAATACAAGTTTAAACACCATTAAAAAGAATACCACACAAAATAATTCGAGTACTGCAGCATCATGGGACGAATATATGAGCCCACCTTACACAGGGTAATCCTGACCTCAGGGGTCAAACATGCAGCAACACACACACACACACACACACACACACACGCGCACATTCAGAGAAACGCAACTTTGAGCTAATGAGCTGCATGAGCAACTACAAACAACTTGCACTAGTCACACCAACCTGAACTTCTAAAATGCAACCAAATGCTCATTGATGGGAAAATAATGCACCGATGCAGGCGGATGTGCATGTTCTTGTAACCATAGAAACTGCATCTCTCAGCTGACAGAAGAGCAGAAAGAGAGGATGTGAAACACGTGAGGAACTGAAGCCTTTTCTTGATTTGTTCCCCATCAACTCAACAAAGTGGCTTTCGAAAAGGGTTTAGCAGTTTTTCAACAATCAGGAAAAATGTCGACATATTACAAATTTTATTTCTTAGTCAAATAAAATCCAGGATGCATCCGATCTGTACAAAAAAAAAATTTCTTGCAATCAAGTAGGATTTAGTTAAGGTAGACAAAAAAAATGACAACCCAATGGTGGGTGTGACCGATAACAACACCAAACAGCTCATAACGTTAAAATATGAATTGTTTATGGACACACACACACACACACACACACACACACACACACACACACACACACACACACACTGTGTTGTCACACCGTGGCCAAACCACCAGCGTGGCGGCTGCCAGGTGGTGATCCGGTAGCAGGAGGTGTGGGCACACAAACACACGACGCATCAGGGTGTCCAGGCCCATGTGTTCAGTGTGAGGACTGTGTGTTCTGTTGTTGTTGTTGTTGTTGTTGTTGTGCCCCTCCTCTTCTACCACTCGCCACAAAACCCGGCCAATAAATATTTTAGATTTTCCTTGACAATGTCAAACTCAGCCAAGCTTCAACTTGTCTAGATTTTCTAGTCAAAAAAAACCTTCATTTGGGATATTGTATCTTGAAAATCTGGAAGCTTTCAACGTGCGAGAATTATAGGATGTGAGACAAGACTGTCTCCTCGTCTCCTCATCGTCTGCATCCTTTCCTTCCCTGTTGTTATGGTAATATATCTTCCTTCTTCTTTCCTGCATGTAAACCAAATAACTCCCTCCTCTTCCAACATCCACCCCTCCCCACACACACACACACACACACACACACACACACACACACACACACACTCCTCTCTGTTTGTCATCTGGAAGTGATCGCGTCCACCATTACAGCACGTCTTGGCTGACGCCAAGCGCGTTGATGCTGACAGCCGTGCAGCCTTTTTTACTCCACGAAAAGAAAAAGCTCTGCACGGAAAACGTGCCGGCGAAACCTGCAAACACACATGATGCCGGTTACTCACTCAAAGCCACAAGTGGCTTCCACTCCCACCAAATCCACCACCACTGGCTAAAAAAACCTCAGATCCCGTCTTCCCTCTCCCCTCACATCTTCTCTTTCCTCTGTGATAGGAATCGCCTCATTGGGAGTTGGTATGAGAATAGTCTTCATATCTTGTCCTTATCTAAATCAACCCATAGAGAGACGGATACAGAAGATGAGGATGGGCAGCAGATAAAAAGAAATTAGGAAAGAGGATATAAAAGATAACAGAGTGATGACATTTTGAGCATCGTGGACTGCAAACTGGAGAATCTACATGTGTAAAGCACTTGGAGGAAGCCGAATGGACCCCGAGGAAAAAAACTCTTTTAAACACACACACTGGGCCTCTTCCTGCATTATATCACCACCTTCCTCAATCTGCTGGACTCCATTGGTATTTCTCATTTTTCCCCAGAGTGCAGAAATTGGAGGCAAGAGTTATGGAAACATATTATGAGCGGATACACCTTAGAGGTTATTGGTGACTCGTCTGGTGGAGAAAAATGTGCAGATTGGTTTACAAACGCACTGACTCCACTAGAAAAGAGCAAATCTCCCTTTTTCTAAAACTAATCTGTAATGGAGCTCGTCTTTGAAGGAGCCTGGCACCCTCTCCTGGTGGGAGAAGTGCAAGTGCAGCTTCAGACACCCTCAGCTCAACCATCCTTCCTTATTATTGCTCTACTTCCTCTCTCTTTAATCCTTCCGCTGTGCTTTTCTTATTTTATTTTTTTACTTGTTTCTTGTTCCTCCGCTTTCTCTTCCAGTCAGTGTGTGTGAATGTGTGTGAGAAGGGGGGAGAGAGAGAGAGAGAGAGGACTGGGCTCTCTGCCAAGACAGGAAGTTTTTACCTGAATCTATGACTGGCTTTTTTTGGAGAATAACAACTCTTTCTTTGTCTGTGATTGGTCATTCTCTTCGCACACACACACACACACACACACACACACACATAACACATAACCGTCCAACAGAAACATTAGATGTAGAACACCGACTATAGTTTCTCTCTGACCTTGAAAACACGTCTGTTTCACAGACTTCTGAGAACTCTCAGTGAATCGTGAACCGTCTCCAGTCCCCAGTGTGAGAATGTGCTGAACGCATTACATCAACAGAGAAAAACTTTTACTACGAAGTTGCTCCCAGCTTATAGTTAAATATAATTATAATAGTTAAATCAAAATCAATAAATCAATAGTTAAACAAGAATTCCAAGTGTAGTGATGTTCGATGTTCAGTGTTTCAAGTGAATTTTCTGATTATGAATCTTGATGATGCATATCGAAAGCCCCGAGTGGTCCACGCCTGAGTACGTATTCCTAGTTTGACTGGCCATTTTATGATGACTCATCGTATCTGCCTCCAAATGAATCACCTCCTCTGTGGCCCAGGAAATCAGATTATAAATAATTTCATTAACATCTATTCTGAGACGTATAACTGGCCAAAACAAAGCTCAACGTCACTGATGATGCCTAAGAAATGATTCACCGGGGGGAAAAAAAGATGAAAATCCTTATTATATTAATACATATTCTTAAATGTGAGTGAGATTCTGCCAGTAAAAACTTAAATTTCAGTAAAAACTCAATTGCATTCTTAATAAATGTGTGTTGGAGCAAAAGCAGGATGTTTGTGTGTTGCTGCTGCTGCTGGCCTCTGATTCACTGCCTGTAGGAAGAAAGATGGTGAGGGAGGAGGAGGAGGAAGAGGAGGAGGAGAGGTGAACATTATGACCCTGAAAACACATCAAGTTCATCTGTGATGAAACCAGTGGGATTGCAAAACTCAAGTTCTTTAAAGTTACCCATGCATTTGGGTTTTTTGGGGGTTTTTTGGTTTTTTTGGTCAGGTCAGAACCTGAACGCACCGCTTAAAAATCCTCCCTCTGCATGTGACGAGTGTTGGAGGATGAAGATTGGGAAAAGAAAGAAGAAAAAGAAATGAAGAAGGGGGGGAATAACAGAGGGGCCAACAGGGAGGGATGGAGTCATGTGATCGGTGTCCAGCCGTGGGAATGAGGGTGGAGAGAGGGAGGAGAGGAACCAGAGAAGAAGAAGTAGAAGACAGGGGTTAAAGTCTCTTTCTCTTCCCCTCATCTGCAGTTTATTCTTAAACTCAGAACGTTTAGAAGGAAAAAAAAAACATCATTCAGAGTGAAATACTGTCAGAAACGAGCAGAGAGATGGAAAGAGAAACTAAACCGAGAGAAACAGACACATTCATCAGGAATGTGAAGGTGAATGCGTCTCAGCAGGCTGTCACGCCAGCTGGATGCAATTTAGATTGGGCAATTGTGATATAATCACAGATTTTTAAAACTAGGTCAACCAAAATTTAAATATTATCTTTGATAATTTGATTCTGTGCAATGATACCATGAAATGAGATCAGAAACCATGTCTGGGAACACAAACTTTAAAGGGCGGCCCACCACTGGAGCGTAGCACTCTTATAATATTGACTCAAAAACTCATGCAAAATCAATTTTTTTGATCCACATATTCCCCTTCCTTAACAAAACCTCAACCTTTCCCTCCTGAGAATGTTCCTGGGTGCACAGTCTCAAATTACAAAATAAAATAACCTATGGGGTTGACGTTTATTTAGCCTTATCCATCCACTATGCTCAGTTAAGTACGTTTAAATTCACCCACTCGTGCTGCAACAGGCTGCTTTTGTCTCGTCCGCTATTCGCGTAACGTTTTATTGAGACGACGACAGAAAACGTGAAGGCATCGCTGAGAAAGGTTTGATTGTTTTAGCTAATTTAAACCACATAGCTTTTCCTGTTGGGTTTCAAACACCTCATGTGACCCTCTTGTGGAATTTTTCTGCATTTTGCAATTCTTTAGCTCATTTTGTTTTGCGGCTCACTGATTTATTTAATGTTACCGAACGGATGACATTCTGGCTTCGCTGCTTTTTCACCAGTTTATATCATTCTCAATTAAACGTAACTGACACCACATTCACAAAACGTGACAGGTGACATCCAATAAAAAAAAAATTGTATTTGTGGGTGTAGATATCTAAATTCCCTGCGCAGAGATTTAAGGAAGAACAGATAAACTCTATTTTAAATAATAAATAACACCAGATGTGGTCGATCTTAAATCGGCGAAGGGTTGCGTGGCTCTCTGGGGGCTGAAACGTGATTGGTGAGGTCAAAGCAGGTGTGTGTTGCTTTAAAGAGCAAAAGGGAAAACACCTGCTGTGATGTCATTGTTTGGAATTGTCCACAAGTGAAATATACAAAAAAGAAAAAAAAAAAGGGGGATATTTTACAGCAAAATAAGCCTTAAAAATCAGTTTTGGGGTCAGGGGGGGAAGAGTGTGGTTTCCCAGAGAATTGAGCTGGAAACAGGCACTAAAAGAAAACACCCTGGTTCCCACTCGCATTCTTGGGATACTCCTGCCAAAGTCTGGGTAGCCAGCAGAAAATGGCAGGAAATAAACCCAGTATGAGAAATGCAAAAGCCGCTGAGGATGAACTCCTCAAGTTCAGGCCCCTCTGAGAGAGAAAGTCCAGCGGAAACTGGATTTGAACTCTGGCGCTATCAATCCCTGCAAACGGACTCAGTATTCTTCTTTATCAGCGTGCCCCCCCGCCCCCCCCTGGGCAAAGGAAACCGGCGTGAACCTTTCCAGAGGAGATCCAACTCCTGAACAAACTGGAAAAAATCCCCTCATCCAGGCCTGGGGCATGTGTTTCAGCGTTGGCCTTATGCAACGCTTTCACATTTTTTGGCAGATAGAGGGGGGGGGGGGTTGTCAGCGGATGTGTTAGGAGGAAGAGCACACACCCACCAATGAAGGGAAATCAAAATGATTTTTAGTCATTATGCAAAACCATTAACGCTTCTGGTAAATAGTCGCTTGAATATTCCTGTGTACACACACACACACACACACACACACACACACACACACACACACACACTGGTCATTGATGAATTAGATGAATCCAAATTCATCGCTCTACGTAGCTCCAACGTGTTTTTTCTCAATCTTCTTTTGGAGAAGGTAACATCAGTGTTTTCAATCTTTTGCTGAGACAGAAGGCGAGCGCGAGAGGTGGTGGATGGAGGAGGAGGAGGAGGATGATGAAAGACGAAGGCCCTCTATTGATCATTTAGCTGTGTGCTTCTGCCCACGTCGGTGATACAGTAAGAACCCACACAGGCCAGCAAATGGGTGAGTTCCTCCCTTTAAAGTAAACCAAGAGGCAAGCTGTGTTTGGTTTTATCTCTCCTCTCCTCTTTTCCAACGCTACATCTGCTTGGTGCTTTGAGGGACGAACTGGTATCATACTGTACACACACACACACACACACACACACACGCGCACACACACACACACACCGCTGACAGCATTGTAAACTCTTATTCACAGGCAGCTTGCCTCATTGGTTCGCTCACTCTGGAGCTCTTATGCAAACATTGAGAGAACAGCCTGCAACAAGTTAGCAGCCAAGCAGAAAATGTCCCATCATGCAACTGGGCTGCATCTTATCTGCTATAGGGAACTGTTGTCAGAGATGGAACAATAAACTCAAAGACACTTACATCAAGACAAAGCATCGTACACTATTGTGTGATTGATTTGTTATGCAACAAGCACGATTGTATCGTACAATATGCTTGTATAATGTATCACAGGGTCAATTTAGATTATTGATTGACAGCACAGATATAAAAAAACCACAATGGTTCATTTGTTAACAACATGCTGACCTTTGAACAGGCTTTTATTTTCACAACTGTTTTCAAATATTAATTCCAAATTAGCCCCCCACAAAAATTCATTCATCAGTGCAAAAACAGTCATAAGATTAAAAAAAATCAAATTTAAAAAAAAGCATTTAAGGGACAACCTCCTGAAAATGAGTGTCACTCTCTTCATGAACAGTTCATTTCATTTCAGCTCATTTTTCTTCCCCAACAAAAAAATAAAACTCTTCAAACATAAAATGAGCCCTAACAAATGTTTGAGATTGTCTCCTGACATGTCTGAAGACATGCAAAAACACATTTTCTTTAAATAATAACTTGTCTCAGATGTGTTTTCACCACATGTTCCAAAATTCAAGAAACTGAATATGCAAATATTAATTCAAAAGTTTAAACAGCTGGCTGCAAGATGTCTTCACAGAAAGACTCTCCATCACATGCGTGTACATTTCATAATAGATCACGATTGGCTCAAAGGCTGTGACGTCATAACCGTGATCCGCGTCTATAAACTTAACCTGACATTTAAACTGACCTAAGACACAACTTCCTTCAGATAAATGTGAAAACGTGTATCAATAATGCTTCAAGATGACGTCAGCGTCATCTTTGGAATGCATGGTAACCGTGACGTCATCGGAAATGAAAGCTTGAACGAGAGAAGCTGACAGGTAGATGACATCTCCGCTTCACCTTCCGCTCGCCACGCCTACAAGGTGGTGCCTTCAGGAGCATCGTGTAAACCAAACTCACAGCCGGCTTTTGACACACAACATTAACTTCACAGGTTTGAAAATGCAAAACCAACAGTGTTTGGTCTGACATCATTCTTGCATCATTTATTGACATGCCCACAGGGGGCTTTACTCTCTGCAGCTTCATTTTTATTTAAATGCCTCTTTTTAACATCAGAATTCACTCAGTTTTGATATTTCCTACATCAACCGAACTCAAAACAGCTCACCAACAGCTGACCATGACAACCCCTCATAGTAATAAACCTCTCACTTACTCACACCCTGAATAAATCTTTAACTGGGTGAACTGGGTGAGTCCACACAGTTTACAAACCACAAATCTCACTATAAGGTGCGGATCTGGGCTGAAACCCCAAAGTTTGACACCACCAACTTCACTCCCCTGAAACAGCTAATTCAGCTCCCCTGCAGCAAAGTGACTCCAGGTGTGTGTGTGTGTGTGTGTGTGTGTGTGTGTGTGTGTGTGTGTGTGTGTGTGTGTGTGTGTGTGTGTGTGTGTGTTTTCTTAAAAACGTTTTTTTTTTTTTTTTTAAATTTCCTCTTACTTCTCGGAGGAGGTTTGCTGACCAGCTCCGCGACGCGCCTCTGCAGCCGGACCACTCTGCCCTCCAGGGCGCCGGAACGGTGGCAGATGGACACCAGCTCTCCCTCCAGCTCCCCCAGGATGCTCACCGAGTGTCGGGACAGATCTGAGAGCTGCCGGAGCACCGAGCACAGGGTGAAGCCGCACACATCCACCAAGTCCCCGAAAATTTCCGTCCGCTGCTGCTGCGCCTCCAACAGCCTCCTGCCGTCGGGCTTGCACACATCTTTAGGAAGTATCGTCCTCTTGCAAAAAGGCATGATTTGCCCCTATAGCCAAAAAACAGAAGAAACTCCACAGATAGTCAAGTTATATTCCTGTGGTCCTTCTCCCTCCCGTTGGCGCACAGACGCATACTCCGGCTCCTCCAGGAGGAAAAACTCCACAGCTGTTGGAGACGCTTGGAGCGAGTTGCGCGTCGTGCGCCCTCATTGTTTTTGACTGCAAGCGCTTTTCTTTTTTTTTCTTTTTTTTCTTTTTTTTTTTTGCAAGAGAGGGACTCAGCTGGTGAGAAGGTTGACGTCAGATCACATAGAATGTAACAGAAAATATCCGGCATTGTTATTCAAAATAAAAGCCCGAATTAATTTACTCTATCCAACCCTCCAAACCAGTGAACGCAAGGACTTTGTGGATTATTTACATATTTAATCAGATTTCCGTCATTAGTTTAGAATATACGCTGACACATCTAATCTTCTAGTGTTTTTTTTAATATGATTGTTCCTAATAATTTAGACATGATGCCTAATTCTCAAAAGTTTTAAATAAAATTCTACTTTTCAATGTGGGTTTCATCATTAATTTGTGGTATGAAAACTTTTATACACACACACACACACACCAAAGAAAAATGTAGATAACTGAAATGGAGTTAATTTAGTTTTTTGAGTATTTTAATGATTTTTTAAATAACTTTTGAGGTGGATCTCCTGAGATATTTTTATCACGCTCTTTGCTTTTAATTTGGAGAGATGTAGCCCAACATCCGGTGTGATCTTTTCAAACTTGACGTAGAGCAACAGTCCGGTGTTCCCCGAGAAGGAAACCTGTCCGAGGAGGAGGGGAGGAGATGGAGGAGGAGGAGGAGGAGGAGGAGAGAGAGATGAAGAAGTGTGGGGCAGGATGGGTCACAACTTCGGGAGTCTTTCATGCGTCAAATTGTGTGTGTGTGTGTGTGTGTGTGTGTGTGTGTGTGTGTGTGTGTGTGTGTGTGCGTGCGTGCGTGTGTGTCCGTGCGTGATGCATGTAGACGAATGCGTGTCAGGGCGTGAGCGGATGAAAGTTTGCACTAAAGGGGATTAAAATTGCTGCAGAGTAGAATATTTTAAATTTCCTCCTATCTCTGAAACGAAACATTCCCTGTGTTTATTTCTCCTTTGACCCACTTTCTAGTTAAATACTTTTCCTTGAGAAATACTTTAAATTTGAAGCCCATAAGGGAAGATTCTGTCATTCATTTTGTTAGTATAATAGATTAACTGGTAACAAACCAAAAACTGATAACAATAAATAAATGAATAAATAAATAAATGAATAAATAAATAAATAAATAAATAAATAAATAAATAAATAAATAAATAAATAAATAAAACAATAGTTACATGTAAGGTGTTGTGGATGTAAGGTGTAAAAGTAAACCTAAGACATAAAGTTCCAATTGTCACCCTGGAAGTTTGAAAAAACCTGAACCTCTCTATTGAGTTCAAACTGACATTCAGGCTGAAGCAAATAATATTTTTTTAAAATGCAAACATTAATTAACATGAAATAAAGATTAATGTCTGTGCATAATACAGTTCTGTTGACCTGGTTGGCAGAACAATCTACTCTGCATATGTCACTATTTGTATAAGTCTCGTGATAACATTACATGACACAGTTACATAAATGTAACAGGATTTCACTGCACTCCTCTTCAGTTTTCTGTTTTCTGCTCCACGTGTCATGTATGGAAGCATGTACTCCGATTACTTTATTATGTTATGTGTATTTTAATATTTTTGGTTTTCTTTCTGCGACCAAAACAAGCCTTCACAAGCAGGCAGACAAACAAAAGCTCATGAACGCTTCCAAGCTGGAAGAGCAGACGACGTGACTGCAGGGTGGAGAACAATACATCGGGTATTGATTAGGAGTCAAACTCCCATCTACAAACAATATCCGCCAGATTGTGTCTGTCCTGTTTCACATAATTTTTCAGAGCTCTGACCTTTGACCTCCTCCATGACTATTGAGATATATCTACAAACTATGTTAAAGATAGAGTCGGAGGCTTTCATGACATCTACTGCCTTTATTTTGTGTGTATTTAAGTGTGTTTTCAAAGAGCTGAAGTATGCAGTGATCCCTCATTACTTGCAGTTAATGTGTTTCAGGACCAGCCGCAAATACAAAATTCCGCGATACAGCAACAACCTTTTTATTTTACTGTTTACGGTAATTTAAACATTTCTGAACCCTCGCCATACTGATGTTAAAAAAACTATCTGCATTACCCTTTCCCACACTCTTATAGATTTTTTAAAGTGCTTATAAGTGTTTCTTTAATACATGGAAGTGCGTTGCGTTCCATGAGTGTCGGAACGCAACGCACTTTCGGATGCTGTCAGCCAATAGAATGCGCGTGCGGTATCACGTGATTACCTACTAAAAGGCTTGATAAATGTAAAAAAAAAAGAAAGAAAAACGGTTTGGAAACTCTTTATTCATAGATGTTGATGTATTTAATGGTCTCCAAGGCCACCACTAAGAACATCGTCCTACTTCTGCGTATATTGTGTTTGAATAGCCTGACTCTCCACTGCCCTCTTGTGGACACATCAATGTCAACGTAAAAGATGACTGGAAGAACGGCAATAAAAAAGGCCAGAAAAGTTATAAACATTTAGTCTATGATCATCTGTTCAAAGAGGAACTTCGAGGTCATCCTTTTAATTATTTGGTGACGACCACCCTCAAACGTGAACGTGCAGTTTTGCAGTGATATCTTCACCCTCCTGCAGCTTGAGGTAAATTCCCAGCGAGCTTCTCGGCAGTTCTTTCCAGGATCGTCTAACTTCCTCTGAAGCCTTGTGAAAAGTCCCCGTTACTCTTCTCCAGGCTTGTGTAACGCACCCCTCCTCCCTCACATCTGGCCCTCAGAGCGCCCCCTGGGCCCCCTTTGGATTGCCCCTCCCAGACGTGAACTTGGCCCACCTAAATGTTTTTGTTCATGCAAGTCGGTCTTATGGAGACGGGGGGATGGAAAGACAGAGAAAACGACAAAGAATTTTAACAGAAACGTCCCTTTATTGACACAATTCAAAATATCAACATGAGAGCATTGCGTGGTAGAGGGTGTGTGTGTGTGTGTGTGTGTGTGTGTGTGTGTGTGTGTGTGTGTGTGTGTGCGTGTGCAACAGCAAAAAATGTTGATATTTCAAAGTGCACAAAGCGAAAGACAGATGAGACAAAAAAAAAAAAAAGGTGCGGCTGCATTACATCATCGTCACGGTTACCATGGCTGTCCGCTAATTATAACAGCGTTATCATTTTGGTCCATCAGTTACCATGACAACCAAAATGTCACCTCATCAACCAGGCGACAAGCCAATCATCCCTTCAGATAAAATATGTTAAAATACTTCCCAAAAGCCCGCCCTCAACTGTCAGCCAGCCAATCAGCCGGCTGTCAATCACATGGAAGAAATTGATTAGAAACAGCTGTTTTCAACCGCTGACTCCGCCTCCCCCCTCCGCTCTGATGACTGACTTCATTGTTTTAGCAGCTCAGCCCACTCCTCTGAGCACGCTCCAAAATTACCACCATTACTTGGTCTACTGGTCCTCCCCCCTCCTCTCTGTATTATTATTATTAGGACTAGCAGCAGGATTTAGTCTCATCTTGCGTTGTCTCACATCCAGCACTCTCAGGTTATTACAAACTTTAAAGTGTCCCAAGAAGAGTTGTGGAGGACACTCATGGTGGGGGTTCCCATTGGAGCTCAACACGCTGCATCTTCACTAGAAATAAATTGAGAAAACCTTGCGAGCAACACACACACACACACACACACACTCACACACCAAACCGCCTGCTGGGGGACACGGCTGGAACATGTCTGCTCTTCCAATTGAGAATTTTAGCTGCATTTCCAACAGCATTGACAGAAAGCTGCATTGCAGCAAGTGTGTCCCAGTTGTGTGCATCACTTTTTAATTGGAAATGTTTGCTTGTGGTAGTGCTGATGCCTCACGGCAACAAGGTTCTGGGTTTGATTCCTTTGTGTTTGGGGTTTGTGTAGGTTTCCTTTGGGTTCTCCATCTTTCTCCCACCTCAAAACATGCAGCTTAGGTGAGTTGGAGTTGGTGTATGCATGTGTCTTTTTTTGTCTTTCGTGTGGTCCCACGATGAGCTGGCGTTTTATCCAGGGTGTGCCCTGCATCTCACCTGTAGCCAGCTGGGATAGGCTTCAGCCGGGACCCGAAAGTCGAATCAAGAGTTCTTGATAAGGCGATTGCAATCGTCTCATCTACAAGAAAACGGATTGGACTTTTCGTTTTCTGAAGGTGTGTTGCTCGGGGACACCGTAGAGATGGAAAAACACCAACAAAACACTTATTTTCTAACATTTTTTAACATTTAAAAAAATCTTTTTAGACAAAATCCTTCCAAGACAACTAGCAAGAAAGATCAGACTTACAGTCGACTTATTTTTAAAGCAAAAATCTTACTTTAACTTTTTTTTTTTTTTGTAGTTTATTTCTTTATGGAGATGAAAACAAATTTTTCCTTGGATTGAGTTGAACTTGAACGCACCAGTAAACCTGTGCCAGATCCATGTAAATTAAAATTTCACATTAATATTGGTCATGTCATATAATATTAAATTATAAGCTAGTATAAATTAGTTAACTTGCTATTTATATGCTATCTTAAGTTTAAATAAGGATAAAGTCACATATCAATTGGTTACCGATATGGAAACACATAAATAGGAAGAGACTACAGCTTCAAAACAAATTATTTTACCTCATGAAACTATAACTTTTTTACTGAAGCACCTATTTATACTATAAAATATACATCAATATATAACATATAAAGAATTCTAGTGACTCAATGCCAAACCTGCTTCTGATAGGAGCCCATCATAGAGGCCCCAGTTCAAAAACAGGCTTTTGAAAGTGTGTTGAAATCCTTCGCTATAACTTTTGACGTCGCCAAGCCGATCTGACAGACCCGCACATAATGCTTTATGGCTGGCCTAAATATTCTTGTGTGTGCTTTCTGTCAACCAGAACACTTGAAAACACACAGTCCAGACATTCGCTTTGGACTCATGTTTTTAGCTGTGTAACCTGATAATAATCTTAGAGGATAAAGACATCAGGGAGACGTTAATCATGATTTAAAGTCAATTTTCTGCGTTTTTTATGAGAATGTATACAGCCGTCCCGCTGTTTAATTTGCTGTGCAATAATTCAGCGTTTTATTTCCTGTTCTTTGAATCAATGTTGTCCTCCTCGGCTCATGTTTCTCTTGCTTCTCTCATTGTCCGGCCAAACACACTTCAAAGCCCGTGTGTGTGTGTGTGTGTCTGTTCGATGTGATTGTTGCTTCTCTCACATGGGGATGCAGAACAGGACCAGAGCAGGGAGTCTGGCGAGTATCATATTTCAGACATTCAAAGACTGTGTGCATGTGTGTGTGCGTGTGTGTTTGTGTTCCCAAGCCAGTAAAAACGGGGACAATGCTGCTACTTTGGCTTTTCTGGAACCCTGGGGGAATTTAAAATCTGTTGTTTCCTTTTCCTTCACGCTGATCTGTTCACACTGACAGCTCAGGTCAAAGGTCAGCATGTCAGTGGATTCAGATACACTGGAAATCATGAAAGAAGCTTCATTACCCATTATAGTCATAATGGACTTTGTTCCTATGATTCAAAGTGTTTTATACAAAAATTATGAAAATAAAAGGAATCAAACTAAGATAAACAAAAATAAAATAAAAATAATCAATAAATTTAAGAGCATATCAAATCAAGTAAATAAAGTGAATGTATTAACTGTTGAGATTACAATCAACTGACTCCACTGTCAGATTACAGAACTGCATCAGAGAGCAGACGGTCACGGGGTGAGCTGCGCTCCTCGACACACACCAACACACACACATACTGACACACACATTCCTGCTGTGTTTTTGAGTCATGCGATAGGAGTGGCTGGAAGGGGAAGTCACGAGGGCGGTGGTGATCTCTTGTTCTTTAACTCGCACACTCAAGAGGTGAATCTGAGGGCTGGAGCAGGATAAGACAAAAACACACATACACACACACACGCGCAGAGGTGGTGTATGCCAGGCCAGGTTTCTGCAGTGAGAGGCAGGCTGTTTCCCAGCAGTCACCATATGGACTGGTACTGAAGTCAGAACACAAAGATGGAGGGATGAAGTTAAAGCAATAGGAAGTAGAAATGAATGTTAAGGATGACAACTGGTAACTAAAAAGGAGGAAAAGGACAGTGAAGGGCAGAATTGGTGCAAAGAATGGAGGATATAAGATGAACAGTAGCTGCAGGGAAGGTCAAGAAAGGAAAGCAGATGAGTCAAGAAGGATGGATACAAGTTTAAAAAAAAAAAGAGGGATAAAAAGTTGAGGCCATTTGAAATAGAGGAGCAAATATATGAAGGGATAGATGCAAAAGGGATGGAAAGATGAAGCCAGGGATGGATCTGGCAGGAACGGTTGACCTTGTAAGAGAAAAAGTACTGGAAGGATGGAAGGAATGTCTTTGTGGAAGGGGTCGGGATGGGGTCTTTGAAAAGATGGACATAAATAGGAAGCATCAGAGCATGAGGTAGGTTAAATTCAGTAACTGACAGAAAGAACCAAAGGAAGATGGGATGATGAAATGAAGCAGATAGAATGCATATAGTGTTACAGCTAAAATGCAGAGGAATAGTTGGATAGAAGAAAGTGGAAAAGGAAGGAAAAGGGGAAGAGGTGAAGGAAGCAGTGCAGGACACTAGATAAAAGACTGAGAGGCAGTACAGAAAAATGGAGAGAATAGAGCAAACAGATGGGAGGATGGAGGAGTGATCTGGCCACAGGTAGACAGATTGAGGGATTTCTTCTGAAGCAACGGATTAAATTCAAAAGCAAATCCAATACCGTATTGGCCCGAATATAAGAGTGTTTTTTGCATTGAAATAAGACTGAAAAAGAGGGGGTCTTCTTATAATCAGGGTCGTCTTATATTCAGGCCAATACGGTATTTATATTTAACAATTAACGAAAAAATTTCATTTGAAATGTTATTTTACTGCCAGCAGCTACATTTCTAGCTGGCTTCTTTGATGAAACCATAAAAAGTACCTCCTGCTACTGACATCACTTCCTGTTTACAAATTAGACCCTTTTCTGAGATGTCATCTGAATTTCAACCTGTCAAATACCTCCTGCAGGGTGTCGTTCATTTAGAAAATAGATTGCACAACATATAATATGGTTTTTCGACTGCCTCAAATTGTAAATAAAAATTTCCCAATTAAATAGCTTTTCCTGCAACACCCCCAGGGCGTGATCAGAGCCTTGCTACCAGCGAGTAAGTAAAACGCTGACCCAAACGGATGTTTTGTAAATAACAGTTTATTTGAAAACCAGGTGTCGGTCTGTGGGACAGTTTAGCTGCTACCCTGCTTGGCGGCCAGCCTCTTGTCTCTCTCCTCGGCAATGGTCAGACGGATTCCCTTTCCTCTGGGCAGGGACACCCAAGGCTTGTTGCCCTGGAGACAGACAGGAGGGAGAAAATGTTTTGTTCAAATCGACTGCTCTGTGTTTCAGATAAAAATCAGGTAAACCAGTCAACGACGTAGAACATTTCACCGGTTAATTTACAGAACCAACAAACCATTAAAGAAAATCTCATGTGAGATCAAATTAAAGGCCAATATAGAGAATAATTCAATTTTGCAATAATCGATTATTACCACCCATCATAGCAAACTGAGTACAGGTATCCTGACATTCTGTAATGTGAGTGTGAATGTTCTGATGGCATCATCAGCCATGACCCACGCTGCTGTAGATCAGGCCTCAAGGCAATCCGAACGAGGTTAACGGTTTTGACGGAGCTCAGAACTTCTTAGAGGAATTGATAGTTTTTTTCATCGCTAGTCAAAAGAAGACGTCATCACTGCTCCAAAGTCGTCTGTACTGGGATAAACTGATGTGGGCAACGGAACATGAACGGTGGTCCTGATGTTCGCCCTTCGGATCACAGACCAGAAGAGTCAAAGTTTCCTCACCTTGCCAAGGACGAAGATGTTAGAGAGCCTGGTGGCGAAGCTGTTGCCTGTGCTGTCTTTGACGTGCACCACGTCGAAAGAGCCGGGGTGACGCTCCCTGTTTGTGATCACGCCGATACGCCCCAAGTTAGCACCGCCAGTCACCATGCACAGGTTACCTGGGGGGACGTGGGGAGACAACGACGTTTCAAGTACCAAACAGACAGAATCTGATGCGTGATTGGTCAGAGGAACCTACCAGTATCAAACTTGATGAAGTCTGTAATCTTGCCAGTTTCCAGGTCGATGCGGACTGTGTCATTGACCTTGATGAGGGGGTCTGGGTAGCGGATGGTGCGGGCATCGTGGGTCACCAGGTGGGGGATTCCTTTGGTGCCAACCAGAATCTTCTTCACCTTGCACAGCTTGTACTGCAGAGGGAGCAGATTGTTAGAATCAAAACAGTTGGACGACCTTTTGAGAACGTCTCAAAGGCAGTGAATGCAAACCCTCCACAGGCCACAGTAAGCTGCTCTAAATTTTGATCGGTTCTTACCTTGGCCTCCTCAGCAGTGATGCGGTGGACGGTGAAGCGTCCCTTTACATCATAGATTAGCCGGAAGTGCTCGCCGGTCTTCTCGATGCTGATCACATCTGGATAAACAGAAACAGAATCAGACTCTTAACATCCAAATCATGTTTGAGGGCTGAAGCAATCAAAGACCAATAAGACACCCTCTGGCTCTGCAGAAATAAATCATGACTATCAATCCTAGCCTGCCATTAATGGTGACAGAGTAACACCAGGGATGATGTAGCTCGACTTTGGTACCTATTATTCTGTTCCACACTGCATAGTCACAACAATGTGCTGATTTTCCCATTACAGATGGGTTTTACAACCTTACTTTTGGTCAACATCGAGTTACTAGTTCCTTCAACCATAGAAAAAACAAAAAAATTAAACACCATTCACACAGCCAGTTTAAATGACCTGAAATAACTATCAATCTGACCTGCTGTTGAGATGTTGAGATTGAGATGAAGTTACTCAAAATTCTTACTAATTAGTACACAAACATGCCATTATTTTCATCTGTTGATCAGTGAAAAATGTCCTCCTATGCAACCTTCCTTAAGCGACCGGGTGTTTTATGTGGACAGATGAACAAATTGAGGTCATCTTGCGGTGAAGGCTCCCCTTGGATTTGAAAATTAAATCCCTTCACCTCCGTGTGAGGCTGCCGGATAGTTCCAAGGTGAAAAAAACAACTTCTGTTGACAGCAGGTCTGTCACGACTGTAAACACCTGCTTTGTTTTTGCCACCAATGGAATCTAAAATGAGGTTGCTAAAAGTTCAGATTACATTCAAACAGAGCTGAACACGGTCCACGAGTATTCAAACCTTTTTATACCAAACAAACACTGCCCTTTACACAAGGACGCACACACACTTCGCCATCCTGTATTAGTTTCACATTCAACAAATCAACAATCCATCCCAGGCTGCATGTGATTGTCGGCCCTGTTAAGATATCCCAGTAAGAGGTGTGTCAGATTTCACAGTCAATCCTGCAAACAGAAAAGTGACTTATATCTGTTTTAATCATTTTTTGCTTCTACCAACCAAAACACACAAGTTCTTTGAGGTTTCCTCTGAGCAAACTGTTTTGACGCAGAGAGAAGTCTCAAAAACTACAAAAGAAGAATCTCAAATGTCACGGTTGAAAATAAAGCTGCTTTGCATCTTAACCGTGTCATTCATTTAGACCAGAAGACGACATGCCTCCAAAAAGATGCAGCTGGAGCTCAGAACTTCTTAGAGGATCGGTCATGTAGTTTCAGCTCATTGCTGATCAAAAACAAAATTTCATCATCGCTCCTCTCCTCTCAGTGAAACCCAGTAAACCCTACATGAATGCCACCAAAAAGAATCAGAGGTCGCATCTAATTCAACATTTGCCAATAATCACAATAACAGGAGAAACTAACTTGGACTTGATCCTGACCAAGTCAACTCACCCATGAATCCAGCGGGGTAGGTGATGTCGGTGCGGACCTTGCCATCGATCTTGATAAACCTCTGCATGCAAATCTTCTTCACCTCATCTCCAGTCAGGGCATACTTGAGGCGGTTCCTCAGGAAGATGATGAGGGGCAGGCACTCCCTCAGCTTGTGGGGACCGGTTGAAGGTCGAGGAGCCTGACATAGAAGCCATCGGTAACAATCAAATGTAAATAAAGACACTTTGAGATATGTGCTCAACACACACGGTCAGCTGCTATTTGAAGTTATGACCAAACTTTCTTCCAACTATTCAAATTCATCTGCAGAAGTTACATTTACAGTTAGAAATTAATTATGTTACTGGTCTTCGTAGATTAGTTTTACATGACACATATGAGCATTGAGTGCATGCATGTATAGTATGATTATGAATGGGCAGCTCCTGCCTGTGCACCATGTATTTCCTTACAAAAGTGGTTTTATTTTAGCCCCTTCAACCCGACAGGACAAAAAAGTGAGACGAGACTACATTCAGCACCGATGCCAATATTAATGGAATAATTAATGTTACTTACGAACACTCCAGTGAGCTTGTCAAGCATCCAGTGCTTTGGCGCTGCGACGCGCTTGAGGTGCTTCTTCGGTCCTCTTGCCTGAAAAGAGAACGGTAGGTCAGCTGCAAGTAAGTCAAAAATACCGTAAAATCACCCCGGTGTCGAGGGACACGGGATAATTTTAGGAATACCGGTAAATTGAGCTTCCCTTAGCAAGCTAGGCTAACATACAGCGGTAAGAGGAGAGTAGCTGGTTGGGCTGCGGCCTACCGTTAGCCTGGATAAAACACATTAACTACAATACTTTGAATCCCATTATTAGTTTTGAGCGATCTTAAAAAGATGAAAACTAGTCGCTTGAGTGAAAGATACCCATTTAAAATATTATTAACTCATTTAACTAGCAGGCTAACGGTGTTAGCCGCAGACAAGCTAACAAACCGTGGGTGAAAACCGAAGTTGGGGTTAGCGGAATTCAAATCGTCAATAAAGAGCAGAAATCGCTGCGGCTGCTAACAATTTAGACATTTACCATCCGATAAGAAGTGGAATTTGAAACTAGGATATATATGTCTTTGATAGGATAACAGCAAAAAGTGATGTTTGATGATTATTTCTGAGACGAATCATGAAAGAATCCAGCTCACCATGTTGGAGTCTGCGGGGAAAAGGACCTCCCTTTTTCCGGTATTGATGGATAAGGCCGAATACGGCAGAGCAGGAGGGACATAAATGTAAAATGTCGCAAAAGTCAGTGACTTTCTCCATGTCACCTAAGGGGCTCCGTAAGATTACAAGTGTTTTTATTACTATAAAAAAAAACGCGTATTAAATATTAGCAAGTGAAAATAATGGCGACGAATAAAGTGAAAATAGTAGCAAGTAAAATATTATAGAAAGGAACTATGGGTAAGCTCTTCAACAAAAGTGCATTTTTTCCCCAAAATGATAAGGTGTTGAATATATATAGCATGACATGAATGGAATAACTTTAATATTGTTAAATATTAAATAATATAAGTATTATTAAATAAGTGACCTGTTTAGTTTAGTTTATATACAGTATAATAATGGAAACTAAACAGTATGCATTTTGTAACATGACAAAAGTCTATCAAACAAAATCCAATAATCTTTAAAATACTGCTGTACACACCTGAATGATTTTGATTACTACAGCAACTTTTTCACCTGCCTGAATTGAATTCCATTAATCAAATCCTGAATGTTCAGCAATTGCCAGGATTGTAACGAGAACAAAAAGATGTGATCTCATTACTCCTGTCAAAGCCTCTTTGCAGCAGCTCGCCGTATGTTTTTCAGCTCTCTTTGATGACATTTAAAGGCCTTTACGGCCCCTTTCCTAGCTTTAAAGGTTTAAATTTGTGCGCACACATATGTTTGAGGTCTTTTATCTGGAATGATGTGCCAGAGGACATCAGGTCATCTCATTAAATTATCACAAAATGTACTTTTATTGGGGGAAAATATGTTTAAGATGGGTGCAATAAATAAAGATTATAATTAAGTTATTACTGATTGTTCTATCTGATATGTTTTATGGGATTCAAGACATTCTTGGAGTCATCTTGCACAAAAAAAAACAAAAGTAAGAAGGCTGCATTACTGTTCAATATAGCAGTAAAGCATAATAAAATCCAGCTGATGGCAGCAATGAATTAAGAGCGTCTCTCTTTGTTTATTATTGTATGCAAATACAGCTATTTTAGTAAACTAATCAATTTCTTTTTGTATTTATCTGTGTGTCAGCCATTTAACCAGGAAGTCTCTTGAGGTGAGGTCTATTTTTTATAGGAATGATCCTCTTAAAAAAGGTAGAAAGAGTTGCATAGAAAATCAATTTGCTCGCCATAATTCACATGTAACTCAATAACACCGGCATAAAGGAGGGAGCCGGACATGTCTGATGCTGAACAGCTGCTGACCTGAGACGTCTCACTGGATTCATTTCAAAGTAAACGCCCAACATAGTTGTTGACATATATTTTGAAAAGATCTTATCGTCTTTATAGCTATGTTTTTTTGTTTTTGTCGTTGCTGCATGTTGGCTGTATTCAAAGAATAATGACTATAAAATAATGACTAACAAACGCTATTCTATTGATGACCACTAGGTGGGAGCATTGCATTAATTCGTTTGATGACTTCATCGGGGAGCCTTACGGTACAGTATATAAGTGTGAAAAGTTCAGTGATCCATTCATGAGTCATGCCACATGTTATTTCTGTGTGGAACAATCCCCAACTTTAATGTCAAAGTCCAGTCAATGTTGCCTCTACCAGCAGACGACACTCACATTTGCCTAAAATTTATAAAAGATACATTAGATGCAAATGCATGGATTTAACATAATAAATTCCTGGTATGAACTGTATAATCTGTCCATAATTCTATGGACCATGATCTATCTGTACACTCCATAATAATCCCACCCAGAGGCCAAATTTTGACTAGTCCTGCTGATAAACTACTGAATCTACTTCATATACCCATATGTAGTGCATTTGTGTATTTTTCATGACAAATATTTACTCCAGCTTTGTTTTCAATATCTTTATTTTCCCCCAAACTCAGAGCCGTAACAAAAATACAAGCATTTTTTTCAATATGATTTCAGTCATTTACATATTCATATGATGTACAGGGGAGAGCCGGTGAGCAAAAGTGCTTTAAACAAATCATCTTTGAAAAGGCTAGTATTCATTCACCATCAGAATAAAAAGAAACTCCATGTGAAAACCAACAAAACAAAACACAAAATAAGACTTTAATCTACATGTTTGAAAGTAAATATGATGAAATACAATAATGAATCAGAGTCTCATTCGGTTTCTGGAGCAGATGTGGGAGCAGTGGCTGAAAACTGTCATTATGTGGAGAGGAAACCTTGTAACAGAGGCCTTTAAACAGATATATCACTGCTTGTGTTGAAGGTTTCACAGGCCTCGATGCGCTGGAACATTTTTCATGACCCTAAGGCCCACAGGCAACGGCCCAGTGTATAACAAATCATCGCTGTCACATGGAAACTGCAAATTCACCACATTAAGTGTCAAGACCATGAAGCTTTATATGGACACTGAGCCTTGGAAGAAAACCCATCTTAGCGTCCAAAAGTGTCATAAGGTTTTTAGTTTATGAAAAAATAAAGCAGGACCAGAAACCTCCTGTTCACTGCTCAGACCAGAATTTAGGAATAAATCATGTACTGGTATAAAAATGTGTTGCTAGCCGAATGTTGTGACACAAACAGACCCCTGGTCACCTGTTTTCACACTTCATGCTACGCTACGATAGCCAGTTACTGACTCAAGCATGATTTTCAATATTTATTATTTGATGTTTGCACCAGAAAAGAAGCAGCTTCCATAAAATAAACAAAGATAAAACTAAAATCACGTTGTTGCCCTGGAATGAGCGATTTTTGAATGAGTACAGGAAGCACAGGAACATTAGGGGCGTGTTTGTAGCACTAAACGTTTCTGATTGAATACATGCAGCGTTTTACTCCCACCAAAAAACCTGCAGCCGCAACCCAGTTTGTTATGATTCATTGTGTTTCGAATTATCGTTAAACTAACTTGTGGAATGTTTGTGGGTCTAGCACAACATTTTCCTCTTTTGAAAAATGGTTTATGCATTAAAAGTTCCTGGTGAACTTTATTAAATTCCTATGATAATTCCTCCCATCTACCATCATAAGGCTAACAAAGGTGTTTACTGAACTGAATCTGCAGTTTGGGATGATGTTGAATCGCACTGATCTGATGTTTCTCACTTTTACTCACCTCATTTATGTTAATGAAGCCTAAAAAAAGTCCAAAATATTCAATATACTTGTATATTACTCAAATTACAGGAAGATTTTCTAGCATTTGAGGCTGAAAGTAGCAAATTATGATTCTTTTACTAACCAACTGAACAATTCAAGCCCATGACATATGACCTAAACTAAGGATCATGAAAAACTCTGGCCAATGGATTCACCAAAGGAAAAACGTGTCGCATATAGGTTCAGGTTTTATATGGAGTTTGAGCTAAAACATGCAAACCAAACAGCTTCCAATTGTGAAACAGGTTAATTTGTGATTGGAGGAATTCCAAATTTCAAATATTAAAAATGGTGGTACTGGTGGGAATATTTTGCATGGATCCAAGTTTTTGCCATTAGAAACCAAATATGACTGAGGCAAAAGGTCTCTGTTGAGGTTAATCTGCAATATCGGGCGTCATGGAAGAGAGGAAATGAAAACCCGCCCCAAAATATTGAAATATCTGGACAATGCACCATCTCAGGCAGTGGGAAAGTCCCTCTTGTTCATATAGTAACAAATTAAGATTCAATCAGCTGGGTTTACCACAAGACATACTACCAAAAAAAACCCCCCAAAACCAAGAAACAACTTGAAACAAAGTTGCAGAGTTGGAAACAAACACCAGACTGTCTTCGATGTGAAGAATGTTATTCTGACCCACTTTAGGCAGCGAGACGGAGGATGGGAGGAATCGGTGTGACCGTCTGTCAGATCCGGAGATGAGAAGCATCTTTATTTCTTTTTTACTCTATTCAGCGTCAATAAAGTCATTTGTTCAGGAAATGTTTAGCTGAATGTTAGAAAGAGAATCAGTCAATTTACCCCTTAGTTGGGTTTTCATTAATCACCGCTTCTCGCATTTCATTGAATGGAGAAAAAGAAAACGGAGCTCATCGACTGTAACCAAGATCTTGATGAACAACAGCAACTGCTATTAGGTAAAAGCGAATTGCGAGTCAAGACACGTGTGCGCTTCTTGAGGAAATGAATATGTGTGAGTAACACGACCTCTCTACATAAATAAGGTTTTTCTCCACAAGTGGAGGATTCCATTTCCCACCGATGCACACTTGCATTTTCAGGCTCGCACACGGTCGTTCACTCTCCCTCCTTTTTCACACACCGACAACCCCGATACCCTGTGAAGTCTGTAACTGAGCGAGTGGCTGTTTCATGGCTGCTACTCTTCTTTCGCAGCTGTAACACCATCCCCACGTTCCTGTGTGTGTGTGTGTGTGCGGCGGGTTTATTCTAGGTGCCTTTGTCTGCCTGGACATGGTTTGGTTTCAGCGTGTTTGTGTGAACGCGAAAGCGCCGCACAGGTGAGTCGTCGCATCCGAAACACAGGTGTGATGTCTCTAGCATGTGGTCTGAGAAGAGACCCACAATGCCCGGATGACAGACGGACCCGGGTTGAGGCCGTCGGCCTTTGTTTCTGCCGTGCTCTTCAACCCTGCCCATCTCTTCTTACCACAACAGTATAGGTCAGGGCCCCCGCCTCCATGCTACCAACATCTATCAAAGCACAATACGGCTCCTATAGGTGGACGTGGAGTTAGATGTCAGTTTGAACTCCCTGGAATTTTTTTCTGCAGTCTGGCAAGTGCAAATCAGATAGAAGTAGAAAAAGTAGAAGCAGCTTCAACTTAAAGTCCACTTACATCTAGAGTTTTCTGGAACTGCATTCTTATTGGACGTGAACAGGTTACAAATTATAACTCATGATAAAGTTTTGCAGAAGCAGCTACGAGAGGCGAGTGTATTGGTTCTGTTTGGTCAAACTGCTGTGATGCATTAAAATACATGGGATATTTCGAACATTATCACATATGCTTTTTTTGTGAAGGCTTTGCCAACATGCTACCCATATATAATATATAGATATATAACTAATACCAACTTTACAGTGGATGAAATCCACTGTCCAGCTAGCAGTGATTGTTAGCTAGCCAGCGAGTGAGCAGAGAAGCCAAAAGAAGAATGAATTTAACTATTAAACCTTCGATACTAGTTATGTTTTAGCCACAAGCACTTTCTTTAAATACTTAAGCTTAGTTGAATCCACAATCTACAAATGTATAGACTGTATACATTCAGCTGCTAGCATGTAGCGTTGACTCGTACGACCAACAGGCCTCGATCGGAGCAGACAACAATTCCCTCCATTCAGGTCCCGTGTGCCGAAAGGTTCCACAAACCTTCATCTGATTCATTATATTGAGGAAACTCATTACGTAGATGCGCTACAGAAGCACTCCTTGTCCAGATGTCCCGATGGATATCAGCCACTGTCTTAAGTAACATGTTGCATGAATGTGACTGCTTGAACCTTATTTCAAATAAAAGAAAAGAAAGTAAAAGAGATAAGCAGTTCTCGGACAATCGTTGTCTTTGTGGAGCCGACAGACAGGAGTCTTTCCCGTGAGACCAGAGTTTAATATTGTTCATTAAGAAAACAGGAAAGATACTGCTTGTCATCCTCCGCAAATTTCCAATAAAGTCATGTTCCCGTTTTCCTCAAGTGCAGTTCAAGAGAAAAACAGCGCTAACAAAGTCCAACAGGTGTGTCATCATTCCGGCTTTGTTTCCAAAAGTTGAAACATCTGCAACCTGGCTTCTACCTTGTTTTCATTAAGCCGGTGTGATGGAGAGCTGGAAAAAAAACAATGGTCTCTTTTTTTCAGCTCCTTCCTTATGTTCATACTTTCAGATGAAAGGAAAGATTAAAAAAAAACAACATCTTTCCATCAGGTTGGCTTCAACCATCAGCTTCATCCTGGAAAACTGAAACACACTGATTGAAGGGAACAAAAAGATTCGTTCACAATTTAAGAAAATCTTAATTAGGGTTTTTTTTTAAAATCCTTCCATGGAGAATGAAAGCAAAGTAGGAGGATCTCTCCTGCGTCTCTTCTGTTGGTCGTGAAATCAACCAGGAAGGACAGAAAGAGAACACAAGAGGAGGAAAAGTCTTCTCTCTCTTTGTTAATCAACTCTGCTTCACCTCATCTTCTTCTTTTGTCCCCTCGTCGGTCAGCATCCGGCTGGAACGTCTGACATGAAGTCAAACTCGTTCTGACCCAGCCAGAGCTCTGGCAGCTCGTTCGCTCGGTCCAAACCTAACTCCACCACCAGCGACATGAGAACCTCCTCGTCCACTGGGTCAAAGTCGATAATTCCACCAGCGCTGGAGCTTTGGTTTCCCACGCTGATGCCGACCCCCATCCCATTTCCTCCTAGCCCCGCGGACGGTCCGAGAAGCTGGTTTCCTGTACCCAGAGGCGAGGCGCCAAATCCCCTTTGAGCGCCGCCTGGTGCTGGGTGAACAGCAGACGCACCTGCCAGGTTCTGGTAGTGGGAGTTGAGCTTCTGCAGCTGCATGCTGGCGATGAGATGCGGCCCCGTCTGGAGGCAGAAGGGTTGGGGTTTGGAGAGAGGAGTCGCAGACAGTGACGATCCGGGCGAGGGGGCGGCGCCAGCAGATTGGGAGAACGGCACGACAGAGGTTTTGGAGGATGGGTAGTGGAGCAGGGAGCTGAGAGGAGAGGAGGAGGAGAGGTCCTTCATCGCAGCGTGGGCGTTGCCAGAGAACAGCAGTGGGGTCATCACCAGGAAAACCCAGGGGCTGCAGGAAGGAAAGGGAATATTGTATGATGACATTATAGTGATGAACAAGAGGAAATATGCTAATCAGCTAGCACTGAATTTTTCGGAGAAAACCTGGCTAGCTTAGCAAGGTTTTAGTTTCCTACAGGTCCAAATTGCTAATCGTTTCAAGAAGGTCAGATATTGATGTCAACGAAAGAAGATCTTCAGTCTCGATCCAGACGCCGAACATCGTGTTCCCGCATTGTTAGCTAACATCGAGCTAAAAAACAGACAAAAACAGCAACATAAAAATAGCTATAACTGAACAAGTGTGACTGAAATCAATGCCACAAAACATTAAACTCACCGGACAGAATCATGATCATTCCCAAAGAATCAGAAGAATAAAAATATTTTTTCAACTATTATCCTGATTTAAAGTTTAATTCATGAAAATCTGATTTGATTTTCAGTTTTCCAGTGCTTCCAGCTTTACGCAATGCTAGGCTAACTAGCTCCTGGCTTTAGCAAATTGTTCTATAGTTGCCAAGTTTTAAAAAATCAGATCATCATACTTCAAAGTTATTAAGGCATTTCTAATTTAATATTTATTTTCCTGTATGTTATCTGCTTGTTTTTTGCATCTATCGTGCACAAACACTGAGGTATCGTCTCTTTTCTCCTATAAATCGCAGAACATTTTTCAAAACAACCAAATGGGGAACATTAATTTTGATGAACTGCATCGTCCTTCCCAGAACTAAACCGCCCGCATTCTCTGCTCGGGCTCCTCGTGGCCTGTGAGAAACACTTTTGACTAAATAAAGGATGACGGATAACTAATGGGCTTCTTTTAATAGTGTTCCCAACAAACACAACTCCACGACATCTGCGGTGTTGACTTAAGAGCGACATTACTCATGTTCTTAAGACCTGGTAAGTCGCTGAATCCAGATCTGTCTGGGAAACGCAACGAGCTGACTCCGGTGTCTGGATGGCCGTGTGACTCCAAGACTGATTTTGTGTGCATTCGCTTGATGTCTGCTTTTCCTCTTGACCTATTGAGCAGCAAATTAAGCATGAAAAGGCGGCGGGGAGGAGGCTTGTGGGTAACCGATGGGGTTAGTGAGCGTTTATAGGTCTGTGCATGCGGATGGAGCTCACAACACAACGGAGCCTTTGAGGATCTTAAAGAGTGATCGGGTCACATGGCGGGACAAATGTGTATGCGTCCTGAGAACAGAGGGTGTGTGTGTGTGATTGTGTGTTAGTGCAACACACGGAGAAAAGATGTGTGTGGAGGTAGAAAGGCCGAGTAAAACAGTGTGTGTGACTCAACCCTCTTGCAAAAAGACTCCTATAGAGGCTCATGTTCGAGCCCCTGAGCTGGTTTATGTTACACACCGTTAAAACAGCATGTGTGCCTTGACACACACATACACACACACACACATGCACACAGACACTCACACGCCTGCATACACACACGCACAGCATGAGGCTATCTTTTGAGTAAGCTAATCACTTAATAATGTGTGTTGATATCCCCCCCCCCTCCACACAGACACACACAGACACACACACACACAAACAAACCTATAGGGAGGCACACACACACCCCTCACTGCACCAGTTCTCATTTAGCGAGAACATAATTGCTACAGGCAGGCATGCAGCTGCACTCCACTGATAGAGTTAATACAGACACAAAGATACCAAACAGCTGTCAGTGGCAGGTCACTGTGTGTGTGTGTGTGTGTGTGTGTGGGTGGGTGTGTGTGTGTGTGTGTTCATTATTCATTGACTGATTACTGTCAGGCTGCACATGGTGTCTCTGCACAACAACTTTCCAGCACATCGAGTCCAGGAGACACAAACATATTAAAAAAAAAAGAAAAGAAAAAAGCTGCACTCATTCTTTTCTCTGAGGCAGAGGAGAAGAAAATTGGAGCTTTATTAAAGAAAATCACAAAATACTGCACTTCCGCTGCCAATTAAGACATCTAAAAATTCCTTTTACAGAGTCTGTCTGAGGTCGGACTCGCCTTTTTTCTTTATTAAGGTTGGAAAGATGTATTTTGGCCACAGTGGAGCTTCTACATCAGCAGGATGACAGATTGGGCATGCGGACAAATTATAAACCAGTTAGTAGCAGTTAGCAGCTAAATGAAAGAAGCAAATAAAATTCTTATAATTGGGGAGACAGCAGGAGGTTGCAGAGCTCCACTGCCTAAAAACAAAAGACAAGATCAACCGCCACGTAGCAGAGAAGGTAAATTATTTTTTGGTTGTGTCGTACGTCACGGTTACCTTGCTAGCATAATGTAAACTTAATCCCCATTTAAACTGATAAAATATCATATAATTTACGACAATTAAAATAATACACAAAATCGTCAACGCCAACAAAATTTCATGCATTCTTTACGTTGCATAGTCGCGTCCACGAGAGGGCAGTAAAGAGTCAGAGAGTCAAAAAACAACAAAAATGGTGGTGGCAGAAGAAGTTGTGATGCTGTAGACGTTTTGACTGGTCTAAGGATAATAACGAAAGTAAACGCTTCATATTGTAGCAATTAAACTGTGGAAAGTTTGGTTTGCTTTAAATCTTCCTTTTCTGCAGAATATTGGTTCAAATGTCCTCCCTATAGGCTTGAAACGTATATTTATCCTTATTCACGAGCTTTACGATGGATCTTAGCGGTGACCACTAGAACCAGAAAAAAAGTTGTCTTAAAACAGACAAACCATGCATAGAAAATCCTTCAAACCACTCTGGACAGGCACTTCCTTATAGTCCATAACTGATGGATATCACATGTCAGTGCTTTTGTTCTACTGACAGCAATGTGTTCCTTGGACTCTGTATGGAAGCCTGAGTAACACATTTTTTGGTTTTATTATTTAGTCAGAGCTATTGAACATTTCATCATTTGCTCAGTTAAACTAAACTTTTATCTTGTAGTAAAAGCTTATTTCCCAGTAGACTTGAAAAGAGGAGATTCTTGAAATAAAAGCAGCTAAATCATGAGGGAGCATCGATGCGTGTCGTGTTGGAGATTTTAAGTGGACAAAACCATGCAACCTGAACTGAATATCAGCCTTTTAACAGAGTCAATTCACCATTCTTTTAGGTACTTTGGGAGAAATCGAATTGCTTTGAGGAAGACAAGAAGTGAGAAATTGTGTATCTCCCCTCGTATGAACATTATTATGGATTTGCTCATAAAAGCCTCCTGCCCAGGTCTGAGATGAGGATGGATTAGAGTCCAAACTGTTTGCTCCTCTGGTTGCAGAGCAGGAGGACGGCTGAGTGGAGGGAGGAAGGATGCTGTGTGAAACTGCTGGAGGAGAGCCAATGTTTTTTCCTGTTCACAGCTGACCTGACTCATTGTGTTCTTCCAACACTTTTATGAGATTGTGAAATCGGCCTGGGCGTACTTTCCCTGTAAATGATTTCATTAGCAGGCCAGGCTGCCGTCTTGGCTGCGAACGGGTCCACGTTTATTTTAATTATGAACGATGAAGATCTGTAGTGGCTGCCAGACAAGTGGGTCATTTTGAGATAAAATTATCATTTTGGGAGGTATATATGTGTATATATAGTCTTGATGAGTGTTTCTTATATTAAGATTATGATTAATGATTTCACTGACAGCTTATGGAAAGAGGTTGATAAAACTGCTGATTGCAATCAGTCAGAGCCCAAAATTTGTGTCACCAATGCTTTTTTTTAAAGCACTTGCAGAAAAATCTTGACATTAAGCAGCTGGTATTTCTTTTTAAAGCTTTAGTTGTGTCTTCAGTGGTTGATCATTTGTTTCCAATCATTTATCTGTAAATCTGAGCAACAAAAGAATCAATTTAGGAACGTTACCAAGAAAGAAATATGGAACTATTGAAGAAAAACTGCATAAATCCCATCTACATCTGATATGAACGTTCATCTTTAGACATCTCTGTCGCCAACAACGGATTAAAGGCCATACCCTTGAGACAACAAGCGACTAAACTCAAAGGGACACACAAGCACTTGATCAGCTGTTGATGGCGTCAGCTGATGAACCACCATCCGGGACCGCTACAGATATCTGTGTTCACAGGAAATCTGATTTGTTTCACATTAAGACACTCCGAGCCAAAACTTCCACCAAAACTTCTCCATTATGTCATTTTGCTTCACAGCAACAGTCCCATGAGAACGTGATCCTCATAATACGCCTGCTAGATCATGAAAAGCCTCACCTAGAATCTAATCACACTGGTGTCATTATTAGTTTGATAGTTATTCTGGAAAATCAATATTTCACTGACTGCTTCTCTTCAGGAAGCTTTAGAAGATAGATTTCCCAACTAACTGAATCAGAGCAGCTTGAACTACAACCTGATCTCAGATCAGTCTGTCTCTTTATTACTTGTTATCTCAGAGTCATTCATTTTCCTGTGCTCAATAACTCTTCATCACAAGATCGAGAAGATTACTTGGATTACATCAGACACCGGTGTGTGCCACATCTTAAAGGGATGTCATTGTCTCCTGTAAAGGTAAAGAATTCTTTTAAAGGATTCTCCGGATCAAGATCATATTTGGGTTGCTGTTCTGAAGCTATCTATGCAACCATATGATCTGTATCCCTTAATCCAACAGACAAGAAGCCCTTGAAATAGTCAAAACACATTAAAAAAGTTGAGATTAATAAAATTTTTTAAAACAAACTATAAACACACAATGTCTGCATAATATTTAAGAAACAGATGGTTCGATAGGATTCAGGGACACACAGCCAACCACATAAGTTTTAATTAAGCTATTAAACGTCACAAACACACACACACACACACACATCTTACAATACATACAACACACGTTCTCCCAGCCTGACACAGTTTTCTCTAATATTCTTCCAATTTTGTGTCACTGGGAAATTCATTTCTCCAAAAAACAGCATTTTTCTTTGACTTTTGCTTACCACAGCTTCTCTGTTATTTCTTATCACAACTTTGCTCTTTCAAAAGCAAACACATAATATATAATTATTTATTGATGGATAGGGAAAAAAGTTTCAAAAGATGCACACTACAAAAAACAAACAAACCAGAAGATAACATTTTGCCGCATTAAAAGTTGATTTTTTTTTTGCTAATAAAACAATAAGTCACTTCTTCTAAAAAGATTAAATCATGCTTGTATATTTTTAAAGCGAGACGAGTTTTTTTTTTCCGTGACACCCAAAAATATCATTTTCACACAGCTCCTAGCAGATCCAGCCTGACCTCATTTAAATGTTATGTAAACACTTTCCCCAGACAGATTTACGGCGCAAACACTTCCACGACAGCGAATGCCACGAGTGGACCAACCTGTGAGAATAAACACCGCTGCAGCTGCAGAGACCCCAAACAAAACCTGCGAAACAGTCCAAAGTGTTTCTGGAGGGAATTAACGGCAGCGGTGCGTGTGGAGCGGAGCAGCGTGGACCGGTACCGGAGCCTCCAGCGGGTCTGTCAGCTCCTCAGTCAGCCTGTTAGCGAATAAGAAGCAGTCTGTTCCTCACTGCCCACATCTGTGTGTGTGTGTGTGTGTGTGTGTGTCCGGGCACGCGCGCAAAACCAGGGACTGGA
Source organism: Antennarius striatus (assembly GCF_040054535.1). Lineage (NCBI taxonomy): Eukaryota > Metazoa > Chordata > Actinopteri > Lophiiformes > Antennariidae > Antennarius > Antennarius striatus. Next base: position 3,615,818 of record NC_090798.1, on the reverse strand, counting down.
TCTGGCAAGGATCCGGATGTAGGAAAGGAAGCGTGAATCTGATTGGTGAAGGTGAATACAAGTGGGCGGAGCCAAAATGTTGATTAAACTTGGATACCGGAAGCAAAGTACATTTAGGTGAGAAAAAAATATTTTGTCCTGTTTCAGTCTAATTTATTTATTTATTTAATCAATTATATGTTTTTTTTTTCTTTCCTGACATGTTATTACAGCAGACTTCACCTTCATCAGTTTTGGAACAACAACATCTGAAAAAAAAAAAATCACTGTCTTATCACTGTCTCGGTTGATGCACTAAGGTCACAGTGATATTTTTTCACAGGCATGACACATGTAGTTTAATAAGCTATAACAGTTGCTATATACTGTAGGTCTGTCTTGGTGAAGCAGGAGCTGAGTCGCAAGACAAAGCTCAAGATTTACCGGTCAATCTATGTTCCTACTCTCACCTATGGTCATGATAGTACAATCCCTTAGATTGATCAGCATTGGTATTGAGTGGGTGGAGGTAAATTTATCGAGTCAGAAAAACACAAAATTTAAATTGTCATTAAAATGTTTATTTTTAATTGATAAAATAATACAGAAAAATGCAAAAGAATGTGCTCTGTTTTTCTGACATAATTATCTGTTCATTTCAGATGATAATTCTTTTTTGTTGTTGGAACCTTTACTAGAATTCTGAGATAAAATTTCCTTAAGCGAATGCGTCGTGCATCCACACATCTCCACAAAAAAAGTTATAATTTAAAATTGTTTATTTCTTTCCTCTAAATTTAGAGGTCTGTTTCTGAATCTGTACTACAGCGTTTTCATCATTTACTGGAGCTGTGTTTACAGGGATCATTTGGAACATGCTAGCCTGTGAATTGTAGTGCTTCTTTAAAATGCATGGAAAAACTTTTAACTAATGTAAAGGAGGGTATATAGTCATGAAAAGCACTACAAACCTCAACGTGATTCATTAACTCCATCATTCACACCTGTAATTCTCTCTCATGTATCTTCAGAAGGAAAATGAGACCTAATTTTTTGGGAGATCCCGCCTCCAGAATTTGTGTGTAGCCGCTCTGCCAGGCAGATGTTGCTCATTCTGAAGCAAACACCATCAGGAATCAAATGGACCATTTCAGACCATTCTGTCTTTGTCTGTGTCACTCAACCAGAGAGAGAGAGAGAGAGAGAGAGAGAGGCAGTCTGTGAGTGATTAGCATAAATACATGCTCTTGTTGTGTCCCCATGTGATTAGGCGCTGATGAATGCACGCTGATTGGTTCATTATGTCAGGGTCGGCTGGAGTAGAAGAAGAAATCTTTGATCAGTTTGTTTACTACCTTACAAAAATCTAATTTATTTACGCTAAAATGATACCCGAGGAAAAGCTGTTTTCTTAACTTTCACCATTAATACTGCTGACTTTTCAATGCAGTCTTATAAATCCTCACAGATATTAAAAGTAAAAGATCTGTTTCCTTTTTTGAAGTTTGTGATTTTATTCTTATTTACTTACATTGGTAATTAGTTACAGAATTTGATCCAGCTCAGTTTTATTGTCATAAAACTCAACAAACATGTAAATCTATGCACAAATCATTAATCACAGAGCAAATTTAATCAAATAAGCTATATTTATTTACTTTAGTAACACCACAATGGATAGAATGACAAACTTGTGCATAAAAAAAGAAAGATGTCGGGATTAAAAAAGAAAATGACAAGTTATAATCTTTTCTTTTGTCCCAGGGTTCCAATCGGTATGTGTTCCCTTTCCTCTTGGCGTAAACCAATATCCTCTTGCTAATCAATACCTTCCTCTGAATACCATCAACCAGAAGTGATCAGTGATTGTTTGTGGTCTCAGGATGGGACTGTCTGAATGTTTGTTCCCAGCAGAAGCTCAAACTGAGGATTTCATCTCCTCTGGGTCAATTTAGCCTTTTTATTCATGGGGAGGGGGAGAGGATGACAAACAAAGGCTGTTTGTGAAAAAGCAAAAGAAATCACCCAAAGTGTCGTTGGGGAACCTCTACCAATTCATCAAAAAAAAAAAAAAAAAAAGAACTGCCCATTCCCTCCCCCCACGTCTTGCTAAAAAAGAACAAGTCCTTTCAGCATTCAGCTCAACGGTCTGCAGAACGAGGACGTCATTACGCGCCAACAGCGAGAGCCTCAGCGTGGTCAAGTGCCACGTGCTCAAGCCCTCTTCCATTAAGCAGATAAAAGGTGGCATCTGTCTTTATTGTGTGAGTAAATCCCCTCCGCCATTGACCGCAGACACTTCACATGTTGATGAGGACGAGGGCATATACTCGCAGGGCCCCCGCCGCTTTGTTCCCCCAGGGGAGACGTTATGCAAATCAAACAAACCGTTTGAGATTTCCATCTTAGCGGATAGTCTAAATAATTGCAGCATGTTTGTCAAACCGACAGCGTAGCAACTAGAGAAGTAGATTCTTGTTCCCGTGTCCATGTGTGGGGGTTTTTTTGTGTGTTTTTTAAATCTCTGATGCACTTTTTGTCCCATCTGGAGTGTTTTGGAATATTCTAACAAGGATATGCAAATTTTATCTCAAACTTTACCCAGCAGGAACCACAAAAACACCAAAAGAAGAGGAAGATGAGCCTCTGTTCTGTTCAAGCATTGATGAAGTGCTTTGCATAAACGTCGCTGGGAGTGTTTCTAAAGATAAAGGTGTGCTCATAAAAACTGCAGCAGGAAGAAGTCACAAAGATCAACAATGAAACCACCTGTTTGGCTGCAGTCGTGACGTTTTTTCTCCGATCAACTCCGACGTCAGAGGAAAAGAATGGAGAACTTCTTGAGGTTTAATGAAACTTAACGGAGTATCCAAGGAATTTACAACTCATCGCCTTCAGACTGAGTCAGTTCCACAAAGCCTTACTCAAAGATTACAACACCGAATTCCATTTTCATATCGGAAAAAATAAATCCGCATGAGTCTGGAGGAAGACAGCTTGAGCCAGAAACAAATTACAGCTCAGTTTTGGCAGGAATTCTCTTCCTTAATGGTGCAATGGAAGATGGTTTTTCCTTTACAGGATACATTGCATCACTCAATTGGTTTATTTGGGATTTTCAAGTGACAGAAAATCTCCTTAATCTTTGTCTCCCAGGCAATCAGGGCTGCAAATGGACAAAGGTTACGTAACATATATTGAACCCTAACTGGGACTGGTTGTTCCCAGTTTGTCGTCCAATATAAAATATTTAGATGAGTTAGGAGAAAGTATTGAGTCAGTAACTTTTTATAACCAGTATACTGTATATCACTGTCTCTTTTCATTAAATCAACTTCTAGTTTATTTTTATGTCCACATAGTTACCTCCACCAGACAGACACAATTCCAACTTCTTTTATAGCATAATATCTGCAAATTTGGAATGCATTTCAATTAAATTATTTAGAAAGGCAGCCTTGGGACAGGGGGAAGAGGTGATTTGGTTAGAACAGATCTTTCCTTTTGAAGCTTTGGTGAAGGTCAGTTCTCCCAGATTGAGCTGTTTGTGCAGTCGGTTTGGCAAAAACATGCAAAACCCTGATTAGGCTTTTAAAAAAGTGCTTCTCAGATATCAGACATCGTTTAAACCTCTCTTCTGATGATGAAACAGACAATTCAACACTCTGATCTAAGATCTTAGCATCTCTTTCAAGGTCTGCTATCATTCTTTAGGAATCTACTTTCAGTTCTTGGAAATGGAAGATCTTTAACATCGGTCAAACAATATATTTATCTGAAGCAATTTTCAGGATTTAAATTCAGTCTTATGCTGTCTAATATTCCCCAAACTCTTTTTTCAGAAGGTAATTTTAAGCAATTTTTGGCCAACTGAGTAAAACCCAGAAATGTTCAATCAGAGAAGATTTTGAAATCGACCCAGAAACCGGCCTCATATTTGTCACAACATGCAATCAAATTTCCATTCAAAGCTGTTATTAGATTCTGCAATACCACAGATTACTCTCAATGACATGTAATTTATGCTGAATGCCAATTTCTTGAATATCTGCGCTTGGCAAAAATGACTGTGGTTGTGGGAGACGGACTTCGGTTCAGCAGCAAAAGCACAAAAATCAGAGATGGAGTCTGGTTTACTTTGGGTAAAGACGTTAAATCAGCTCTGGTCTCAAGTCCTTAACTTTGAGCTGAGTGTCCTTCACAAGTCATAACATCATTTCACCAAATGTATTGTCAAGTATTTCAGTAGATCCTCCGGTGTTTGTTTTTTTATGTAGGTTCAAATGTCAAACTCGCATCACTCCAACGACAAAGTGCAGAACAAAAACCTCAGCAAAGATTATTCTTGTGTTCATTTATTTGTTTTTACAAAGTTTAACTCAGTAGATTAAATTAATTAAGATTCATTCAGTAGATTAAAATAATCGATAATAGATTAAAAAATCTGGATTTACTAATTTGGGAAAAAACTAAATCTGTCTAAAGAACTTCTTCATTTCTGATCATCATTTTTGTGACTACAGTCCACACTACTGTGAACTAATATCTATATTTAATAGTTTTATCTATTTTATCCACTTACGTGCAGTCTACTTTATCTCATCTTTATTTATTGCCTTTCAGCTTTTTTTTGGCAATTCATCCTTGGAACATAAGAAGCATGGAAAAACTGGTGTAAGATTCCTCGTATGTTTGCAATAAAGTTGATCCAGATCCCTGAATGTTTGGTGACGCAGGAAGTTCGAAGATATTGATATTGTAATAAAGACACAAACTACAACAAATCATTATATATATAATCCTGTGAGATCCATAGCTTTAAAATAATATTGTACTTGCCATATATCTGATCATAAACAATCCAGAGACCCAGTTTCCATCTCAAACACGACCATAGGGTTCATGAAAATAACAGTCTCTTTTGGCTTTTTTTGTGAAAATGCAATTCTTAAATTCCAGAGGTGCCCTAAATCCTCCTGGGCCCCCTCGAGTTTTCCTAATATGACGCCGGGGAGCAAAGATAACTACATAAACACACACAAGAGTCTCACGTGTCGTGTTTACAGCTAAACCTTCTTCCTCCCGGTTTATGAGATAGAATTTCAATCCTTTTCCAAACTCGTAAACGGTGTAATGAGTTTCATTTGCTTCGGCTACGTCGGGGCCTGAACCTCCGAAGTGACCGCAGCAGTGTTCATAAAGATCACAGGGAATCCTCACACACACACACACACACAAACAGCTCACTTCTGTTGAGCACATGCCAGGTCTGACTGGTAACTCCTACATTTGGTGTGAATTTCCAGGCCATTCATTCAGGGGACGTCGCTTCTAAAGGAAATAGCCCAACATTTGTGGTTCCTCTTTCAAACACTCTCCATTAAAGGCTCTATCAAACAGCCCACACTGCATAAATCACTGCTTAAAGCGCCGCAGAGACACATGACAACAACATGATCTCCTGACTTTTACTTCCATACCCCCTCCATGGTGAACACATCAAAAAAACACAGCAACGGTTAAGAAATGTAATTTGTCAAAGGCATAAAAAGGGGGGGGGGGGGAGTGATTTATTGAAGTTCTCAAACAATGTGATTGTTTATTTTCATGCTAAACCAATACTGTCACGACAAATGTTTTACACATCTGCAGCAGATTTGAAGATTTTGATGGTATGAAAAGTGTCATAAAAATATATTTGGAACCAATTTGAGGAAATTCCTTTCACAGAAATAAAGAAAGGAGGCAGGGACATCTCCTGAAACATAACCAGTAATGGGTTTGAGTTACCAGAATTCACCCATTGTGTCTATTTTTGCTGTGGATTGAATGAATGAATGATTGTATGGAGCAATGCAACCATTGATTAATCAGAATCACAATCAGAAAAGGTTTTATTGCCATTTCAGTAAAAATTACTGTCGAGGAACTTGACGACCACTGATTTGAAATGTTTAAATTCTACCATATTGTTTGGCAGATCTTGTTGGATTATATGTCTCACCAAAGAAACAGTTGAATAAATATTACAGCTGTCTTATTGAATGCTGTACTTTGATGCTTGAGTGCTTTGGGTGATTTTTTTGATGACTTAATGGAGAAAAATGCCGATCAGTCGCAGACCTACCTGCAGGACAAACACGGCTCAGCTAGAGGACTGCTGATTGAGTGTTTCTGTTTCCTCTTGCAGAAATGTGAAGAATGCAAGACAGTGTATTTCCTGCAGCTGCTCAATGGGCCACTCCTGTAGGTGGAGTCCGCCACACCCAGGACCAAATGAAGGATCCTTTCTTTGTTAGGCAGGCCAGCTGAACCCCTCTGACCTCCACGTGAGAAAAGCGTTCAGATTTAATGCCCTAACTTTAGCCTGCATTTTCTGTTCAGGAAGCCTCACACCAAATATGGTCATAATTAGATTTGGATTGATCCATCTCCCTGTCTTTCTTACAGTGGAGGCCGCCCACCTTGAGTCTAGGGTCTGCTCGAGGTTTCTACCTGATAAAGGCAAGTTTTTTTCCTCACCATTGTGGCTAAATGTTTACTGGTAGTGGATTTTTGGATCTCTGTAGAATAAGAAATTGAAAAAACTAGTCCTGATTTAATACCATTGAAGTAAAATTGACTTAATTTACAAATTTTTATTGTAACATTCGCAGTATTTTTGTATCCATTTGAAACCTTGTTTTAATTTTAGTTTTGTTTTTTGGAATTATGACTGTAATTTTTGTCATTTTTATTGTTGACTTTATTTAATGTCTTGTATAAATAAACTTTATTACTATAAATATGAAATGACTGGTATGAGGCAGTGAAAGTATAACTGTTCCTCAGCAAATGTCCATATGCAGCAGTTCTACTGCCCAAATCAAAATAATTTGAAAAGTTCAATAGGATATTAGTCAAAAACAAATGTCAGTTTCACAAATTGAAACTGTCTGAAACGACCTACACAGTCGGCCAAGATGGACAACTGGACAGATGATTTAATTAGAATTAAGAATCATTTACACAAACAATCATTTATTTTAACAGGAAGTCTCACTGGATTTCTTTCTCAAGAGAGATCCGTGTACAAAAAATGAAAATAAACCGTTAACACATGGACAGACACACAGAAAATTCACAGACAGCATTGCTGCTCCCTCCTGTTCTTTTTTTTTTTTTCAGTTGACTTGAGAGTTAATCCACGTGGGATTTAAAGTTCAAACTGGTTTCCAGCTGGAGCCCAAAGCGGGGCTGCTTTTAACCGGTGACATTAGGGTGGCCTGACAGAAATAAATGATGGTCAACTTGGAGGAATAACTAAATCAACTATAAACAAGAACGCTGGCAAAACTCAGTGGAACTATATGTTCTGCATTGTGTCGTGGAATAGCTGAATCATTTTCCAGAATGCCTTGAGATAGTGTGTGTGGATGTGTTCTGGATGTTCCCCGCTGCTGCTTGTGGTGTAGTGGTTGGTTGTTTACAGATGTTTACTTTTAGAAAACTATTTCTGTTGAGTGTAAACTATTTGCACCAAGGGGTAACTCTGAGCATGTACAGTAAAGGAAAGCAAGACTGTATTATTTAAATACATTTTCACATGAATGGTTGGATACGTTTTTGATTATGTTAATTATTTCTTATATTGCAGACTGTAATGACTTCCTCACACTCCTAACACTGCTAGCTTAAGGTTAACAGACTCACTTGTCACACACACACACACATACAGGACGGTGTTATCACGCATAATTGGGTTTTTACCTTCTGTGCCAAATAGAATGGGAGTTCACATCTTTGATCTGCTTGAACTTCTCACTAAAAAGAGATGTTTGCAGACACTCCCTCGGCAAAGGCATTGCTATTATCTCCTTTTTCTGCTTGTCTGAGCCCCATTTTTCCAATTTCTACTTTTCCCCATCAGATTCCCAAGGTTTCCCATCTCTAGTTTTATAATCCTGTGTGGTGGAAATGGATTAAAACATGATGAGACCTGTTACTCCTTATAGAGATGTTCAAACATTTCCAGACTTCTATGAGAAAGCATCAGCTGGCGCTCGAGCAGCAGCCATGCTTGTTTACCGACCTTAAGCGACTTCATTTTTCTTCTCCAGTTATAGCAGAACCACTTATGAAAACTGCTTTTAAATGAAACCTTCTAAAAGTTTGTGTAATTATCTGTCTTTTTCAAAAAAAATAAAAAAAACAAGGAAAACAAACACTTTTTTTTTACTTTCCCTGCATACTTTGAATTTAAAATTCCAAACTCCAACCAGATGTTTTTACACAGATTTTTGCCCAGAGGTCAAAACCATGAAAACAACTTCCACAATGAGTAACTGGCTTTTTTTTTTTTCTCCTTTCCCCAGAACTGTTTATTCGTAAACTTTCCAAGTTTCTCAAGACTTGAAAAAACAATCCGTGTATTTTCGGCACATCCAGTTGTTACAAGTATAAAGATGCGTTTAGGAACGTGCGTTGTTTTGTTTTTTTCATCTGTCCTCAAGCGCTACAACCGTAGCAACAGCAGGGTGAATGCTTAACATTACAAATCTGTTTTTCCATTAGGTTCAAAATGTCTCCGACTGACAGGATGGAAATAAATGCATCCCATAATACCATAAACTCTAGGTGCACTGACAGTAAAACAAGTGTAATTTAGTTTTACATGCCCACACAGAACTCACCACAAACTCTCATTCACACAAACATGCACACCTTTTGCAAATAACTAAAGGATTAAAAACAGTGAACACAGTGACTACAGCCCCCCCACCCCCCGCATTAAACTGTTTTTCCCTGGAAACACTCAGCTAATGTTTTCCAAACCCTTCACTCAATATATTCTTCCTGCCTTCATCCCTCTCTCGTTCACTCCGTGCCTGGGGGCCGAAGGCGTCTGTTCCATATTGTCTTCATTACAGCCGCCGAGCATCGACCTGGGCTGGAAACATGGTGTGTGTGTGTGTGTGTGTGTGTGTGTGTGTGTGTGTGTGTGTGTGTGGAGGGGGAGGCTGAGGCTGCTGACTCCTAAACCACATTCTTTAAATTCCCTATAAAAGGAGAGAGAAAGAGAGAAAGAAAGAGAGAGGAAAAAAAAGAGGTCAAATTGATTGTGTTCAGTTGGATACAAAACGAGTTGAAATACACACCCATCAGACACCAGGAGAAACCAAAGATGGAAGAAAACACACACACACACACACACACACACACACACACACAACCGTTTGCGCCGATGAAAATGCAAAATAACATCTGGCGAGGTGAGACACGCCGCTCCCCGAAACGCAAGCATGCAAAACAGGACGCCATGTTGACACAGCAACATTCAAGCAACACGCTCCGTTGCTTCTAACAGGAAGTAACAAATACTTAGTTACTGCTGTTTAGAAGAGTATTCAGGTACCTGTTGATGACAGCAGGAGTACAACTAAAACTCCTGATTTGCAAATGATCTGGCAGAAAAGTCCTTTTTACTTTTACCTTGTTAGTACATTACAATACTTTTCCTCTTTCACTCGAGTAAAGATGTTGAGTCAAGACTTTTACTTTTTTTAAAAACACAAATACAGTATTTTCCGCACCATAAGGCTCACTGGACTATAAGGTGCACCCTCAATGAATGGCCTATTTTAACGCTTTTTTTCATATATAATGCACACTGGATTACAAACCGCACTGTCGGCTTTTGAGAAAATGAAAGGCTTTTAGATGCACCTTATAGTGCGGAAAATACTGTAATTCTATTTTGTACTTAACATGTAAAAACAAGGCAAGCCGGCTTTTGTTTGTCTGTTGTCATGATAAGTGTCCCTGTGCAAAATTAACATGTTGCACACACACACACACACACACACACACACACACACACACACACACAGTGTGGATGAGTAATTGCTCTGACGCAGCGAAGGAGGATGTCCTGTTTGTCGGCCATTGTGGAGCTGTCAGTGGAGTCCTGTCATGCTCCGTCTGCAGCGACAACAACAGCGGTTTTTATCGTGGCGCGCACTGCCGAGACTCTTTTGGTATTTCCATGTGTTTGTCCTCTGGATGCTGTGATTGTCTTTATGCTTTTATATCTCAGAGGAGGTGACTCTGCTACTTGGGTTCAAACTGATAGAACCCCCCCCCCCCTCCAAAAAAAAAAAAAACCCACGCTGCCTCCCATTTTTTTCAAACTCACAGACGACTCCCGAAAAAGGAAAAGGCTCGGTCATGAACAAGTGGGGATGGGCTGAGGTTCAGCACTTTATGAAACAAGACTGCATGAAGGATATTACAACACGGGCTCAACAGCACTTCATAAAAACAATGAGATGAACCAACTTCTTCCTGAACACTTTGGTTTCCTCACTATTTCATTGATCCTAAACTCAACAGTTCCGTCACAGTCTGATCCTCATCGTGTGACACCAGGACCAGGAAAACCAGGCTCTATAGAATCTGGATCACATTGGTAGCATCTACAATCTTCCTTCCGGATCTAGACCAGTGACTTTGGAAGATAAACGAGACGAGGACAGCTGCTGGGACACTCGACGCCGTCTCTAAAGGCTGCGTTTTACAGTCTAAATGTTTTCAGTCATTTACATTCCTGCTACTTTAAAAATGTAGCCGCAAGACGGCACAAGCCAGGGTCTTATTGTGCCGGTCCTAAGCCCAGATAAATACAGAGGGTTGTGTCAGGAAGGGCATCTGATGTAAAACTTTTGCCAAATCAAACACGCGAATCAAATCTATCACTTCTATACCGGATCGGTCCAGGCCCGGGTTAACAACGACCGCCATCGTTGCTGCTCACCTACAGGGTGCCGGTGGAAATTAGACTACTGTTGGTCGAAGAAGGAGAGGAGGAAAGTGTGTTCGTAGGAAGAGAAGAGGAACACCAAGAGTATAGGACTGAGAGTAGGGACGTTGAATGTTGGAACTATGACAGGAAAAGGTAGAGAGTTGGTTGACATGATGCAGAGGAGAAAGGTAGTCATACTGTGTGTCCAGGAGACCAGGTGGAAAGGTAGCAAGGCTAGAAGTTTAGGAGCAGCGTTCAAGTTGTTCTATCATGGTATAGATGGGAAGAGAAATGAAGGAGGGGTTTGTCCTGGAGGTAAAAAGAGTGTCAGGTAGAGTGATGTGTCTGAAGCTGGAAATCAAAGGTGTGATGTTCAGTGTTGTTAGTGGGCATGCTCCACAGGTAGGATGTGAGCTGGAGGTTGGACTCTGATGAAGTGATGCAGAGCATACTTAAACCAAAGAGGAGGTTTATGGATGAAAGAGGACATGAAGGTAGTTGGTGTGAGAGAAGAGGATGCAGGAGACAGGGTTAGATGGAGGCAACTGATTCGCTGTGGCGACCCCTGAAGGGAAAAGCCGAAAGGAGCAGAAGACATTCCTGCTACTATAAACTGTAAAGACTTTTCAACTATTTATCTGTAACTTCTGAATCTATTAGCATTTAGCTATCTGCTTTAGCTAGTTTGAGTCAAAAACACTTCACGGAATCAGGTTATTATAAAACTGGCACACAAATAACATACAGCAGATGTTTAAATACAGGCGGTCAAAGTTGTTAACTCAGCACAATACTTGCTAATTTTAGCATGGGACTTTGTATAGCTTGATAAAGCCATTGCACCAAGAAGTGACTCATTTTGGCCTTTGTCTTTATCCATGAACCAAATGAGGGGCTTAAAACTCAAATAGTTGTGGACAGTCTCTGGGGCAACACTCACAAACAATAACAAAATTCTAAACTGTCGTAAATGGAGAAAGTGGAAAAAAAAAATCACAATGTGTTCAACAGGAAAACAGCGTTGCAGAACAGCCACAAGTGGACCCTGACTGGAAGAATATAGAGTATATTTAATACCCTCATTTTGTTTTAGAAAAGTACAACTCTGGGTATTACAGTCTCTGCTAATGACAGAAAACCATTTTAATGTAGTTGTGGTTTTTCCTTAGACACCAGCTTACTTTTTAACATTTAAATCAAATTAGTCCAGAATCGATCAGTATATCTTTGGTCATTTGCCTTTTATTTCAGTTGTTTCTCTTCTTTTTTCTCTCATCATTATCTGATGGATTGGACTTGACCTCTTTCAATTCTGAAAATTGTCGAAGGGCCTTTGTAGTCTCAGATTTCATGAAGGAAACTAAAAATACATCAAACTCAAATTTCATCTATTTTATTGTTTTCCCCTCTTCCAACGATCATTCCTCTCTTTTTGAATAGGTGTTGCTAATCTGGTTGGATGAAAGCCTTTGGCAGATGTCCCTGTTTAAATAAGGAAAAAAAAAAGTCATAAAAAACATCAGATTGACGTTTCTTTCATCTGTTCCCCGCCATCATCTCTCCATCCTTTCTGCGTGAAATGTCATCACCTGTTTTCTGGTTTGAACATGTGACGTGTCGGTTAATATCTTTGTGTAAATATGCATTAGCCTAATCTGTGTGTGTGTGTGTGTGTGTGTGTGTGTGTGTGAGCGCAACACGACTAGTGTCTCATCAGCGCAGGGAAATATTAATGAGTGACAGGATGTAAAAGATGCTGCAATGTTTCCGTGCCGACGCCCACGCAGATAAGATTCAGTCGCGCAAACAGACGATGGGCGGTTTACACGCCGACGTCACACTGATGAAGCTGAACACACACCAGCGGCCTCCGGGGAAATCACACGACTGGAGCCTCGTAAACAGAGCAGTGAATACACGGACAGCTGCTGCTGCTTCTGACAGTCACCCCATAAAAAAATAAAAAAAATAAAAAAATCCCAGTTTAATTAATGCCTATGCTTAACAAGCCTCACTGTGTTTGAATGAGAGAGACACAAAAGGAGAGACTGAGTAATTCCCAAAATAAGAAACACCACAATAAACAAAAAGCACATTCATATTTCTACAGGCGAGTGCCTTTAAATGCTTCTAACAGAGTGTGTACAGCTTGTTTATAAGTAACACATATAAATAGAAAATATACCCAGAACACCCTGCGGCGATGATCAACGTCAATGTGGTTTTTGACATCTCTAAGAGAAATATTTTATTGTGTTAATGAATGATATGGTAGTAAAAAGCTTTTCTTTTTTTTTTATTACCATCATATCTAGGTCAGGTAAAATATCTCGACAGGTGACCTTTCATTAAATCACAAAACGAGTCAAAAAGTTTCACTTGAGCAATGTTTCCGCTTCAGCGTGAAAAGAAACGCTATTACAGTACTATGTTAGCAAAATCTAATTTTTTTGAAAATAATAAATGTAAGAAAAAAGCCTTGAATGCTAATGTTAACATGTTCATGTATCAGGAGAATAACCAGCTAAAGTAACAGAATACAGGGGCTGCTGTTGCCGTCTAAAAAACTCTGTCTCTGTCGAGACGGAGATGTCCTCCCTTAAAAAACAATAAATCTGTTTTCTTTAGTTGTGAACAACACCTCTCCATCCCCACCCTTATGGGAATAAGGCTATTTTCTACCGCGGTGGTGTAGCTGGAAGACTTTTTTTCTCCAGTTTTCACCCGTTTCCTGCTCCACAAACATGGTATTTTGCACATATTGTTCATTACACGTATGCATACATGAGTTTAGGATATTTAATAGAAATGAAAAGCAGAGGATTTGGGGCGGATTAGCATTTTGAGATTCAAATTGCTATGGGCCATTCATGCCAGCAGACAGCAGATGTGGACACAAAAAACACACAAACATACGTACATCCAAGCTCGCTGCCAAGTCTCTCAAGGAAACCAATGTTTATAGGCAGTACAGCGCTTCCAAACCAAAAAGAAACAGTTACCCACCCCGATGATGTCATGTGAATATGTTTGCCTGGAGGTGTGTGTCTATTATTGCCTGTGCTTCTTCTGTGTTTGTGTGCATGCACGCAGACTTGTAGGCTTTTCTTCAATCAGCAACACGGTGAGAAAGACGAGTAGATTTACTCCAGTATTTTTTAAAAATATAATAGGAGAGAGTTTTGGGTGTGTTTTTGGCTTAACAGATACATTGAAGTAAGTTAGAGAAGAAACAAAGAACAAGAAATGATAAACGATGAGAGGGAACCCATTTACAATTATGTTAATAGAACAACCTCTCCAGAAAAGTGTATCCAGATTACTTTTTTACACATTTTGATGAAAGGCTTGTAAATTTAGTGGATGTAAACTTAGAAGTTAAGATGCAAAATCAACTCTGACAGAGCAAAGCGGCAAAGAAAAAGACTGGATCCGAGAGGAGAGACAGATGGAGCGCACCAGCGAAACACATTTTGCCAGTTTCTCTCCATCTTTGGTTTGCCTGCATTTCATTTCTCCTTTTTTAGTCTCTCCATCCATCAGTTCATCCACTCCTTCCCTCTGTCGCCCTTAATAAAAGCCTTATGACTGGAAACCAGTGATACTTTCAACCCCTCCGGTTGTGATGATTTAATGCGAGCCAACAGACCAACTGAATTTGGGCAAATAAACTCCTGCTCCCATGATTTGATGTGACCTGGAGTTTTTCAGATTCAGAAAACTTAATGCTGTTTGGATAAATGACCGCTGCCAGTTCTGTTTACACGTATGACGTTGTCTTGGCTAATTGATACCATGTCCAGTGTCAGGCGGATAAAATTTGATAAGTAGGGTGTTTTCTGGAAAACAGTGGATGAAGAAGATATCCGATGGAGATGTAAAAACAGTCTTCAGTTCAAAGTAGGGTTCAGTTTTTAACATTTGTCAGGGAATATGCAAACTTTAACTTCTTCAAAGTTGGTTTACAGTAGAACTGCATAAACAGATTTTTAAAAATTAACGTTTTAAAATAAGTAAAATATTCTGGTCTATCCTTTTTTCCAATTTTGTGACCTTTCCCTTGTAGCACAAAGTGGAGGAAAGCCAACAAATGTCCAAAACAAAGTACTTCTGCTGCCTTAAAGATGATAAAGACTGTACTGAAAGTAAGAAAAAGACAACCAATGGACTGACTGAACTAAAAATAAATGATAAAAACAACTTGGAGTACACTTAGAGTGCATTCCATTTACTGTTCAGTTGAATGATCTGCAGTTTTACTCATGTTTTACACAGTAGCTTAGCATCTATGGAATTGGGTTGTACATTTACGATTATTGAATTCAGACTCAGAAAAACTTGTTTATACAAAAAATAAAATGAGGGAAAATTGTAAAAGTATGCCCAGCTTATTCCTGACCTCAGTTCCTCAGAATAATTCGCATGGAGCTCAACTTTTTTGCTTTCGTGTCACTGCTGTGGAGCTGTCAGCACCGAGACCAAAGGCCCCACACCAGGATAAACCACACAACTTCACACAGAGACATGTTAACGTGCAGACGTACAAAAAACATGGACACATGGAAGGAAAATAATGCTATACGTATTGGAACTGACCCAAAAAGAAGGCAGACACTCTTACAGATAAAAGTATGTGAAGCCTCAGAGGGAAAAAAGAAAGAACAAATAAACTTTCATCCCCACGAAAAGATCCATGCAGAGAAAGAGGGAATGGGTGAGGATTCACACACCTGTTCACCCTCCACACACTCACCCACACACAGCACCTGGCCTTCCACACACACACACACACACACCTTTGATGGTGCTGATGACCTGGTCCAGGTGTTTGGTGTCGTTGCGGTCTGGCCGACAGCTTGGGCATATCTCCAGCGAGTAGTCTGGGCCGTACTCTGTAAAAAACTGAAACAAAATCACAACAACGATTATGAAAACTTTCCAGATTTATGGGTTTTATAATGACGTTTGTGTTGCCGGTCTCTGATCCAGTCATCTATCACTTTTGCACACCGTCGCTGCAGCTGTGCTCTAAAGTCCACTTTTCCCTCTTGTCTGTTTTTTTTTATTTTTTTTTATGAGGATACAGCTGCTTTCCTGGAAAAATTCAGGCTCTGTTTGGATTTTGCAGAGTTGGATTGTGAAGCTGAAAGGTGATGAGTATTTATATATCCTTTCAGACATCATTGTTTAAAAAATGAAACAAATTTAAAACAATGAAGATTCAAATATTGAGTTACGCACCGCTGCTCAGCCAACTAACATCTCATCACTTTCTAGTTGACACTGAAGACTGTGGATTATATACATTATGGTATTTAAAGTAGCAGTGCTACCAACGTTGACAGATAAAGTAATTTACGATAATGTTTTCTCAACTTCTTGACTGGAATAGCTCAATGTGAAAACAGGTCTGGAGTATTGCTAGTAGCTCCGCTAAATGTGGATGTTCGAAATGACAAAGCTATCGTGCTTAGAAGATGTGATTTTAACTTAGTTCTTCATGTTTGTTTAGTGCAAGTATGAATTGTATGTCAATTGTACAAAACAAGCTATAAGATTGTTTATTTGATGGGAGCACAAATTTCAATACAAATTGTGTGAGGGAAACATAATTGATTTTATTTCCATGTGTTGATATCCATTTCAATGAAAAGCCACCTCAAAGAGAAGTCAGAGGTCAACAGGAAGCATCTTGACGACACCATTGCTATCTGTGCTAAATAGCCTCCCAATCACTCCATGAATTGCTGAGATGTTTCTGTCAAGAACAAAATGTTTCTTTTTTTTCCCAAGTTAATGTGTTTTCTAGATATTACTAAACTATTGGTGCTCATGGATACCATGAGCACCAATAGCAGCTGGCATTCACGTGGTGAATGCCAGCTGCTATGGAAAGTAAACTGCAGACAAAGAAAATCCTCTGCCCTTACTTTAGGTGAACTAACACTGAGGCACAAATTAATTTAAATGCCTTTATTGCTTTTGGTACATCGAAGTAAAAACCTCCCACAAAGCGAGATTTGATCTACGATGGATGTTTAAGACTGGATTCAAAAGGGGGAGTAAACCAGCGTGGATTGATTCCTTTTATTAATGGCTAAGCACCATCATATAATAAATATACAACAACCAAATAGGTCTAAAGGCTATTTCTCCATGAGGGCTTGGGCTGAAGAAATACTTAAGTTTAAAATTTACTGATCGCCCTTGTGACAGACAAACCCCTCCACAGTCTCGATGCCTCCACTTTCAAAGGCTGTCATTACTGTTAAATGTAAGAGGCGGTCTAGTCTGGTTCATGTACAGAGAGAAAATCTAACAGAACACAGAAAAGACACCACAAATCAAAGTCAAACTTCCCCCAGACAGCCCAGGCCTCAACATCATCAACAAAAGAAAAACCAAAAAACCCAGCTTGGACAATTTCAAGACAACTACCAATGGGCTCTGAGTCGGACAAATTCTGTGAAACAAAATCTGCCAATGTCGAGAAAAAAAAGAAAAGCAGGTGGAAATCCAGAGGTGGGTTCAACCAGGAGTTAAATCCAGAGCACGTCAGTTGAACAAACATATTTCCAGGGAATTTTTCAGGCTGTGACTCGATGCCATGAGAGCAAAACAAACTCGGAGGCCAGGATCTGACCACAAGTGCGTCAGTCCACTCCCAGAGTCTGTTGTGAAAGCCTTGGACTCTGAGGACTCAGCAGAACACCCGTCTGAAACAAAGGACTTGTATTCCTCTGTCTCTCTTCTGTAAAGTGATGCTCAGGGTTTGTTTGAAAAAGTCATTTCAGAAACTACATTTAAGGAAAGTTTGATCTGGACCTTGAAAAGAGTAGTTGAGCAAAATATTTCCGCTAACTTTTCCTGAGATTCATCTCACAGTCTTCCTCATTTCTTTTGGTATATCAGTTGTTTGATTAGAATAAAAGCATCACAGCCATAACTACTACCAATTCTAAAGTAATCCATTGATTACTTCCTCAACACCTCCTGATAAAATGTCATTCCATTTTTTTTGGCGCTCTACCAATCGCTTAAATGTCTAATGGTCGATCTTCTTCTTCCAACAATATTCCCCAAAATGTTCGACTAACCCTTTAAGTTGGCGAGGTGATTCCGCAAACATCCCGTAACGATTTCCGCGATAATACCTCGACCGCTTTTAAGACGGGAATATCTTGTTTTGGACTGAATCTCTTGAGTGGATTAGAGGGATGTCATTAGAGAAAACTTCTGACGCTCTGTTGGCAACACAGACGCAGCTGAGCCAACATTTGGTATACTTTGGTGGACTTGAAAGACAAAGACTACTTTGTCTTTTTAATAATCCTCTGTCTGAGGGTCATGCGTGTATTAGTGTGGGTGAGTCAGATGAATAAAATGCAGGCTAGTGATGTGTCGCTTAAAGGTCTGCAGAGACTTACTTGAGGTAAGGAAGGTAAGGCCCCGTCTTTATGAGTGTTTGTGTGTGGGTGTCTGGTTCCAATTAACCCCGACAAGATTCTGTGTCTTACCTCCGGTGTCAACAAAGCTCAATATGTGAGTGCTTACTAAACACACATATACACGCACCACCACAGTGTATTCCCATGAACCCAGTGCTCTATCTCCTGCTGTCCGGCAACATGCACACAAACACACAAGAGTCGCACACACTGTCTCCTGCAGCCTGGTTGTTTGACTTGGACGAGCACAGGGAGAAATGGAGGAGAGAGGCGAGGACGGTCCAAAGAGAAATTTTAAGACTATTTCTATAATGTTTCATATTATAGAAATAGTTATTTTTTCAGTTGAATGAGCAAAAATAATGTGATTTGAGGGTAAGACGGATAAAAAAATTTCTGTAGTGAAGGAAATTTACATCATCTGGACAAGGTCAGGGCAGAAAATACCATCTGACTGGCTCCAGTGTCTCTAGACTAGACGCACAGGGAGATAAATAGTCAAGGGTATCTAGCTATTTACCCTGGGTCTCAACATGTACCCTCTACCCATCAGTCACTGTTAGCATGAGATTGTTTGTATGGAAAACACAGGCCCTGACACAGGGAACCCTGAGTGAGTTGGTATAAATATAAATATCTTTACCCTCATTCCACCCTTGTAAACACAGACATCCACAAGGCAAAGTCCCATCGTGAACAGACTAAAGGAAAGAACTTCATATCCCTGAGGTCATCCACTATGCAATTGCTAATGGTAACTAGCCTCATGCCAGTAATTCTCCCTAGGTACACCTGACACATGTCAGTTCAGTTGATTTGCATGAATCAGTTTAAACTTATCGCAGTAGTCGGAGTGTATTGTGTTCGTTTTGTGTGTGCAAGATTATGACAGTTCTAAGACAGAGCATGCATGTGCGTGTCTGTGTGTGTGTGTGAGTATTTGCATTGGTGGACAGCTGTATCAGTGTGTGTGTAAGAGGGTGTTTGTTTCCACAGCTATCAAGCAGGACCTCCAGCTATGAAGGATGTTGAGCTGCACAGCGGAGGGGAAAACGTCTCGGGGAAAACAAATGGAAATGGCCCAACGTTGCAATTACAGTCGCGTACTGCACATACGGCTCCCCTCTCCACTGCTGCTGGACTCTCTCCCACCCATCATACCTTTTCAAAAGTTAGTCTGTTTTACATGCATCTGTCAGTTCTCCTTTTAAGGTATGGGAGCATTTGAAAGCTAAAAGGGAATCTGGGGTATCAGATGAACGGTTGTTCTGCCTCTAACCCTTTATTAGGTTTCTGTTTAAACTTGTACAGATGTCACTTTCATTATCTGTGGCCTTATATTTCAATCAGAGAAGACAAGTAAATGATCATGTTTGTTCAAAGAAGATATATAACTTCAATCAGTGTTTTGCTCAGAATGTTTTTCTTGATTTATAAACCAACTTCACCGTTAAATCTGTGAATGTTTAACCTTGGCCAGTTAATATGTGAATATGGCTGATTGTATTAATATGGGTTTATGAGTAAGCTATGCCCACATGGTTTGTCCATCTAGAACCCCCCCGCCCCTGGCCCCCCCAAAAAAGATAAAATTTTAACCCGATATATACAGTATCGGACAATGAACAGACAGAAATTCATCTGTGTTTTCATCTGCCACCGTTTTCTTCTCTTCGTTGGAAACTTCACGATCTTTAGGTTCAGGTTTATGATTTATTGAATGGATGTTATATTAAGCTTTAACCAATAAACCACATTTACACTTCAGTCAAGCACATAAACTTATTTTTTCCCCACCTCCACTGAGGTTCTAGTTAGGTGTAAATTAAAAAGAAGGGAGGAAATGAGTTTGTGGAAAACCAAAAAAAAAAAGGTTTGGCTACTATGAATACCGAACCGCTGGCTGTTGGGCAACAGAGACAGCTCTTCGAGGATGAAAAACCTGTCCATGAACTTGAAACTGGTTGAAAAAACAACTGCAGCAAAGACACGACTCCCTGAAAGGAAACCAGATAGGAAACCAGATCTTTCAGCTCATTGTGGGTTCATCCCTACATCCACCGTCTCAACCACGGCTCAGAAAATCTGATCAACAAGGATTGATAAGGAAGTTATGGAGGCAGAATAATCAGTTTCTTCACAGCGCATTTTCTTATATCAGTTCATAAACAGACAAATTCCCCTCTGGAACACACACATACACACACACACACACACAGACACACACATTAAACTCAAATGATGCTTCCGGTGATTGAGCCAGCGACTCTGAGAGCCGACACATCCCCAACGGCAACGTGGAGCAGGAAGCGGCTGCAGACAGGAAAAGAGGAAGTAGGAAGTAAAGAGGCGGGACGCTTCCCCGCTGCCAATCTGGGCCCAGAGACGTCCTCCCTTCCTGTGTGGCTCTCAGACAGACACACATTTGTATTTACTGGTATTGCTCTCGCTGGAGACACGGGTGAGTTGAAGTCAGACCACGGGACAAATGCCAATTCAATTAGTCTATTTGTGTGTTCTACCAGCTTTTTGTGCCACAACATACACCCCCCCCCAATCACTTTGTTTCCACCATTCCAGTAGTGGAAAATATGAAAAGCATGTTGTTTGCATAGCCTTGTGTTCCAGACGGACTGCCAGGCCAACCATGAGACAAAAGCACAGAAGACGGTGATGAGAGATCCTTAAAATACTGTAATCCAAAACAGATTTCAATTTATTTAAAATCTGGAAAAACAAGAGTTGCCTTGCTGGCTTGGGTTGTCAGCTCTAAGGTAAAATTTGAATGGCAGTAACACACTAAAATAAACAAAAATGAACACATTAGCAGTGACAATTTTGAGACTTATCTGAGATATGAGTCATCTACTGCTTCCAGGTCTCGGCTGTCCAGAGGCTTCTTTAAATATTAATGAGTGTTTTATACACATTTCAGTACTTCAGTTTATTTTTGGGTTAAAACATCACAAAAAGTCTCTTGGGCTGAGATTACTAAATTAATCTAGCAGAGATTAACAGCTCTTTATCGCCTGTGAAATCAGAGTCCTGGTCATTCAGGTGCCAGACTCCGACAAACAGGGTGTTGGTACACAATGTGACAAAGGATGTCAGCTGGATTCACACCAGGAACGTTTTTAGTACACGGTGCGCACACGTCGGCCCGCTGAGGCCGCTAAGGAGCCACAGGAAGTTTGGATCTGTTTTTTATTTTTTTATTGAAGCGGTGCGGCTGGGAGGAACTAAGCTGCTGGGAAAAAGGGAATAAGAGGAGTGGAGGTGCTTGAGAGAGACGGAATTTCTAAGGAAAATTGAACAAACACACCTAACTTCTCTACCTCATTAAGTTCTCAACTGGTCAGAAACGTTATGATCACTAATAATACTGGTAAGAATATGAAGCTAAGCTAACACACGATAAACCTACATTTGGTAACTCCATATTTATTCCCATCCTTGTGCTGCTGCAACACCTGACCTTAAATTTAAATTTACATAAATTTTCACATGATGGCATTGGATAAATAAAATTAATAAATTGTCCACATGAGCAACTGATATTTTTAAAAATATTTTAAGCAATTCATTGTTTCTACAAGCCAGCTTTAAGTTCTTTGTGCTACCTGCCCGAATGACAGCATCAGATGCTAAAAGTCTATACTCTTATTGAACCAACGGTGATTTAGGAGCAACTCGCCATCTCCATGGACGCCCAATCAGTAACACCAACTAACCTTTGACCTCTGGTTATTCTTAGCAAACAAAGATTCACACGCAGGTCGACTCCACTGCAATCACACACAATGGGGGGATCGGAATCAGGTAAACGTTCACAGACAATACGAGTCAGAGGGGAGGGTTAATGACTTTCAGGCAGGTTCCAACTACAGAAGGAACTGTGACTCAAGTTTTTGTAACATATTGCTGTATCACATGAGACAGGAGCAGGGCCATTGTGTGGGTTATCTGCAGTGTAATATTTTGTCTGGTAATCAGCGAATATTACAGCACTATTGTTGACGAGACCGGCCAGCTCTGACTGATGTTTATGTTTTTTAGACTACTATTTTTAAGCATGTGTTCCAGGGTTTGTCCGAGTCCAAGTTAAACACGCAAGAGAAAAATATCGAAAGCCGATTTCATTTCAAAAACAGTTTTCTTTGGATTGTCTTCCCTGAGATTAGAGCAGTTAAAACAAACGGAACTGCTTCATTTGGCTCTGTTAGGATGCTTAATCTCTAATTCCAGATACAAGGACTTTTGTCAATTAATTCTTTTGTGAAAGAGGAAAACATTTTGCGCCGCTTCCGACCGGACAGTTTCACTTTTGAGTGACTCGTTTACGCCACACTGAAGGCGATTCATCACACAGTGCAATACAAAAAAAGGTATAAAACTAGATGGTCCATTATCTGACTGTAATGAATGTGGTTTTGTCTACAGTAGTGCAGAACGCTGGACACACACACACACACACACACACACACGGACACACTGATGCACACACAAAAGGGTACAAAGGTAGTTTTTGTTCCCCATGTCGCTGGAACTACAGCTTTGCTTGGTCATCATGGATAAATGCCCCTCTTATCGAGCACAACGGGCACAGACAGAGCCAACAACCCGCACACACGCACACGCACACACACACACACACACACACACACACACACACACACACACACACACACACGAAGTTGTGTTATCTGATTTTAGTAGAAATCACCCTTCAAAGATCTTTATTATCTTTAAAATATAAAAAAAGAAACTGATTGGGGGTTTGTTTCTTACATTTTTCATTTGAGGGTGTGTCTCCGTGTTTGTGTGTGTGTGTGTCTCCATGTGTGTGTGTGTGTGTGTGTTCTCTCGTCTTCATCATCTGCGGCAGCTGCCCGCACTGATAGTTGCTCTGTTTGCAGTGAGAGCCTCTTAATGAGGTCAAAGGCCACGTAGGACCATTGGACACTGACGAGGTGAAACAAGAGGTGCCTTTATCATGGCCACACACACACAGACACACACATACACACGCACACACACATTGACACACACACACACATGCACACACACACACACCTATTCATTACATTTGACCAAGACAAGATTGAAAAATAAGACGTTGGAGAAAGAAACTCTCTGTACGTGTGTGTGTTTGCGTGTGTGTGTGTGTGTGTGTGTACAGACAGGCAAGAAAGACATGGGCCCACTGGTTTCTATTTAGAGAGCGGATGACACGATTTGATTTACCAGTTAGCGTAATGAGGAAATAAGCGTAAGTGGACACACATCTTTTCTTGAACAAATCAAATCACCGGAACATTTTGCTTCCTTGTTAAAGATAATTCCAATAAGTGTTTTCACTCAGATCTCAATGGGCACATTCGTTCGCAAATAAACACATTCGTAACTAAATGTAAATAAATGTAATGTAACATACATGTAAAATCAACGAAATTACTATTATTTTTAGACACTCAGACCTTTTCTGCTCTCGCGGGCCACAGTTGGCCCCCGGGCCTTGAGTTTGACACGTTTGGTGTAAAAAAAAACAATTGAGTTTGGTGTATTTTAAGTTTTCTGTCAATATTGCAAGTGTCAGAAAAAAAAAAAAAAAGGGCTCCACCGGAATCAAAGATCCCACCCATCAGTGTTGAAAGACGCTACTCCCATCACCCCCCCCCCAGGTTAAATAAGTAATAACTACAGTATTTTCTGCACTATAAGGTGCACCTTTAATGAATTGTTTATTTTATAATTTATTTCATATATTAGGCGCATTGGATTATAAGGCGCACTGTAGGTTTATGAGACAATTATAGGCTTTTAGTGCAAAAAATACTGTGGTGGCGCCAAAATGATGACAAATGGTTTCATATGTGACGCACGTATTGTATGAAAAATCACTGAAATGAGATCTCTGGTTCGAATCTTTCACATGAGGACTATAAAAGTCCACCTTCATGCTAAAAGAGAGGCGCCTGTGTTAGCGGACACACACTGAGAGGAATTGTCCTCGCCACAGACTCCTCCCCACGCACACGTGATCAGAGTCACCTGAAGACAAACCCCTGTATTGAGACGGGCGGCCATCTTTGATTAGATGGAGTGACTCAGCAGACAGTGAACACAAGGGGGGTGTGTTTGTGGGTTTTTTTTTTAATGTGTGTGTGTGTGTGTATGTGTGTGTTGGCCTCCCATTTTGTGTGACAATACAATGAATGAGTGCATTTGTGTTGATGAGGGAATATGTGAATATAAAAGTTGCTATAAAAGAGAGACACAGTTTGTGTGTGTGTGTGTGTGTGTGTGTGTGTGTGTGTGTGTGTGTGTGTGTGTGTGTGTGTGTGTGTTCTCCTACCTCGTGATCGGGGATCTCAGAGGAAAGAGTCTTTCCCAGCACTGCAGCCGTCAGGAAGGTCCAACAACGAGCCGTATTGGCCAGGTTGTAACCCCCTGAAGAGAAGGATGGAGACGCGAACGTAAAGAGACAGATGGAGGGGATGGATTCTGTTAAACTGTGTGTGTATGTATATATACACACATATATACACATATATATATAATATAAATATATACTGTATACATATACAGTATATTAGTGCGCCCTCACGCATTCGCGCATCAAAGCTCGCAACTTCACCTCATCACGGATTGTTCGTAGGCAGTCACGTGATGCTGTACGCGCATTCTATTGGCTGACGGCAACCGGAGGTGTGCTAGCTTCCGTGAGTCTCGGACTTACATGAGACACTAAAGTGCCTTAAAAAGTCGATAAGAGTGTGGGAAAAGGTAATACAGATAGAAGTCAGCTAAATATCGGTATGGGGAGGGTTCATAAACATTTAAATTACCATAAATAATAAAATAAATAGTTTGTCGCTCCATCGCGGAATTCATTTATCTTGTGTGGTTCCTGGAATGCATTAACCGCAAAGAACGAGGACGCACTGTATATATGCATATATATATATATATATATATATATATATATATATATGGTTTGAATATATACAGTATATGATAAAACTTCAACAATATATATTACAGTTGCTGTAGTATGTGTATTAGACAGTACACCGTATGTAGTGCAGATGACTGGAACAATAGCACTGGTGACCAACTGGTTTATCGTAGGGTCATGTGACCGGGCAAGAGTTACTTTAAAAGTCGATTCAGTATCAAAGTTTTCCTGCAGCGATTTTCTTTTTTAGGCACAGAGAAAGAATGGCGGACAAAGAAGAGGATGGACTTGAGAAGGAGAAGAACCGAGAAAGAGGAGCATATAACAGAGAAAGTATGTAGGACACAGAGAAAGAAGAGAGGTGGGATTGTAGTTAAGTAAAATGGCTTCATTGTGTTGTATAAGTAGAAGCTGGCCAATAGCTGAGGGGTCTGGAACATAGGCCAGTGTGTGTGTGTGTGTGTGTGTGTGTGTCTGCAAAGTGAGTGAATAACCGACATTCAAAGCAAATACGGACAAGACACTTGATTCATTATCTACCTTTCTCATGCACACATTCTCTCCCCGACGCGCACACATGACTCACACGTGTGCACAAACGCTGGAAGGATGTCTACACAACACAGGTCAGAAAAAACAAACACAAGCAAACGCCATACCTCCACCCAGCAGCAGCGTGGGTAACTGCCACCCCAAGACATACTGCAGGCACTTGCCCACCCCTACTGGAGTCATGTTGAAGGAGCACATGGGGTCGCCAGCCATGGTGTCGGCACCCAGTTGCATCACCATCGCCTCCGGGTTGAACTGTGCACGCACTTCCTGCATCACACTGTTCGAGCAACACAGCCAAAAAACTTATTGTTACTCACCAATGGGGCAAATTGAGTCGACCACAGCCCACTGAGTATTAGAGTGAGAATTATTCAAACAAGAGTCAAAAAATAAATCAATTATAATATCTGCAGTTGCAGCACTGACCACTAGGTGGTGGCTCCAAGAAAATCATGAGGTCTGGGAAAACCCTACTTTCCTGTGGCGGTGAATTAGAGTAGAGTAGAGTAGAATTAGGGTCAATTCGTGAAAAATATATTATACAATTATAAGTTTATCAGAGCTGAAAGAGGAGAGAGTGAATTTCTTAGAATTTTTATTCCAAGAATTTCTTCGATTTGAGTAATTAAATAAGAATAAAGAGCAGTAAAAGAAAAACTGCTCATCTCGTTTCCGGCATCCAAGGGATGATGTCAAATTAGTCAAATTACACTTTGCAATCAGATTTGGCGATAAGGAAATACTCTTGATATGTGTTAATTTGCTGATCCTTTGCTGATGCTGATTTATTGATTTTATTTACCACTTAGAATATCACAATGTATTGGACATTCAAGATGTCTTGGACATTTTTCTGAGTGATCAGAGCAGGAAAAAAATCTCTTAGCTAGATAAGCATCAGATTTCCCATTGGAAGGAATTGCCTGCTGAACTGTCATTGATGAAACTCAAATCTATGGGATAGAGATGTCCCAGAAAGTGAGGGAAAATAGATCTTTTTGCCTCTGGGTACCACAAGGATCTCAGAGCTGCCTCTCTCTCTCTCTGTTTGTGTGTGTGTGTGTGTGTGTGTGTGTGTGTGTGTGTGTGTGTGTGTGTGTGTGTGTGTGTGTGTGTGTGTGTGTGTGTGTACCTGGTAAATATCTGGTAGTATCTGTCGTCCTTGATGCCATCCTCCAGTGGGACGTTCACAGCGTACCAACGGCCTTTACCCAGCCCCGTGTCGGACAGGTCACCCGTACCTGAACATGCAAACTCTTCACAACCAACATCTCACAAAAGAAATGACCAAAATAAAACACACTGCATTTTTTAAAGACATGAAAGGATCAAACCTGGGAAAAATCCAGGAGAGAATTTGTGCAGAGAGACGGTCATGACTTTGGATGTGAAGCTGAAGGCGTCTTCCACTCCTGCAGTGAGGAGAATAAAAACCTTTTGAACTCAATTTCATTCTGATCATTAATATGGCAAACATATCTGCGTGTGTGTGTGTGTGTGTGTGTGTGTACCATCTCCATGATGCAGGTCAACATCCACATATAGGACTCTCTCATATTTCTCCCTCAGCCTGAGGATTCCCAGCACAGCATCGTTCACATAGCAGAACCCTGACGCCTCATCCCTGTAAGGGGGGGGGGGGTTAATACTGTCACGTCTGAAAACATGACCTATACCTAGAGCGCCCCCCTTAGGCCAATCAGCAGAAGTAAAGCTTCATTGAAGTCTGTGCCTTTTAGTGTTAGGGTTTACAATATTTATGCTCCAGATCTTGATTTATTTTCTACATTCTGACATAATTAATAACAGAAACTGATATTCTCATCCTCTGAGGTCATGTCTACTTCTAAAGTACTCTGAAGCCTCAGCAGGACTCACTTTTTGGCATGGTGCCATCCTCCTGCCCAGTTGATGGCCACGTCACACTTTTGGTCCAGCAGACACTGGGCTGCAGTCAATGTAGCGCCCCCTACTGCTGCAGCATAGTGAAATATCCCCTCCACCACCGGGCAGTCATAACCTGGAGCGGGACAAAAAAAAAAATCAAAGGCAAAAATAATGACCACAATCTATTTAAAATAATAACATTTATAGAGTTCATACTCAATTCAAGATGGTAAAAGTAACTGGAATTTATTATTCCAACACTTGAATTGCAGGAATGTAAACTGTGACACAGAAAACCCCAGCAGTCTTAGTGGAAAATATTTATTCCGTCTTGATTTTTGTCTGTGATTTAAAACTTATTCAAGAGGTTAAAGAAGCCTGAAAGGCTGTCAAGATAAATAATCAGGATATAGAAGAGAGAACTGGAAGGAGGGAAGGGAAAGAGGGAGGAATGAGGGATGAGAGAGACTGAAAAGAGGGAGGTGAACAATGATGGAAAATAAAGTGATGTGCAAAACGAATTGCAGACGCTGCACAATGAGACAAAGGTCGTATTCCAGGAAAAGGTGGCGCAGAGACTGAAGGATGAAACGGAAAGAGGTGCACGGAACACAAAAGAAGGAAGTGACGAAAGGTGTTGAGGGCATAAAGAGGAGCAGAGATGGATGAGGGCGAATGAGAGAAGAGTGACAGAAAAGGAGAGTTAGCAACACGGTGAACTTTTGGAGTCGACTAAAGTTAGAAAAGTAAACCCTGAAGGAGAGCAGATTCTGAACCGCCTCGTCCAAGAACAACAAACCACAATGGGATCTTTTTGACAGCTGACCACCCGGTCCAGGAGCGATGGAAGTAATCTTATCTCCAATCAAATTATACAAACAATATGAGCACATAAAGATTCTATTTAAAATCACGACATTGAGACAGAAAAGCAAACTTTTGGAAACTTGTACAATCGCCTCGTCTGCTGCAGACAAAGTGTTCAGAACGACAAAGAAGTTTGTCTACTTCACATTCCAGCCTGAGCCATCGATATCACATATGATTTAAAGTACCAGTCTGGGAACCTGGAGGTTCTGTGAGCTCATGTTTCATTTGTTCTGGCAGATAAATCTGGCCACCCACCTGCTCTGTCAGCTCTCCCTCAGTCCTGAGCCAATCGTAGCCATTTATCTCATAAAACATAAAGTCTAGGCTTCGATACAGAGCTCTGCGAGCCAATGGGTGTTGAGCAGGAAGTTTTAGGTTGCAGCATAGAAAGAGGACAAGCAGTTATATAGATTTGAAATTCTTTCATGTTAGCAGGACACAAACATCTGTGACCTGGTGCCTTACCTTTAGTTTCTCTATAGTATTCTGGTATACTGTATGCTTTTCAATGACCCCTTCCCAAACATACATAATCTGCTCAGTTGCAAACCGATCGATGTCACCACTGACAATCATCTTGGCTGATTTTGTCTCCTCTCACCCAGGCCGTAGTCGACTGACTGGGGGTCATCGTTGTCTCCGTCCTGGCTGATCTTATGAAGATGCTCCAGGTAAGAGTCTGTGTGGAACTTGGCCATCTCCTCTATGGTGGCCAGTTGAGGTTTAATGGTGCTGGAAAAATCAGGAGGGGCATTTTTTTTAATTTTTTTAAATATTATACTGATATTATGACACTGGCTGCTTGCACAAAGCAAAACTGTATTCTGTCAGCTATCACACAACATGATAATAACAATAAAAACTATAACAATAATGATGATAATTAGGAGTTAATTTTCTGTGAATGTGGTCCAGGTTTCTATTTTGCTTTTGAAGCTTTTCATCATTGATTTCTATGTATTTTTCTCTACATGTTGTCTTTGTTCCGAGTTAGAAAACTGACATTAGCTGTTGTACCACTCACCTCATGTGTTCAAGAAGTCCGTAGGCTTCTATCAGGGAGTGGACCATACTCGCCTGGAGATGAAAAAGGTTTTAGGATCGCGACTCATTGAAAGAGCTAACTAGATGAAGGGAACCAATGGGGAGGAAGCGGTCGGCTGCTATTAGCTTTACCATCCAGTCAACTCACCCGGTTCGGCACTTTGGATAAAGAATCGCAAGTCTCAACGTACTCAGGGCTGTAGACATACGCCACTCTCCGTTTACTGCAGCTGTCATCGTCGCTGTCTCGTCCGTAACTCATTTAATAAAACAGAAACAACTTGACTAAGAAGGGAGCTAAAACAAATTCATGGAAAAGCAAGCGGAACAGTCCTCTGAAGTCTGGTGTTACACCGTCAACATTCCCCACCCCCACCCCCCGAGGAAGCCCGTTCACCGCCAGACGTTACAGCTGCATTAGCCGGAAAACAAGGATCATGAAAAATATTTACGAGATATAACTGTTTTATTTTATTTAAAACAGTATTTTAGGCAATGTGGGTGATGGAGATAAAAAATATATTCTGCTGGGAAAGGTTCCGTACGCGGACGTTTGTTTACGGTGTAACATACAATGAGCGATGCATTCTGGGATTGCTTGTAGTTTGCTTTGCCGTTTAAAAAAAAAAAACTTTCTTAAAGACTCACTGAATTGTACTGAAGTCTAGTCAACTATTTTATTGGTATTTCTTAAAATTTTCCGTCGATTCTACTGAATGTCACCATAAAAATGAAACTGAAATACAAGAACAGGGACACCTGGTGGAAAAATTAAACTGAATCGGCCACCAGGGAGTTAGCCTGGAACCTCTCATTCTTCGGTCCTCATGTCTGCAATTTTCATTAAAATAAATCAGAAAGGTAAATCAGAAATTCTTTTTAATACACTCCTTTTTTTTAAGTGCTTCAATCCAGTAGTGCCTTTCTGCAGGAATAACATCAACAGGATGTTTCTGGAGTCATCTTCCGCGCCCTAAAACTCTTTCACACATGGTCATCACATCGGGTATAAGCAAAGCCTTCCCTTTAACCAGTGCAACAAATGTTTTTCAAAAGACGAAGGGGAAAGACAGAAGAGTCAGATGAGGATCATTTGCTGAGGTTTGTTTTCATTTTCTATTTTCCAGATAAAAATATCATGAACTGATTTCATTAAATAAATAAAAAAAGACTATGAATAAAGAATTAAGGATTTACTATATTTTGGCGGCTATGTTTATCCAGAATATATGCATATATAGACCTCATGGGAAACTCACAACAGTGAGAGTAACAAAAAATACTGATGCAGACCTTTTTACAGAATACGCCTGTAAGTACAGCGAAAATAACTATCCGTGATCTGGGGGGGTCCCTGTTACTAGTGATTCAGGCGCTACACCAGAGGGTGACAAATTACTCCAATGTCATTATACCAACTGCTCTTCAATCACTGAAACACAGTGATAAAAAAATCGGATTTGTATTATGTACTAAGTCCAGGTATGTATAATTATCTTTTATTTCTTTTGTCAGCCTCAATATTTAGAATAATTGCGGCTTTTATCCATTCAGCATGATATGTGAGTGTCAAGCTGTTGACAATAACAAATAGTACTTCCGGTTTCAAATTTAAAGATAGTGTTTAATAAGTACTATAAATACTATAACACTGATTAACATTATAGATATTTATTTTGAAGGCAATCTCTTCTAACTTCCGGTCTGGAACTGCTTCCCATAACTAGCTTACCGCTGCTTCAGGTTGCGACACTTGTTGCCTTCTAGCAGCCGTAGAGCTGCGTACCGGACAGTCACAGCGCGACGGGGAGCTTCACTGCCCGCCTCGAAATCTGTCATCTCCCTCCTGTGGTTTGAACTCCAGAGGAGCTTCGAGGAAATGGTTTTACTGTCGTGGAATTAGCACGTTTTTGTGTTGTTGGTACTTGAAACCACCCGAGCTAAACCGAAGGGAACGTTTACTTGACACCATGAGAAGCAGAAGCAACTCAGGCGTCAAACTAGACAACTATGCCCGGATGGTGCACCAAACTATCCTGAGACATCAAGTAAGTATTTTATTGTATGTCACAAATATTTAATTAGTTTAATATTTGAATAAAGGTAACCTATTATCGAGACAAGCCCTGTTTTATACCTCCAGATAGGTAACGTTAGCTTAGCCAGTGAGAGGCAAATTCATATTTTCATGCATGGAGTGAGTGGAGTAAGTTTATATCACGTGAGGCATCAGATACACACACACACACACACACACACACACACACACACACACACACACACACACACACACACACACACACACACACGCATGCATGAGTCTGTTTCTCCATGCAGAGTTCTGAAGAAACCCATTAGCTTAAAAAAATGGGATCTAAAGTCTGCAAACATCTGAAATCAGGATGGAAGGATGTTCTGCAGGTCTGTGGTGACACGGGCCTGGGCTGACAGGAGGACATACAGGCTGTTGGATGGAGCTCAGATCAGTGCTGGCATGTAGGGAATCTGCTGTTTTCTGAAATGACATCATCTGCTCCAGCAGGATCACGTCCCTTCACATTAGCTGAATGGCCTCATGCTTTCGACAGTGTCGTGTTACGCTTTGTTGCCCGCAAAAGGGCAAGTGTAAGGAAAGATTCTAACAAGTAAACGTTCAGCAGTGTTATTATTAAATTATATGTTGAGTATAAAAAGCAAAAGCACACAAAAGCCACAATTTGTGGTGCATTTAATCGTTGCTGTTTTCTTTGCACTCCCCCCGCTAACAGGAAAAAAAACGTACACGTTATCTAAACGGATGGAATATGGAGTCACGACTTCCTGCAAAGCCTGTTTAACTCCTTGTAAAGTCAAGACTCTAGTCTCCATCCAGAAAGCACTGTGCCAGGAGATAAAGTGGTTGTGGCTTGGATTTCTCTTTGTGTGAAGGTGCAAAGGTTACTGATCTTATGTTTCAGTCGTCTTGCCCGCTATAGTTTGTAAATCCTCGGAAACTGGGGGAACCCTCGGATGGATGATGGATGATGGATGATGGATGTGGGAGCTTCTCAGCGGTGAAATCCTTTCTGAATCTGACCCACATGGCCACTAGCCAGCCGGTGGTTGAATACAGCTCAGTGCTCAGATGGATCGCTTCGCTAACACTGGGACACTTGGAGCAGAAATCAGCCAGGAGTTGTGAATTGAATGTGTGTCTTGGCCAGAGATCTGCGACCTTTTCAACAAGCTACTCCATCAGCAGAAGAACAGGAGCCACCCTGACTGTATTCACTTTTCCATGAAGAAGCAAAGGCAGCGTTCTGACAAAGATGTAACTTGTCAACTGTCTCCTTGGTGTTCCTGGAACAACTTGTCCTGAAGCCACTTTCTTCTCTGTCAGTGAGGAAACCGAGCGTGATGTTGAAAGCGTTGGTAGCTATAATAGAATGACAAAGTGTGAGGAGCTGTTATAGTGGAGCAGCAATAACATGATCCAAAAAGATGTTGTTCTTTATGCGTTTAGATAGTTTAAACTCCCACATTGTCTCATCTGCAGAAGCACTTCTCTCTTGTTGAACTTCCTCTTTGCCACAGGAAGCAATGGAGTTTACAGAAAATGTAGTTTTACAACAAACCATCCGTACACACGGCCTGACATTTCTGAATAAAGACAATAAACGACAGCTTATAGTGTACAGTATATATAAAATACATAACAGCTATATATAATATATATGTAACCAAATGATGAAATTAACCAGAAAATTCTAGCCGTTCATTCTGTTCAGCTTCACTTACTGAAGGAGTTATCCTTTACATAACACCCCCTAGAGCTTTTCATTATTTTGAACTGTTGACCTGTGACCTTTGACCTCTTTCTGTGTCTTAACAGGATCCGGTGACCGGTCTTCTGCCAG
Source organism: Antennarius striatus (assembly GCF_040054535.1). NCBI lineage: Eukaryota > Metazoa > Chordata > Actinopteri > Lophiiformes > Antennariidae > Antennarius > Antennarius striatus. The sequence continues at coordinate 3,582,401 of NC_090798.1, read as the reverse complement.
GCAGCCCAGATCAGCCCCACGCCTGGGTGAGGGACAATGTTTACAGCATCCTGTCGGTGTGGGCCCTCAGTCTTGCCTACAGGAAGAACGCCGACAGGGATGAAGACAAGGCCAAGGCCTACGAGCTGGAGCAAGTAGGTGCAGCTCCTCTTCCTCTGCTGTCCAGGGGCCTCTTAGGGGTCTCATGTTTCTGCTTGCACTACAGGGATGATGGGTCTCTCACTCTCTCCCTCCCTAGAGCGTGGTGAAGCTAATGAGAGGCATCCTCCAGTGCATCATGAGGCAGGTATGTCGTCTAAGAATATTCTCCAAATGACTTCCTTTTTTGCTCCCTTTTTGGTCTCCACCACCTCTCCTGTGAACTGACCTGGTTGTTTCGGTGCTAAATGCTCCTCTGGGTTGTTGCTATAGTAGCTTGTTGTGTCTGCTATTTTGTTCCAGATTAGTTTGGGCTCAGCACGACACCTTTAGAGTAGAGAGAGTAGAACTTTATTGATCCCTCAAGGAGGTGGAAAAACGTTGTGAAACCAAAAAAATGAGCTTAAGGGAGCTAAAATGCAGAAAGATCGGATGATGATTAATCGAAAAACTCACTTACGAATTTAACATTTAGGACTTTCAACAGTCTTTTCAACTCCGATTCTTGTTGCCCCTCCAGCTGGATAAGGTGGAGAAGTTTAAATACTCCAGAAGTACCTCAGACTCCCTCCACGCCAAGTACAGCACCATGACTTGTGCTACAGTCGTGGGAGACGACCAGTGGGGTCACCTGCAGGTCGACGCCACTTCGCTCTTCCTCCTCTTTCTCGCTCAGATGACCGCGTCTGGTAAATACGCAGCGGAGGGGATCAAACAGGAAATAAAGAAGTGTGTTATTGTGTTTTCTTACTGTTACATTAAATGGTTTGTTCCTGTTTGAACGCTGCAGGTCTCCACATCATCTACACCCAGGATGAGGTGGACGTGGTTCAGAACCTCATGTTCTACATCGAGGCTGCTTATAAAGTAGCTGTAAGTGTTCAGTCAGTGGACAAAACAAAAGTGAAATCTGTGTTTTCACTTTAAGGAATACCGATTCACCTCCCTGATTTTCTGTTTCATCGCAGGATTATGGGATGTGGGAAAGAGGTGACAAAACCAACCAGGGCATCACGGAGATTAACGCTAGCTCTATAGGCATGGCCAAGGTTAACACACACACACACACACACACGCACACGCACACGCACACACACACACACACACACACACACACACACACACACACATGCAAAGAAATACACAGATTCACTTGAGGGTAGCAGGTAGATGCAGGAGGAGACGGCTCCTGTGGGCTCTGAGCCAGCGACTTAAAAAAAGCAATGTGCAAAGTGTCTGGTCTCCGCAACGACCTTTACTCTGACCTTTACTGTGACCTTTACAGCGAGTCGGGCTCTCCAAACTGACTCCGGATCAGATGGAAGGACTTTGTTTGGTGCTAAAAGTCTAAAACGGCAGCAGCGAAACTCTCCTGACGTCAGCGCAGAGAAATTAAACGCTGCTGCCAGGTGAAATCCTTCCGCTTCAACATCAGCCCACGGTGGCAGCCTGATTGTTTTATACAAATGAAAGTGTGTCTTTCATGTGGTTGTGTCTTACTGTTTTACGCCATGAAAAAAAAAGAGCTTTTTTTCTATTTTAAATGACAGAAAACATGAGTTTTAGAATAACAGGCCACTCGTGTGTCTGGGCCAAACAGAGCTGCCGTTGGTCGACAGCCGACAGGAGGTGTCATGTTGTCTGCGGTCTTCCAAGAATTGCTTCTCACTCAGAAATAACACAGCGCTTGCAGTATACACACACACACACACACACACACACACACAGCTGGTGTAATGTAAGACCTTGGAAACAGACACCCTGCATGATTTTCGCTGCTCCATCAATTACATGTAGGTGTTAGTATTTATAGAAGCCATTTAAGGAAGGCATGATTTAATCATGACATGCACTTTAACATTCTGTGGCGCGACGCGGCGTGACTATACATAGCGTGATTATATCACACGCTTTCACTCATTACTTTTCAGTATTCGGTCACATAATGATCCTGAATACGTCTTAAAAATTAGCCCCAAAATAGACAGAATAGAGCGACTGATGTTATCCTACCTAGAGGGTAGAATAACTTCGTTGCTTCTATGTTTATGAAATTAGCAAATAAAATATGCTAAACTGTGAATCCTTTAAATTAGTATGGATTTTGGACAATTTGACAAATTTGATGTTCATGCAATAAAGTCAAATTAAGTCTTTCTGTTTAAATGTATTATCATTTTGCTGATGTCGTTGTTGCTGTTACTTTGGTGTGTGGTAGAGAAACTTCTTGTCCAATTGTGCGAAAAAAATAGTTCGTCTGTATACTGCAGTGATCTACAGACTGCGGTATATTTACTGTACAGAAACTATTATATACTCTACATCATCTTACTTTTGTCTTTGACGAAGGTCACATGACTGCTGTGTGTCCTCAGGCAGCTCTGGAGGCTTTGGATGATCTCAACCTGTTTGGAGCTAAAGGGGGACCCGGGTCTGTGGTCCACGCCTTGGCTGATGACATCCAGCACTGCCAGGTACGCAGAAAGAAGTACAATCATACAGATCCAGGTAGGAATAACCATGATATTGTCTTTTATTTGAATGTTGTGCCTGTTTTACCACCAGTCCATCCTCACTTCGATGCTGCCCAGAGCCTCCATCTCTAAAGAGGTGGATGCCGGAGTCCTGGCCATCATCTCCTACCCCGCCTTCGCTGTTGAGGACATGGGCATCGTCAACATGACGAAGGAGGAGATCATCTCTAAACTACAGGTGCAGAAACACGAGAAACGACGATTTCTAAGAAGGCGTTAATGTGTTCATTTGTCAGTCTGCAAATAATCAATTAATTTATCATGTAAAAATCGTTTAATGCTAGAAAATACCAGCATCATCCATCATATCCATCTTAGATTTCACATATCTGGACCACCACAAAGATGAACGTTTATTTATTTGTCCTCCGTCTATTCAGGGTCGATACGGCTGCTGCAGATTTCTTCGAGACGGACACAAAACCCCAAAAGAGGTAAAAGAGCGTCCTGCAAAGGATAATCCAGTTATTCCACTCTAGCAGAGAGAGCAACAGAGATTTGGAATGTTAGTTCACGGAAAGTCTCGTGAAACTCTCTTTTCCTGCTTTTGTTTTCTGATCCTGAGTACCTTTCTGCTGCCGATGCACGTGTAGCATAATGCTAACGTTGAGCTAGAATTTACCCACAAATGAAAGTACAGTAATCCATTAATTACCAGCTCTTCCATGGTGCCTAATTACCTTTTAGAATGACCTGAAACACACAGGTCAAGTGAGAAACTTCCTCCTATCAGTTTCGGTAGATGGAAGCTATTGAATTCTGTTGATTTTGTCCTGTGAATTTGTGTCCCTCCAGGATCCAAACCGTCTGTATTATGAGTCTGCTGAGCTGAAGCTCTTTGAGAACATCGAGTGTGAGTGGCCGCTGTTCTGGACCTACCTCATACTGGATGGCATTTTCATCAACAGCCCCGAACAGGTAATTCACCACAGGATGCGTGCTTCTGCTCGTCGTCATTGGCTCATCATCCTCTCCTCATCCAGGTCCAGGAGTACCAGGAGGCTCTGGAGGGCATCCTGATCAAACAGAAAGACGGGATCCGCCTGGTGCCAGAGCTCTATAGCGTCCCTCCAGAAAGGGTGAGTCAGACTTTGGAGGAATTATAGAAATTCTTGTTTGACAAAGATTCCGTTTAAATCTTTGTCCTTAAAATGCGTTATTTTATAATATATGTGCTTTTACAAATGACATTTTTCATGTGATTTGTCGTGTCAGCTATGATTTATCCATTTAAACCACTTCTTTTGCTTTCTTTGTGTGTTTTTTTGAGAACACAGGTGGAGGAAGAATGTGTGAACCCTCATTCCGTGGAGAGGATCCCGATGGGTAAATGTCCTCTGAAATGGGGACAGTCTCTCTACATCCTGGGAAACCTTTTGTCCGAGGTGAACATAGAAACTCTGTCTGGCAGATGGAATCCACATTGCTAATATTGCTGAAGCCTGGGATTGGTTATTTAGCTTAGCTTAGCTTAGATTAGTATGAAGGAAACAGGAAACTTTTCCTAAACAAATTTCCCGCAAGGTTAAACTATTTCTTTATTTTATATATACAGTATTTATTTTGTCAGGGTTGTGTGTTCATTTTAAACTCCGTCTTATTTTTCAGGGTTTTCTCGCTCCTGGAGAGATCGACCCTCTGAACCGACGCTTCTCCACCATCCTTAAGCCTGACGTGGTCGTACAGGGTGAGTCTACAGGACGTCGAATGAGGAATCGGTGTCTTGTTTCAGCCCTCAGAAATTTTTTGTGTGTCATCACAGCTTCTCTTTCCTCTTTCAGTGTCGGTTCTAGCAGAGTCTGAAGAAATCAAAGAGCTGCTGCTGAAGAACAGTATCGATGTGGAGACTGTTGCCGACATCCATCCCATCCACGTTCAGCCCTCCAGAGTCCTCAGTCACATTTACGCCAGATTAGGTACGACATCTTCTTCTTCTTCTTCTTCTTCGCTGCTTCTTTAGTCCAGAGAGCAGCAGTTTGATTGAGCTCCTTTCTGACCCGTCCTGCTTTGTTGTAGGTCGAAACCCGAGGTTGGGTCTGACGGGACGACCCTACAGGAGAATAGGAGTGCTCGGAACGTCCAAGTTCTACATAATCAGAAACACCATGTTCACGTTCACGCCTGAGGTTAATATGAAAACTTGGCACTGAGACGAGATTGTCGGATTGTTGCTGAATAAAGTTACAGTATCTTCCGCACTATAAGGCGCACCTAAACGCTTTTAATGTTCTCAAAAACCGACCGTGCGCCTTATAGTCCGGTGCGCCTTGTAGTGCAGAAAATACCGTAAGTGGACTTAAAGGAAAGCTTCGAAACGGGAGAAGCGTCTTGGATTATAGGTGAAATGTCTTCAGGGTTTTCCAATAAATCCATTTTACTTAATTCAGAACAGAAGACTATCTTGATCTGGATGACTGACAATCTTCACAGTCATCTTGAGATGTCATCCAGATGAGGCAAAACCTCATGTAAAAGTCAGATTTTCCCTTCTCCTCAAACTCCACCAAGTCTTCCCTTTCAAACCCCGCAGTTCATCGATCACCAGCAGTTCTACTTGGCGTTGGATAACAAGATGATTGTGGAGATGTTGAGGATTGAAATCGCCTACCTCTCGTCCAGGTGGAGGATGACCGGACGGCCCACCGTCACCTTTCCCATTTCGCAGTCCATGCTGAGTAAGTGAAAATCAATGCAATGCTGGAAGTGTGGGCTGAGGACGTTGAGCCTGAATGATGGGTCTCTATTCCAGCTGAAGACCATTCAGACCTCGACCCTGCAGTACTGGCAACCCTGAAGAAGTTACAGGATGGATATTACGGAGGAGCGAGGTGAGATTCGCTTCTTCTATGACAAAACCCAAAGAAAACAGTGGCAGTTGTTGCTCATGCTAAACCATATGCACTAGAATAGATACAGAACATATAAACCAGAAGTGATCAATTTTCCTTCTTTTCAGGATCCAGACGGGGAAGCTGTCAGAGTTCTTGACCACTTCCTGTTGTGCTCACTTGAGCTTCCTGGACGGTAAGGGTTCTGGCAGCATGAGCCGCCACGAAGAAGCGTATGATGATGATGAGCTTGACGGCGATGGATACGTGCATGAGTTACGCTGTGATGATGGTAAGAACCAAACAGACTGATGGATGGATGGGGGAGGAATTGGTAACGCCAGAGAGTGAAAGAAACCACAAATCACCCATTTTGAAAGCCAATCTATCAATAAATCCATGAATTATTTTTTTTTTACCTGTGAATTGGAAATAAAACATGAAAATGAAACCTATTGCAAATTCCCATTAATCACCACATCCTGTCTCCATCATTTCTGTACCCACCTGTAAGACTCAGAACATTTGGCCTCATTTGGCTTGAACGCTGGTTAGTTCAGTAGCCTGCTTTAGCAGCTACTAGCTGTTAGCCGCTGGCATAAACCCTGCTTTGCTTGTGTTCCATTCATTTAAAAAAACTGGTAAAACGGATACAGTTGCAAATTAAAGTTTATACAGAGTTTACAGCTTGGATTGGTTGGCAAGGAGAACATTCACAGTTCTGCTAGTGTTCACGGATTTTGTGGCATTCAGTGTTTTCTGGCTCGGCCTTCATGCATGTTTGGAGAGTGAATGAACTGATCTTTCCTAAAAGGTTGATTGTTAATGATGAAGTACGATGAGATCATCACATGTAAAGGGTAAGTTCACCAAAAATCTAACACAGGTGGTTCTAGGTGTTATCAGTCAATGCAGGGAGATTTGAAGTATCAACGTGACTCTACAGAAGTATTTGTTTTAGAATCATTCCATTTCAATTTTCCTTTCTGTTTCCTAACCCACAACCCTTCCTCTCTCTACCTCTGTCTTCTCCAGAAGCCGATGACCTCGCTCAGTACCTGGACCACCTGTTGGCTCACGCTGCCCCCAAAAAGGCCAAGCAGCCGGCTGCTGGAGGTCTGGGGAGGTTCAAGGCCGTGGCCACCAAAACCAAGGAGATGGTGACTCTGAAGAACAAAGCTCAAAACCTCGACGTACACGGTGAGCGTGTCCGTCATTCTGTCAACTTTTGGTAACCATGAGAAGACACTGACAGTCGCTAACGTCGACTACTCTTTAATCTCTTTTTCCGTCTAGATGTCAACATGTACCTGTCCAATAAGTTGTTTCGCTCTCGTCAGCCTTCGCTCAACCTAAATCTACCAGATAAATCTGTACCAGAAGAACCTCAGGTGCGTTTTTAACCTTGAGTCTTTATATTTCGACATAGTTGAGTGTTTTTTTTCTCATCCAGTCCATCACTAGGTTCTCTCCAACTGACCGGCTTCAAATCGAACTTCCCTTCTCTATCCTCCAGGTTCCGGAATTGTCTGTTCCAACAGACAGCAGCATTCCCAGAGACGCCAGCGGGGCCATCGACCACAGCGCTTTGGCCCTGCTGCTAAAGGACATGCAGAGCCTTCAGGACCAGGCTGACATCCTCTACATCCTCTTCAAAGACAAGTGAGACTTAAAAGTTTTATGGCAAACACAGAAACCCCCATTCTGATGCAAAGACCATGCGGTACGTTTGTTTTTCTCACAGGGGGATGGACTGGGACACACGTCTGTACGGTAAAGGCACCACGGTGAGATCCCTGCTGACGGTTCTGTACGAAAAAGCGGGCGAGCTCAAACACTGGAGCCTCATCAGGATGATCTCCGGCATGCTGAAGAAGAAGGTGGAGGAGCTCGATTCGGTACGACACACGCGAACGCGGACGCGGACTCGGTGACGTTCTATGCTGATGACGTCGTGTTTTCTTGTTGGATATTTGTATTCTCATTTCGGTCTTCTTTTTTTTCTTACGGTCCATCCATAGGCGTGCTCTGATTTGCTGGCGCACCAGAAACACCTGACAGTGGGTCTTCCTCCTGAGCCAAGAGAGAAGACCATCACGGCTCCGATCCCTCCGGACCAGCTGTCCGCCCTCATCGACGAGGCCAGCGACAACAACATCAGCGTGGCCATACTCACTCAGGTTGACGCGCTGAAACTCAACTCCTCACGACACGCTCGTCCTCTCGCTCCTACCCCGTTTAACCCCCTCCTGCCTCTCTCCTCCAGGAAATCATGGTCTACCTGGCCATGAGCATCAGGACCCAGCCCAGCCTGTTCAGTGAGATGTTCAGGCTCCGTATCGGACTGATCATACAGGTCATGGCCACCGAGCTGGCCCAGTCACTCAACTGCTCAGGTACTGCAGATCTTTATATTTTTTCTCGTTCAATTCACTTTTATAGAAGTCTTTTATAACTAAATGACTTCATCTGGTTTATTATTTAGTTTGTTTTTCCCTCATTGGTCAACATTGGATTCACTGCGTGTTTTTGCAGGAGAGGAGGCCACTGAGAGTCTGATGAGCCTGAGTCCATCCGAACTGAAGAACCTCCTCCACCACATCCTCAGCGGCAAGGAGTTCGGAGTGCAGCGCAGCGGTCCGTCATCAAGCAATCAGATTTTTCGGCAGATTCTCGTGTCGCCTGTGCTATAATGTCTGCCTTTTGCCCCACCGCAGTTCGAGAGCTAGACGATGGCGTCAGTCCTGCCATCTCCATCCATCAGATCGGTTATGCGGGCACCACCAAGAGCGAGAGAGCGGGCATCAGCAAGCTGAAGAGTGACATGAAGATGGTAGGATTAACAGTTCAGTTAGAGGTGGAATGAACAGAATAGCAAAATTCTAAAGACACAAAAAGTACAGTGGCGTAGAGGGATCACCAAACTGTAGGTTAAGGAAACACATACATGGCAGTAATTTTTGAGTTTTGTCCTTTCGTATTTATTTATTTTTCTAAAGGCGTTTGCGTTTTGCATTTTTAAGTTTCGTCACATTGAAGTTCACAAAATAAAAATATCCTGCTCAAAAATCTTTAAAAGAATCCTGAGAAGAATTTGACTTTCAAATGAAATGGAAGAGAAAAACACTTCATCATCAAACAGACGAGAAGATGGAGTTTTTGTGCCGATTCTCTGATGACGAGGCGGAAGAGAAAAGGAAGAGTCTCTTATTTTGAAAATCTTGTCCTTTTTAGCTAACTAACTTTTGTGCTTTTGCAGCTGGAACACAGGTTGTCTCTGACGGATCCGAGTAAGGTGATGATGATGATGATGATGATGACGATAAAGGTGTTAATTCACCTGGTTTGTTGTGGTGGAATCAAAGGGCGAACAGCCGTTGGAGTGTAATTGAGGAACTAATTGAGGAACTTGTAGGAGGAGCTTTTTTTTTTTAAATGCCCTCTGAAAAATAAATTTTTCCAATCAGTCAATAATGGAGCCTGAAGTAAATAAATCACCAGAGCAGCCGGGCGACTGTGATGTATTTATGACCTGGATTTTGTCTTGCAGGCCGAGCACAGGTTGTCTTTGACGGATCCATTTAAGGTGACGATCACACGAAGGAACATTAACAAACACCCACACTGATTGAATCCTGTTCAAACTGGGTGAGAGATTGAAGACTAGGTTAGCATCCAATGCTAATGCTGTCGCCTTTTCATAAGGCTCTAAAGCCTGGAAGACACAATATTGTGCAACAAATGACATATTTTTAAACGCTCTTGCAAAGTTTTCTACTTTGATCAAAAGATGTGTTGAAAATTTTGAAATTTTCCAATATGAAAACTTTACGGTCAAAACAATAACTTTCAAACAAATGCTGCCTTTAGTTTAGGATGTTAAACTTACCATGGGCAACTGACACCTGGAGGTAGAACTCTGGGGCAGCGCCCCCTGCTGGCGAAGGGAGGAAGAGGAGATGGAGTGAAGATGGTTTTAGTGGTTCAAAGGAGAACGAATGAACAGAGCTCATCAGTAACGCTGCTTGTTTTGTTTGTTTTCATCCAGGAACCCAGGTTGTCTTTGACCGATCCTGTGGCTGAGGTGATGATGATGATGATGATGATGATGATATTACTAAGAGGCATTAATTTTACCGACTAGAAAATGAGTTATTGTCGTAGATAGGTAATGGTGAGGTGGGGCTGAGTAGTGATGATGATTATTCGACCATTTTTGTTGAGCTAACCGTTCCATATTGATGAAAGCGTTACCGTGACGACGGTGAAGCGAATGAATTTCGAGGTTATAGTGTGTCGGTGTGTTTGGATTTGGGTCTAAACAGGTTCCTAGAATGTCTGTGATGCAAAATGGATCTCTTTGTGTCCGTTTCAGCTCGACCAATCACTGGCCTTCCGTCGCAAGGTGACATAGTCGTGACATTTTAAACTCCCGGGTGTTAATTCATCTAAAATAATTAACACGAACATCAACTAAAAGACCTGCAGCCAATCACGAGCGATTAACTCTTCACTGTCTAATTTCAGTCCAGCATGGCTGTAATGTTATTTTCTTGACTTAAAATTGATTTTTGATTTTTCTTTTCTTGTTTTCAGAATCAATCTGACCATCTTTTTTTTTTTAAATTATTTGACAGATGATATAGATATTAAATCATGTGAATGGACGTGAAAGAAGAGCTGACCATGTGTTCAAATCTGATGAATCCAATGAATATTTGGCTTTTTCCGACCGAATCCATCGACTTTTGGAGCTACTTTCCCTTTTTTGTTATCTGTCGTGTTTGTATTTTTTGTTTTTCTTCTCATCATTTTTCTTTCTCCCTCCTTCCCTCTCTTCTATTTTTTCCTCTCAGAGCATACGATCTCAATCTCTGGAAATAGAGAACATCGAATCCGGGGTACGGATCTGTGATTTTTCCTGTGTTGCCAGTTTTATTTGTATATTTAACTTTAATCTTGAATTGTTTCTCATTTCCACACACTTCTTCCTTTATGCACTTATTATCTGACCATTCAGAGGTACAGGCTGCCGTCCATTGAATCTCTGGATATTCCGGAGAGCATTCCAGGCTTAAAGGATACCAGGCATGGCCAATGGCTGCGTAGGAGGCGTCTGGATGGAGCGCTGAACAGAGTTCCTGTTGGTTTCTACCAGAAAGTTTGGAAGATCCTGCAGAAGGTCTAAAATCACATAAAAATAATGTTTAGCTGAATAATTTTATAACTTTAAAGCATTCATAATGAAACAAATTCTTCTTCAGTGCCACGGTTTGTCCATAGAAGGGTTCGTCCTTCCTTCTTCAACCACCAGAGAGGTGAGAGAGCCCTATGATTGTTGTTCAGAGAAATAAACCTTCATTCTTCCTTTTCAGGGTGTGTCATTCTCAGTTATTCTCAGTTAATGATGTCTGATCGTTCACTAACAAACCGTCGCGTCAAACATGTCTAGATGACACCAGGAGAGATCAAATTCTCCGTCCACGTTGAGACGGTCTTGAACCGCGTCCCTCAGCCCGAGTACCGCCAGCTGCTGGTGGAAGCCATCCTGGTGCTCACCATGCTGGCCGACGTGGACATCCCCAACATCGGCTCCATCATCCACGTGGAGAAAATCGTCCACCAGGCAAACGACATGTTCTACAAGGATCAGGTGAGTAGCTTCAAAAAACCTCTCCTAAACACTTCAGTTCATTTTGATTCCCAGTCAAGCAGGATTTACTCCCCTCCTCCCACCTCTCTAGAGGGACCTGGGAGCAGAGGAACACATCCTGGAGAGAGACCTGGCTACAAGCGTGTGCAAACTGCTTTACGACAGCGCCCCCAGTGGCCGTTTTGGGAGCATGACCTACCTCACGAAGGCCGTGGCGGTGTACGTGCAGGACTTCTTGCCCAGTGGGTCGTGCGCGGTGCAGTGAAGGGCTGTGGAAACAGAGCAGGGGTGGAATCACTTGTAAGAGTAAAGCAAAAGTTGTGGTAATTTGCTGCCGTCAATTTAACAGATTGGAATCTGGTGCATCTTGTTGCCATGTGTGCTCAGCATGATAGAAACAAGGTGTTATAGTATGTTTTATGTATGCTGAAATATATTTTTAACGACAAATTAATGAATATTTTCATAGAATATTGAAATGACTGAAGGTGCTTTATTTTTGTAGCTCTAAACTTCGTTTTGATTGACGGAGTTAACGTGGATTAACCAGCCAATAAACACATCTAATTGGCCAGTAACAACCCATTTTTTGACTTAAAATAATGCAAAGTGTGTGTTCAATATGAGGGAACTCCAGGATACACAGTAGGTGCAGATCACTTTTTGCTTTTGTTTTTTGTAGGTGATTCCTCTCTCATTCAGATTTATTTAAACTGAAAAGAAATGAAATTATTTTGATCAGTGGAAATTAATTTACGGGAGTGTTGGGGCCGTGAATTAAGAAATTTACAAGAAAGAATTCTAATATTTTGTGATTCTAGGAAAAATCTGAGCTTTACATCACATATTTAAATTTTTCTGAGTATTTTTCTCAGAAATTTTCTCAGACTATTTAATCGCTACAAGTGTTTTTGGTTTGTTTTTTTTACAATATTTTTCTCTCTTCACAACAAAAGTAATTTTAAGGGTTGCGGCTGAGTGACATGATCAGCTGTCATAATTCACACCAAGTCATTTCTATAACTTAAAAACAAAATCATTGTTGACTTTATAGCTTCAGCGTGAAGTTTTACATTTGAACAATTCTGGTTCTGATTAATTGTGTTGTGCTAAACCACTAAACCTCATTTTACATCCAATCCGTCATTATTTTATGATGTATAACATAATATCACACATAAGATCATCTGTTGAGTGTGTATTCTATACTTGATAAACGGTTATTAACTGTCTTAAAAAAATGCAGGTCTGGTTCTTTGGTGCCTTTAATGTTGTTGCACTTATAATTATGTTTAAAGTGTTATTTTATTTTAAACTTTGTATAAAAAAGCAGACATAATTGTGTAGTGATAAGAAATATTTTTATTTTGTTGATTTGATTCCAATTAAATGCAATGGAATGACTTTGAATGCAGTGATTTAAGCTTAAAATAGAAATTCATGAATTTACTGTGACTAAAATAATTTTGTTTGAGTTGTTTTGTTGAAATATTTCCTCACACCTTTTGTTTTATGCTTTCCCGTTTTGCCGTTGACTGTGTGCCTCAAACAAATTTCTATGAGAGAAATATAAGATGGGAAATAATGAAAGAAGTAAATGAAACTAATACTATAAAATATGTTTTAAACTGGGATGTGTGGACACTTGTGAAACTACTTCTGTAATAAAAACTGATGTACTGTATTGTGTCATGTGATCTATTTTCATTTGAGAATTTTGTCTTATAATCTGGTTTTCATGTGACCAGAACTTTGAATCACATCATAGTTTTCATCAGTGGAAACCTTTTTTTCATGTACATGCAAACGCAAAATCTTCACCTTAAATTCATTTTTAATAAACATTTTTCAGCATATGAAGATACACCAAAACAGAATGACATGCTTTATGAATTGAAAAAATTCTCTTTAAATGCACAGAATTTCTTCTAATGAGGTACACAACTTAATATTTTCATTTGCAACTGATCTCATACAATCTCGTGGATCTTTTGTAGCTCAGATTCTTGCCAATACAAATCCAGGGACAGAAACAACAGTACTTCAATCCAGAAGATGTCAGTGTTGTCTCTGTGCACTGACTGATTTATTGAATTCATATTTTTATGTGGGACAACATGGTGTCTTTTCATGTGGCCCTGCCAGGAGCTGGCGACAGATCGAGGGGTGTACCCTGTCTCTCATTTGTAGTTAGGCGTCAGTAGACCCGTGACCCATATGGTGGATAAGCGACTAGACGAAACAATTACGGATGTTTCATCTACAACAAAATAGATGGATGATATATTACATGTTATCTGCTTTTGCAGCAATATTACTGTAACGATTCCATTGACATGTCATACGTGAACTCTTTCCAATGTCATTTCTAAAAAAAAACTCAGCTATTTTGTAATTTTTATTTTTTGGATGAAACTTTCAAATTGATAATTTTACTAATTTTGATTCATGAATTTAAGTTAAAGTTTAAATTAAAGCTAAAAAAAAGTTGTTTATCTATCTTTTAAAGCAATTTTTAATTACCAAAAACTGTGGTTTGAGTATAATGCTAAAATGCTAATGTATGCATGATAAAGTCAGCATACCGTTGTTTAGCAGATAGAAAGTTTACCATGTTGCATTAAGTGCAGTCAGGTTCCAACAAAATATATTTACTCTAATGTTATCTGAAACAATACATTTAATAGTTTGGGAGGTAGCATGACTGAAATACAGTATCTTATACTTACAAATAAAATCAATAGAAGACGCTCATGTCAAAAGTTTAGACGAGATAATGCTCAGGAAAAAGTCAGAGGAAGTAAATATGTGTTAAACTTTGAAATTTAATGATTAGTCCAAAGTTTTCAGACAAAAATGCACGACCGGGGTCAGAAACCAACGTGGAGAACATGTGAGAGCAAACATACGGCGGCAGACGACTGGGGGGGCCTGAAAACATGGTAATGAATGACCTGGATCTCAGACTGACAAAAACAACACGCTCAATTCATAAACAGTCAGTTTTATTCAATAAGGATGAATTTACAGCTATTAAGAGAACAAAAAACAAACAGATGTTGTCATTAGCAGCTCTGTTGGCCAATGGGGTTAAAACATACAGTAAGTGCAGCTGGCGATGCCAACTTATCCTCAGTGCTATAATTTGTTCAATATAATAATTAAACTGTAGCGGACGTGAGGCGCCTTCGTCTGCGGGACAGTTTCCAGTTAGATACAGTTTGTTTTCTCATGATTATGGTTTGTCTGATACGACGAGGCCAAACAGAACGGTCAAAATGACAGAAGAGGCAACAGCAAAAAGGACAATTCGGTAAATTTAACTGAAAATATATAGAATGTATACAGTATTTTCCCAACTATAAGACGCACTGGACTATAAGGCGCACTTTCAGTGAATGACCTATTCTAAAATGTTTTTCATATATAAAACGCACGGGATTATAAGGTGCACTGTCAGTTTATGAGAAAATTAAAGGCTTTTAGTTGCGCCTTATAGTGCGGAAAATGCTGTAATTGTTTTCCTGCTTGTTTGTTTGTTACTTGGGCATAAATCACTTGTTGGATTACCAAGAAACTGTTCGGAAAGTTGGATTGGTTTTAGTTGGATGGCATTAGTTGTCGTGTCACGAGGGACATTTCAGGCTATTTTTTCCACCCTTTTGTAAACCAAAACTGAGAAAAACACACAAGTGAAAAAAAACCAAACCCCCAAAAGTTCCCAAAATAAACATGAAATCAGAGGAAAGGTCAAAACAATGATCATGACCTACTTTACGTTTTGTGTACAGTTGGTTTGGACAAACATCGAGTATCCTTTATGTCCCTAACATGGGACATATGTAAAAATAAGGGAGTTCATAAAATCCTTTGTGTGCTTTAAGACAGGTTAAGTTCTTTAAAAGATTTAATATTTTTTCTACATGCGACAATGCAAGCAGTACAGTACATAGAGAAGAGAGCAGACAGTACAAAGATCATTTGGGTTTAAAAGTGCAGTCCTGTTCAAATATCAATCAAACATGCTGAGCATTCAAAATATCAGCAGACACCTGCTCTGCACATGAAGTAAAGTCAAAGCGAAACTGGTCACCGCTTATCAATAATGTGCAAACAACAAAAAAAAAAAACAAGATTGTGAAACAAAATTGGTTCCTGGTGCCAGAAAAACAATGAGGGGTAATTTATTATTCTAGAACAAATACATGAGAATAAGTACATTTAATAGCAAATAAATAAAATAACAATGTGACATCATAATCCATGTGCATGTGCTGGATTTATTGTAAATGACGTCATTCGTGTTCAGTTTGACAATTGTGAGGAAGTTGTGTTGAAACCGATCGGTCGTATTGGTGATTGAAATAAATTCTTTAACTCAACGCTTTTTAAGAAGTGATAGTCAATAAGATTAAAATGTTTTCTGACGTCAGGAATCTGAACCACATGATTCCCCTTCGGAAAAGCGAATATTCTCTTTCCACACATTATCAGGAGGAGGGTTTGACCTTCGACTGACACGTTCAGGTGATAACTTATCAAACGTGAGATAATATCTCAAAAAATGTAAAGGTAAAGAACTTTTCAAAGATTCTTTTTTGGGGTTTGTGGGTTTTGTTTTTTTTAGGAAATCACTTTGGAATCACGACAGAGGGAGATTTTTACCCCTGACTCCTCCTATTTGTCCTCATTTTTTTATCTCTCCCTTATTCTCTTGGAAATAAAGCACTAGAAAATAAAGCAGTAATAACCCTTGAATACCTGCTGTGGCCTTCATAAAAAAAACAACATATAAATATAAAACCTTTTCTAAACACAGTCTGCCCAGGTGCATGTCCAAGAAGGAAAGTCCTTTGTGAGGATCACCGCTGTGCACTCGTGTAAACACACTTCCTGTCCGCTAGTAGTGAGCGGTCTCTGGGGGGGCTCGGTAGCTGGTGGCGCAGTGTCCCGCCCTGAAAAAGAGAACAAGAAGGTTTGTTAGTTTTTAAATAAAGCTGGATGATTTCAAAGGTCAAAGAGCACAAAGCTTTATGTGGTTCACTCAAATGTATTCCCTGTGAAGCAATATGATGGGACATAACCAGGGGACATAACCAGCCTATGAAATCCCTATGAACACATGAGATGTGTTCATGGGGATGGATCAAAAATGTTAATTTGGATCCCCATAACTTTTCATCAAGATCAATCGCGAAACTAGTCCTAATCCACATTCACCATCATATCTATAAATTCAATCACGTCATTGACTTTGTGTCTTCTGCATGACTCAAGCTAAATTTACATTGAATGACACTAATGATATCAATCCCTGTCCAACCACAATCAGTTATCTCAGAGAAAAATATCTAATTCAATTATTTTTACACATATGAACCTGTTTTAATTGTCCTTCCCCACCTCGATCGGGGTATCTTGGAGGGGTATTTTCATTTACCTGCACAGTCCGGTGGAGCACTCATAGTTATTCTGGCAGTAAGCTCCAAACGGTTTGCTGTTCATGATCCTCCACAGGGGTGTCATCCGAGCTATCCTCCTCAGCACCTGAACCGGGCCTGAATCTGGTCTCTGATCGGGGCTGGACCGGACCTGTGGAACCAGTGGACCAGCAAAGACCTGGTGCAACAAACACAGAAAATACAAAGTCGTTTATTCTACAAGATCCCAACCAAAAAGAAGGAAAAACAGTTATGTAAAGATGGCTCACTGAGAATTTAAGTGTTGGGATGAGGCCCTTTTATTCTAAAAAAAATCATTATCTAGATCCACACAATTATCTATCAATTAACTATCAAATTTCTTTGAGAAACAGTAAAAAAAAAGCATTTAGTTATGGTTGGATTAGTAATATATCAAGAAAGCATAAAAACATTCCAATTGTACTTATATAGTATGAGTCATTTCATATTTAACTTACTCCCGCTATGTTTTTTTGTCTGTTTTAAACTTAATCTGAATCTCTAAAGTATATTTCTACGGTTTTCCTGGACTTCCACTCACCTGCTGAGCCATCAGCAGCAGGACGATGCACAGGACTGCTGCTGCTTTCCTTTGGATGACTTTCTCCTGCATCTTCACAAACGTTTGCCAGGGGGGCCGATGAGGCTGATTTCTTCTCAGTAACCTGCACCTCTTCAAGTCTGATCTCGTCGATCCCTCCGGGAGATCAGCCGACCCTGGGTCAGTCTGGAGGTTGTGAGGAGTCAGTGGGGTTGCTGGAAGACTCTTTTAAGTAAGCCTGACTCAGCGAGCTCAGCTTTTATACAGACGGACCATGATCCCGGGAGAGAGAACGCAGGAGGGAGGGAGAGATAGTCACAGTCCAGGCGGTTTCGTCCACCCCTTTCCTTTTTTTTTTTAATCTCTGTTTTCTGGCCCAAATATGACATTACATGATTTCTGCAATCACTTAGGGAAATGTCAATCCCTTCAGGACATCCAAATCCAGATAGATTTTCTTTCTCTCTTCTTATCTCTGGAATATGCACTCAAACACTCTTTACATGTGCATATTAACATGCTGATAACACGGATACAGGCGGACCAGACACAGCACACGTGAACAGAGCATAAAGGAAGAGAAAGAGCCAAGTCAAAAAAAAGATCCAAAAAGGTCAGGGGTTATGTGTGTGTGTCAATGCCACAGTGTGTGTGAATGAACTTCAGTCAGATAAGGTTTTATCAAGCTGAAGTTTGCGTGCTGCACTGAATCTCCGACAACTGATGCCCCTGACCTGTTGCGATTTTCCACTTATACAAGATAGATGGAATATACAGTAGGAGGACAGTTTATATAAGCAGGCAGACTGTACACACAACCCTGGCATGTGACACATGCATCTGCATACATGAGCTATATATATATATATATATATTTATTTATTTTTTAAATTTTATTTTATTTATTTATTTATTGCACATTTAGGAACACATTTTTTTGCATTGCAATGAATGTTTTTGAAGATGTTGCACCAAGTGGACGGAAGAATTTTTCTGAACTTTCAGTAAAAACTGCTTTAATGGACTCTATTCTGCTCCCATCCTTCTATAGAGTTGTGAAAATCTGTTACATTGGGGGTTTTTTTGTGTTGTTTTTTTAGCAATCGTGCTCACAAACCTGCTGACAATCAGATGTACTTCTAGGATTGGTACTGTATATATGTGATGTGTATAACCAGATGCATGTAAACTTTCACATGTGATACCTTCTCGTGTGTGGAAACAGAATAGGTCATGTATGTCAAGTATGTCATGTTGCTTGAAACTGGAGTGTATTATAAAACCTGCATGCGTGTGTCTGGATCTCACCAACTGGGTTAGTAAGACAAAGGTGAACCAGCTGACATTTTTAAAAATAGAATATAGAATATATATTACAGAATATATATTATTAAAGGTGGGTCAGTTTTCCTTGAATCAACATCTTTTATCTTCTTAATCCACAGCAATCTATCTTCATTGGATTTGTGATCAAACAATAAAAACGTATTCCATTGTAACATTTTTTATTCAAATTAACACAAGATATTAATCGGAAACCCAGGCTGGCCCAGAGAAGACAAGAACGCTCTAGTAGAGACAATCTAATGACAAAATGATGTCCAAATGCTGGAATTAACATAAGAGGAATAAGACTTGATATAAAGGATGTAATAGAAAAGTTCTGCACTGATTCCTGTGAGATTGATCATCCAAAGGTCCGCGAGAGGAAACCCCAGCATTATATAAAAAGTCAACACATCTGCCTCATACTATCGCCATGATTCATCACCCAGCTGTGCAGCGACTGTGCTGCCAGCGGTGAACTGATGCAATTGAGAAAAGTTATAACTGTGTGTGCATGAAATGTGAAAAAGAATACTAAAATAATTACAAATGGGGGAAGTAAAGAGGACGAAACATTTTGTCCAGAAACTATAAGCCATAAAAAAAACTGCACATGAAGATTTTATCATCCTTGTTTCTCATTATGTGACGTTACATGGATAGGAACAGAATGTAATCTCCGAGCGGTGAATAAATATTTAACTTGGATTTCATTTAATGATGATGCTGGACTTTTACCATTGCTGTCATTGAACTTTAATTTTCAGCTGCACACAACAGGCGTTCTCCTGACGCGTGGCATCGCTGGCAGAACAACTCCAGTTTACATTCAGATAATTTGAAATGACATCATTCAGGCTTTAAATGAATTTTCTTTCCAATGCAGTCACCACATGGACCACTGGACAAGATAACACCTGTCTGGCGCACATTGGACCGTTAAACTCCGAATGCCCCGAATAAGAGGAAATAATTCACTGAGACAAACGGATCGAAGGGTGGCTGCAGACATGACCTCATCTAACCAGTTCTCAGTCCTCTTGAGGACAGAACAGGGTGGATTTAATAAAACTTTTTTTTCCCAGAATGCCCCAGAAATAGCCTTGAGTTAAAGCCAATCATCACCTGAAAGGAGGTGTGGTGAGGGTGAAGAACTCTGGCATCATTTATCTCTTCAATAATTAATCTAAAATCATTTAAAAATCTAGCAGGAACCAGTCCTGCGCGTGCACAAAGACGCATATTCAAAACAAGATTCAAAAAGCATGTTTGGTAATGGCGGCAAAGATCTGGACAGTTTTTGAGTTGCTCGGTTCTGCTGCTCATCCCACAAATTCATGTTCCTTATGGATGTGTACCCATTTAAAGGGGAAATAAAAAGGCTTTCTGATTGGTAGCAGATTTATTGTCAAGAACCAAAACAACTCAAACTAAAACCTAATAAACAAAGCTTTCAAAAATATATGAGGCATTTTCAGGTTCTGACTTCTAAAAATGTGAATATTTGCTTCATTTCTCTTGAATCATGATATTTTCCCCTCAACATAAACACCACACTCATTTTTGTGTGACTCATAAAGCAAGTTTGCTTCCCGTAAAAGTTTATTAATCACTATCCTTCGAGGCTTTCTGTAAGTCAAATCAGATTAGAGACAGGCTGCTTCTTCCTCACAGGACACATCCTTGTGTGACATTTATGGGAATCAGCGTTGCTTTTTGAGTGTGTAATGTCAGAGCACCACCATTTCTGTTGGAGGAGAGTAGAACTGGGTGGATAAAAGCAACATTTGTGCCAAATCCCCCCAGGAAAAACAGACAGTGAGGTCCAATAAAACGGAGGACTTCCAGTCACTCCATAAAACACGGGTGACGGTAACAGATTAGAGATGCAGAGCAGCGGGGAGATCACAAGAAGTCAAATGAATAAAGAGTTCTTTTCATACAGATTTCCTTTGAGATTTAACTTTTAAGCAGTCAGATTCTAACCCATGAATGCTCAAGATCATTTTCTGTGGTTGTAAAAATGATTAAAAAAGCTGCAGTTTGCACCTATTTGTACTTACTGCTTCTGACATAAGACGGAATTAAATTCAAACACATGCCTGTATAGAATCACTGTAAAACTGGGTTATAATGAAATAAGTTAAGACCCCCCAAAAAACTGAAAGTCCAGACTAGAAAGTTTGTTTTTAAGTCTTTCTTCGTGTGAGTCACCGTCATATCAAAGTCAATCCGTGCCATAGGGAACTAAACTTTCCTGTTATGCGAGGTAAAAGAAGCTTCGTGCTCTTTCTGTCTGCTGACATTCATTTAGATCTGGTCAGGACGGTTTGACTGCACCCCAGATTTAAACTGCTAACATGTAGAGAATGAACACGGGAGAAAGAGAGGAAAAAAACTATTTGAAACGTTGTGGAAATGTTTGCATGACTGCATGCAGAATGTGTGCAGAGGGGGCATCTTCTATGTGACCCCTGGAGGTGCAAAACTGGTAGGAAAACAACTCAAGCCCAGTTTGATTTGGATTAGACCGTTTATGGAAACAAGACACAGTTTTAAGTGAAGAGCGCCATCTGTTGGACTCAAACTGACGCTGCACTTTTTGATATTTTCTCTTTCACAGCAGTTTTGTACAAAATTATGGTTGTAAAGTTTAAGTTTACTTTCTTCATATCTATAATTAAACTGAAAACTTCTTCATTTACCTACTTCAACTGATTTTATCCTTGTTTTTCTTTAAATACAAGTTTAATCTTATGTCCATAGGGTTTTAAATCATCAGGTCAAGTTCAGACAAAAAGGATTTTCTAAATCTTGGAGATAGTTTTTTTTCCTGATCAAACACTAACAAATTTGAGTGGATCAGGGAAGTGCATGAACTTCTGTTAATGCTGCTTTCTCTATTTATATATATTATGCATAAATCAGTGGACAGATTTCGATAAAACTTTGCATCATGCCCAACTTGCAAAGAAGAACCCTTTCACTTTCAGACTGGACACATAAAAAGGTGGTTCCAGGAATTTTTTCCCAAACTTATTTGAAAGTTTCAGGAGAAAAAAAAAGTTCATATCAACTTTCAATTCTTAATGGATCATTTGGAAAGTGGGTGAAAGATTAGACAATAAACCAAACAGGGAACCAGAGAATTTTGGAGTAAATCTGTAAAAAACAAACAATCCTCCCCCCAAAATAAACCAGCATTAAAATTCTATTTATTCTAATTCTATTTTTAGACAAAAAACATTTTCTCAACATCACAAATGACAATAAATTTGGTTTTAGAAAACATGCATTTTATTTGATTATTCATTGTCCTCGTAATAAAAAAAACTGCATTTCTTTTCCCCACCACAACGCTTGGGTTTGTTCTCTTGAACGCTGTCGCACCTCCACTCAATCCTTTCCTTTAACATCTTCTATCCAAAACAGGCCAGTCGCAGCAGGTTTTCTGACCCCCTCCCATTATAAATACATACAATATGCAAAAGATTCAGATTGTCGACAGCAAGCACGTGACATCATAAGGCTTTCGCAGTTACGTCTTCCCTTCATCCGTTAAAATCGGGTCCAGTTTCCTGTCAAGGAACGCAGCCTCGATTACGTTATCCATGCTGTTCCTTTTCAAACAGACAGGCTTTTCTTTTCTTTTTTTTTTTTTGGGAACTATAATCCTGATGAGAAATACAGATCAGATTTTAACACAAGAACAACACAGAAAAAAAAAAATTATGAACACACATAAGAATAAACTCTAGATGATTGAGGTTTTTGAGGTTGAATACTGGAGATGGATTCTACATGTGTTTGGCTTCATTCGGGTTAATATTAGAGAACAGAACAGTGTTTACTTGTCCAGTTAGATCGGTTTTCTTTAAAAAAAAAAAGATATAACCCTGATGTTGAGTAAATGTCATCAAGTTACTGTCTGAGGTTTTGTTACCCTGGAACGAGAGTTTAGCTCAGCTGACTCACTTCTCGCTAAGTTGCTTGAAAGTGACTTAAAATGTTTCCAAAAGTACAAACTTCTTTGCCTCCAGTAGGAACATATCGACCAGGACGCTCACAGCAATTTAAACAGCTCACAGAATAATTATATGAAAAAAATACATGCATAGACACAAACAGTCTGCGTATTTCTTGACAGACCAGAGTTCCGTTCAGCAGCCGTCTATTAAAAGTGCTTCAAGCGTGAGCCGCAAAAAAACGCCAGACCTTCGAATCCGGTCTCTTCTCCCTTAAGATTGACTCGAGTCTTTTAGCGACACGTGCACGACTCGGCCACCATATCCTCCAGTTCCCTGTACTCCACCTTCTTTTTGTGCACCACCAGCACACTCATGGGCATGTACTTGTAAGGCACGCAGGAAGGGGTCGGTACGTCGCCGACGCCCAGATCGTTGATGACCGTCTGGATGATGGCGTGATTGGGCGAGTGGTAGCCGTAGTGGAGCACCCGTGGGCAGTTGCCCTGGCAGAACCGCGGGTTGTAAACCGGCGGGGCGATGAAGTAGTGACCCCACCCCAGCTCGTCGAACGACAGGCGAAAAGAGTGGAGCTTGCAACGGTTTTTGGGCACGCTGGTTTTACGTTTGTAGTTGGGGATGTCGGAGATGATGGAGGAAGAGGGCGAGGTGGAAAAAGACGAAGAGGAGGACGAAGAAGGGGCGTCTTTTAGAACATCCAGCGCAGGATCTTTAGGTTCTGAATTTGAAAGATCTTTAGAGCGGCGGCGGCGGCGGCGAACGGACGAATGCCACTGCCCGATTCGCTGCATGATGCTCGCCCCTTCAGTCCCCAGCAAGTCCCCCATCCAGTCCGTCACTTCCCTTTCCTCTTCCAGGTACAAAAGAAGAGACGGGACTTCAAGGTGAGGTTCACCACCCCATTTTTTTCTTCCTTGAAGACGAGTCCACCACCGGGAGAGGGTGCTCTCCTCTTCATCGCGCCCGAGCTCCGAGCACCAGTACTGTGCGGTCAGGACAAGATGGCCACCCGAGCCGTGGCGCTTCCCCCGCTGGACGTGCGCAGTGATGTCCGTCTCCGTCCAGCGCTCGTGGGGCTCCAGAGTGACCAGACTCTCTTTGCCCAGCGAGGTGATCTGAGCTCTGCAGCGGGGCAGTTTGGAAGCGGAGGCGGCGGTGGTGGGGGTGGAGTTGGAGGGAGATGATGAAGAGCGGAGGTGGACGAAAGAAGCTCGAATCAGCTGCTCTGAGGGAAGAGTGTCAATGTTGTACTGGACTGTGAAGCTGTAGTGGTGGTCTGAAGGTGACAGAGGCAAAGAGGAGAAAGCATGACAACAAACTCATCAACTCACAATTTTTACCCAGCAGGCTGAGGGCTCGTCTTTCGAATTTTTAAACTTAGAAAAACGATTTTAAAATGAGCCAAGACCGGTCAATCAAGTCTAATCCAAAAATCTATTTTTTAATCCATTTATATCAGTTATATCAGTTTAGTGTTCCCTGAGAAATTAAAGTCCATGTCAAAATAGCCTCATCATTGAATCCTGGTTCTGCACCAAACTTTGTTTTTGCATCACGTTACTGATAAGCCATAAAAACAAGATGAGAAGGATAAAAACATAAAAAATAAGGAGTGCAGTGATAATATTATTGGTTTGTTTTCTTGACAGTTACCAGAGTCACTAAAATAAATAAATAATTGGAATGACTTCCAATTCCGCAGTGACACAATGAGAATTTTGGACCAACTTTTTCCTAATTCCAGGAATAAAACATTTTCAAGTAAAAATTTATTTTACATGTGAGACCCTGGGACGGAGGTTAGATCATCACCCCATTGGTGACTCGAAAGAAGCAGCAGTCTGATCAAGGTCCACTGATTTTATCCACACCTGCTGGTTCCCAATCTGAAGTTGGACATCTTCTACAGACCAGCGCACTAAAATCCACACCTCACCTCTTGATGCTGGCAAATAATGCACCGACGACGCAGTCGGTCTGAGCAGACGGACCGTGTTGGAGCCGAATTTCCGGTGCTGTTTGGGCCTGCCGTCCGGTTCGGCTGCGCTCTGGTATAAACTCAACATGAACTGCAGGTTCTGGTCCTCCTTCTGCGCCTCCGTCAGCGGCCGGTGGTGCGCGCTTCTGTGCTTTGCGCTCTGGTGACTCCGCCGGTTGCGCTTGAACTCCGGGTGATGAGAGGACAAGTTGCGTCCATGCGTGACTCCGGAGCAGGTGGAACACATCAGGAAGATAAAGGTGGACAGGACGAGGACACGCAGTAAGCTGTGTTTGGAGCGGGTCGCCCTCATGTTTGTGGTAAAACCTCTGGCGCTAGCGAGCTCCACCGACGAGGCTAGAGTTGACAACCATCCTTGCGCACTGGCGAGGCCGCGATTTACAAGCTCACCTGACCCGTGGGCCGTATTCAACACGACAATCAACTACCTGAAAATCACGTAACCCCCAATTAACCCCTCGGGTGTCAGTAATTCGCCAATAGTAGCGGGTGGAAGTCACGTGGACGCTGCGTAAAAGCCTGACATTGGCTCCGTTTTGTGAGGCGTTGAGGTGGTGTGTCTACATTTTGTGCGTTATTTAAAAAGAAAAACGCGTAAGATTGGAGAACGGGTGTTTGAAGGGAGCTCTATTGTCTCCTGGAGTCTTTTTTCGATTGGGAAATTACGCATGAAAAAAAAAAAAATCTCTCTTATAATCAGCATCTGTTGCATAGTATTGCAAGGTGACAAATATTCTTAAAAATATTTAAAGTAGAAGAACTAAATTTTTGGGGGAGAAGTTTGGATAAAAACGTGAAACTAATAAATTAAATTTATTACAAGAGCTTTATCCCTTTGCTGAAGATGCTCATGATAAAAACCACGCAGTCACTCAACAAATATTTAATTGTGCTTTAATGTAAAAACATATTCAAACCTTAAATACGATAGTTCATAAATGTTTTGTGAACAATTACCAGCAGATAATATTGTCTTTAGTTGCAATCAAAAATTACATTTTCGTAATTTATGGATTTCTCTTCAATATATAGCACATAAGATAGGAAGACACAGTTTACATGTATTTAACAAACAGGTAAACGAAAACAAACAAACAAACAAACATTCATACTCTGACTCCAAGGTTTTGGATTTGGTCGGACTGTACTTGTGAAAGATAATTGAGAACTTACACAGACGTACTTGTGTAAGATTTGTGTCACTTTGGCGCCACCATGTGGTACAATGACGCAACAGTGACAAATACACACGTACACAGACAAACACATGCATACACACATACAGGTACACACAGACTATATAATCGCATAGCTGTAACAACAGTACAAATATCCACTCAGTGGGAGTAACTGTAACGTGTTACTTTCTGTCATGGACTTTGGTGCAAAGATCTTTGGTTTGCTTTGGGGTTTGTTCTACATTTACACTGTCACACTCCAGCCGCTTACACACTTGTATATTTTATTACATTTTGAGGCTAAATATGAAAGGAAATTACATAAACACATGCTGAAGGAAACTTTTAAAAAATCTTTTGAACTTGATCGCATTTGAAAACAAATCTTTCTGCCAAACCATGTCTTACAGTTCAGGTTTCCTCATAACTAAAATGGGTTTAAAAGAGAACAAAAGTCTTTTGATCTGACCAAAACAAACACCTCGTGGTCTGGATGGGAAGCGACATGTCTAGGCCTGTTCACCTCTCTCTCCCTAATATTGCAAACTATAAAGGCTGTTGAGGAAGACACATATTTAAGAAGTTTAAATTTACCAAAAGATGCAGAGAAACTTTTAATTTTGAATCAAACTCGTACATTTTATCTGTATAACTATAAAACACAGGGATTTATGTTAAAAAAGTGGCAGGTTTTATGTTTCTAGTTGTGTTAATACAGTAGTTCTCATTGGTTGTTGCCCCTCCCACTGCTTGCTCCCAATTGGACAGATTAACGCGAACGCCCTGACGCATAATTCCCTTACTTTTCTGCCAATCATATCCCGCCGTTCGAATAGTAGGCGGGTCTTTTCTCACTACTAAAGTTTTCCCAAAGTTTTTTTCGCTGCATCAAGCGAGCTAAAGTAACCGGAAATATTTCGCTTAAACACAAAATAAAATCTTTTTGACTCTTTTTTTTTCAGAGGACAGAAGTGGAACATATCCTTAAGGTTTGTAATACAAGATTTATAAATAGTGCAATTTGATATCTTGTGATATTTGAGCTATAGTAAAAGCGAACATTCACCTCTTTTCAGCACGCACCGGAAGTTACTACCGACATGCTAGTTGTAGCTTAACACTAGCTGAAACTTTCTTCCCTCCCCCGCTTCTACTCCTTCCTTCCACCCATCCATCTATCCATCCATCCATCCATCCATCCATCCTTTACTTGTTGTTGTTAGACCGGTGATGGAGAAACCCTGGGACCGCTACCGGCGCCGCTGACTAGCAGGAATTCCGGCTAGGCTAATTAACCTCAAAGAGAGCGCGTGGGAGATAGAAGGTACCGGGCGGGAAGGAGAATGGAAACCATTGAGCAGCTCGTGTCTTTCCACCACATTCAGGTCCAGTTGAGCGGGGGCGCGCCTTGGGGGTTCACGCTGAAAGGAGGACTCGAGCACGGCGAGCCGCTCATCATCACCAAAGTAAGTTGTCCATAATAATCTACACCGGTGATTGTGATATATGAGATATTATTATCTGATATTATATTGTTTTGTTTCATTTTTGCATGATTTGTCTTAATACTTACTTTTGTTTCCATGTTTGATGAGTATAATAAAGTTCCCTACACCTCACTAGCTCCAACCCAGTCATTTCATTCTATTTATCAGCAATCTATAACGTTTCACTCATTCATCACAACGTTTAAACTTTTTAATCCAATGTTGCAATTCAGGAAAAAAAATGCAATTATTTTCTGTTTTATGACTCCTGCATTTTCCCACTCCTCTTCTGCAGAATATAAAAAGTTAATATCCAAAACTGAAGCACGTATGTTGCGTTAGTTGTTTGTTTCACCCACTGTATGAATGAGAAAGTCATAAATAATGTAATGGAGCGGTTGAGTTCGCAAACCTGGAGGTCAAGGGGGGGCTGCCAGGGGTGCTAACAGGGGTTCCCAAGGGGATCCCTGGTGAAATGAGGCTCTGTTCATCTCCCTGTCACTTCATTCACTGGAAGGTAAAAATGCCTGCGTGCTGAAAGATCACTGAAACCACTTCACATGGTTGAGTTTTGTGGCCAGAAATGTTGGAATCCCAGAGAAGAAAAGCTGCATTTCTCCAACGAGACATTGTTAGAATAGCGTTTACTTGTTTGCCACATATCTTATTAGGGCCTGGGCATCTACTCCAGAAAGGAGCCAATTGGAATTTCTCTGTTTATTATTATTATAATAACCAATCTACTTATGGCTAGAAATTCGGAAGTGTTTTTTTTTTTAATATCTTGAAAGGTGTTGTCATGAACACAAAGTTTATTGTTCAGCAAAGAAATCGTAAATGCGGTATATTTGTTTTGTCAACTGTAAAACATCAACATCCCACTTCGAATATGATAATATTTGGCTACAGTGATGGCGCCACCTACTGGCAACAGAAGATCTGCCTTTTTCCCAAACTCCTGTCACGTTTTTGAGATGCCGGTGGTGAGCTGCTGGAAATCAGGAGGGTGTCTTTGAATTACTGCCAGTAATTATCGGTGTGTGTTCTGCTGGGGGTGGTCTGTGTGTGAGTGTTCAGTCCAGTGCGCAAGTAGGCCATCTGAAATGCAACCTCTGCTCTCTCTCAGTTGTTGCTCGGCTGTCTGTCGCCCACTCAGAAGGCGCTGCAGCGGCGGCGTAAATGTTGGCTGGTGTCATTCTATATTCACCACAGCACCACAGCGGGGAATGGAAAAGCCTGGCTCAGTCGTCTGGAAACATGCATTCACACACACACACACCCACACAGACACACACACACACACACACACACACACACACACACACACACACACACACACACACACACACACACACACAGTCGCAAAACCCCTGGGAAAATTTGACTGGGACTGCTAAAGGAGATAAAAATCAAACTGGGCTCTGTGGCTCTTTTGTGTCCAGCGGTGAGTTAAAACAGTGATGGCTGGACAGAGAACTGTGCTGTAGAAAAGTGTTTAATGATTAAGTGTTAAGTCCTTGAAGGACAGAGTAGAAAGACAGGAACATATAGAAAAGGTAAAGTTGAAGTGTGTGTATGTGTGTGAAAGAGTGTGTAATGTGTTTTAGGTTTAGAGAGGGCCGGAGTTTCCATCAGCCTCACACAGAGGTTTACTGTGTCTGTATGGACCGCAGCTGAATACGGTCTTAATCCTCTCACTTCCGAGGGAGAGAGGGACGAGTGAATGCGTTAATGCCTTTGTGTGTGTGTGTGTGTGTGTGTGTGTGTGTGTGTGTTAAAGTGAGAACTACAGGACTCAACATAAACCCTTCACTGGATGCTGTTTGCTGTTGATCCCCAGTGAGATCTCTGACCTGACCGATGGAGTCTCTTTCCTGCTTAATGCGTTTCTAAAATTGTCCAATCTTGTGCAGGAGCACAAGGTTACCTTTAAATTTCCCCAGAATGCTCAAATTTTTGACACTATCATCGTCATTCTTTATTACTGTTCATGTTGTTGACAAAATGTTAGCCAGACCCGTGGAAAGACCTCGCAATGTTTGTGAAAATGAACAAACTTTAGAGAGTCTGGATCTGTACACAAATCCACCTTCATTTTTCAACAACTCTTCACCAAACCAAGACAACTTTTTTGTCTGTCCCTTGTGTCAGCTCTAAATAGATGTTAAACTGAGCTTTGGGACGATTGATCCGTGTTTGAAAGCACGGGGCTGCCCTTTTGGGGCAGTCCGTGTTTTAGGAGTGTTTGTGGCCCTTTGAGAACAAGGGGGGAAGGGTGGCTTCTGGAGTTGGAGACAGCAGAGGGATATGAGCCATTTGGTCAACATTCCACCAGGAGCATAACAAATTACCACTGTTGGGTGTGTGTGGAAGGGTGTGGAGGTAATTGTGCACGTGCGTGCAAGGTTTGGACATAAATGCTCATTCTCCATGTAACCAGTGATCAGCTGTGTGATGACACAGTTTAGTTTAGGGTTTTATCTCTTCCCTGAGTTAGCCAGTCAGCCATTAGCTTTGCCGGTCAGTCATCCATTCCACGAGTCAGTCCATCATCCAGTTGGCAATCTCTTAGTCAAGGCTTAAGGACGCTCCAGTGAAAATAGACCTGGTGGTGTGGAAATGAGAGGTTTGCTAAAAAGCCACATTCTACACATCGTTACTCCCATAACAAACAAATCCCGGTTGGAGGAGCTGCAGACTGAAAAGCATTGTGGGTGTATGTTTTATATTTTGTTTTCTGAAGTTGAAAATAGGTTTATATTTCTGGATTTCTTCTCTTTTTGTTTTGGTGAATACATCAACGGCCTTTAGTGCACAGATACCCGTTTTATAAGACTCATCACAGGTGAAAGTCACCATCATTCATTCCAAGTTACAACTTCCGTTATAGTAATTGTTGCTAGCTAGCTAGTTATATGTTAAACATGAACTCATCTTTAACTTTTATAATTACCGGAGTCTCAACAAAGGATATTGACCACACATTTAATTGGGTCTTACATTACATAGTTAAATGATAACTCCTCATCATATAATGACTCAGTCCAATGCTAACAGGTCAGTACATGTTTAGGATCCAGGTAATGAAGGTGCAACACATTAATGTCTTCCAACAAGAGCTTTTAGATGTTATCCTACAACACACACTTTAAAAATACTGCTAAAACGTCTTATACAAACAGTCATTCTTTTATTGGTCCTTGAAAAGGCACTATTGGTCAGCCTCAGTGCCTTAAACCAATCAGCTCATGTCAGAAAGCTGTCGGATCCAGTCTTTACTCTCAGGTTTGTTTACAGACATATTTCAGCATCATTCATCACTAGTTCTTCCCATGTGTTTTCTATCAGGTTTTTTGCTGTGTCCTTTGTTAAATTGCGGTGGAGAGGACTATTTGGAGAGTTCCTGTCATTGTCTTATTTGACAGAGCAGCTGCTGCTGAGCTGTCAGCTCGCTCTCATATGTGGTTTTATGATCTACTGTCAGCTCTCTGGAGAGCCGTCTCCATTGGTTTGTGTTTCCTCAACAGATTTGGGCTGCACTGATCCGTATCTCCCTCTGGACTGGTTTATTAAATGCTAGTTGCAGGAAGGTGGTGCTCTTTTTTTTTCTTTTTCTTTTTTTTCTGCAGCAGCAGTAAATCAGTTGCTTAAATCAAAGCTGTCATTGCGAGAGTCCCGTGATGTTTTCTTGTCCAGCACACTTGTGGTGATGGCTAACAGTCGCTTGTCTGGACTGGAGTGTTTTTTCCCACCAGATCGCTGCCGGCCTGACGCGTCTCCTGTCCCAACGAACATCAGAACTGACATGAGAGTCTTTCTAAGTCAACAGGAAGGAGGCCTCACAGCCTTCATTATCCACATTACTCTTCTAATTTGTGTTTATGTGGTTGTCATGGCGACTGATGGGTTGACATGACGGATCGTCTGCCCACAGTTAGGGAGGTTTCATTTGATTTTATGTTTCACCTTCCTGCTCTGAACTAGAGGTCTGAGATTAGAGCATGCATGCATTCAGATTATTAGCCACCCGCTAATTTAGCCTGGCTTCAAAGATGGATTAATGACTGGATTAAAGACTTCTCCCATTCCATCCGGAACATTGTCTTGTGAACGGGGCTCTTGTTTGTGAAAATGCTGAGGTGAAAGTTTCTTCTGAGCCCTTTTGAATTTTTGGCTCTTTATTGTTCTTCTTCGGTTTATATTTTTGTACGTTGGTTATATAGGGACATATTTATTGAGAGATCTGGATAAAAACAGAGATTTACGACTGTATAGTTGGTGTGAAAGCACTCAGTTCTCTTGAAGCTGTTAAGTGCATGTCGACATCCTTTATCATGTGTTGAACAAATGTTAAAGATGTTGTGTGAATGCCGCCGTTGTCGACTCTTTTGGATCGTCATCAGTGGGTTCATTGTGTGAAAACCTTCAGAAAGATCTGTTAAAATGATGAGTTGCTCAGTTTGCCATTCTGAGCTGATGACTTTCCTTGGAATAACCCCTAACCCAAACCCCAAATGAGAAGCGCCGCATTGGGACATTTAGGATGGTGGTGAAACATTTGTGTTCTTGAGTGATATTTTTTGTTCTTCAGAAAGGAGCGGAAACGGTGCGGTGTATTTTTGAAGAGCATTCCAGGGGAGTGTGTTTGAAAGCACTGGGAGCAGTTTGGAATTCGATTCGCCCAGAACTGGCAACAAAGATGGAGATGATAACGCTTCCCTCTCATCCTGCAGTCACAGAAAGAAATCCAGGGATTTTACAAAAGAATGTTTTCACATGTGGTCGAAGGTATGCAAGCAAATGTCTCGGGTTGGTAAACAGTGTGTGTGTATGTGTGTGTGTTTTACTCTTTACATTCCGGTAAAGGTAGCCTCCAGTAGCAATCTTCTCTACGGGGGGTAGATGAGCATGCCATCAGATAGAGATGCTGTTGTCTCTTCTTTGTGTGTTTGTGTGTGTGTGTGTGTGTGTGTGTGTGTGTGTGTGTGTGTGTGTGTGTGTGTGTGTGTGTGTGTGTGTGTGATTCTAACAGTGTGTTTGTTTCCATGTCCTCAACCCTGACTCGCTTTGCTAACTATCCTAACTAAGCAAAAACACATGTTAGGCAGCAGCGCAGCACACAATAGAGCGTATTGATAGAAAGAAGGAGTTTGTCTCAGTTTTACATTAAATGAGATGGAAAAAGGAGAATTAAATCCAGAATCCAACTGATAGCTTCGCTGCAAACGTGTTGTTTTTGGACATTTTGACAACGGATGTCCATCGATGTGAAGCCAGAACTGCCGCTGAGACCCGACCGTCTCTTCCATCTTTATCAAACCTGACCCAGTGGTTACCAAATTGTACACAAACCACACCAACCCCTTCAATACGCCTGGTCTTGTTTTAGTTAAAATCCGTCTTTTCCCTAAAAATCAGAAAATCAATTCAAACAAATGGACCTCCTCGCTGGAGGTAACAACATGCAGATCAATGAAAACAGTTTTTTGTCCTGTAGACTTTCGAGGGCAAAACGTTTACTCAAATTCTTTTGGACATTTATCTCTGGTATTAAAGAGCGCTTGGGATCCCTGGATGATGGGAATCTGACAAATATTTTGTGTTATTCTTTCATTTTAATGCCCAGAAGAACTTCCAAGAAGTCAGTGTCTGGAGATTGGAAGTGTCTCAACACTTATGGACATGACCACTGCTGGTATTAGGAGTGGGTGAAATATCAGGATTTTGTGCTTTTTTGGCAATGTGTGTGTGTGTGTGTGTGTGTGTGTGTGTGTGTGTGTGTGTGTGTGTGTGTGTGTGTGTGTGTGTGTGTGTGTGTGTGTGTGTGTGTGTGTGTGTGTGTGTGTGTGGATGTGTGTGTGTGTGTGTGTGTGTGTTGGGGTGGGGTGGAGTTTGGAGGTTGGAATGTCTCTATCTCTGATCTGTGGAGCCTTATAGCTGTTTTCATTAGGGTACGTCTACACACACACACACACACACACACACACACACACACACACACACACACACACACACACACACATTAAAATAACAAACTCTTTTTGTGTCGATATCAACACCCTCAAAACTTTGGTTATTGTTTTGTATTTTGTCATGTGAAAAGATTCGGCGATTTAAAAGATACACGGGAGATGTCTGACACAGATACATTTATGTGTGTGTGTGTGTGTGTGTGTGTGTGTGTTTTGTGGTTGTGGAAGTCCAGACCCGAGACTTTTGCAGTTGTTATTGTTTTTGTCCGACACTCTGCATGTTCAGGAATCCCCCTCACCCTCTCAGTGGGACACACACACACACACACACACACACACACACACACACACACACACACACACACACACACACACACACACACACACACGCACACATACTTCAACTTTGTTTTTTTTTCTCAAGTTACACTAAAACTGCGTTTTGATGTGACTGAGAACAGTTTTATGTTGAGTTGTGCTTTTTTTTTTGCTGATTCGCCAATTGTGCAAATTTGCCCCACAAAATTGTTGTGGGACATTTGAAGGAACATCATGCTGTGAAAGTGTAAAATTGCATACAACACCTTATGTTTTCAGAATTGGCACAAACTGAGATACAGTACGTGGTTTTTATTTTCTGGCCATGAAGAAGAATTGTAATCTGAAGAAGAAGTAACTAAACTAGCATTCACACACATTCACATTAAGTCTTTTCCGTGCTTCGGTGTTCATATATTTATTTATTGCAACACAACCATGCCTCAAACCAAAGAATGTACCACACACACATACACACATTCCACCATTGCACTGCGGTCCTGTCCTGTGGCTGCCCTGGCGAGTCCACTCCAGTTTTGGGCCTGAGATGACACAAAACTTTCTTTGTGCATCGATCTTTCTCTCGTCGTCGTCCCCCCTCGTCTCCCCTCGGTGGCGTCTGATGGAATCACCCCTTTCAACCCCCTC
This sequence comes from Antennarius striatus, assembly GCF_040054535.1. Taxonomy (NCBI): domain Eukaryota; kingdom Metazoa; phylum Chordata; class Actinopteri; order Lophiiformes; family Antennariidae; genus Antennarius; species Antennarius striatus. Next base: position 3,548,331 of record NC_090798.1, on the reverse strand, counting down.
GGACTTTCTCCCTGTCCCCTCCCAGGCGATGGTATAGCGACTCGGGCTCTGTTAAGTGGGATTTTGCGTGTCATAGCTTGGTTGTTGGTTTTTGAGGGATGGAACTTCTAAATGTGAAGCCAGTGTTTGTGGACGTGGGGGATGATGGGTTGCATTCCTACTGGTTCGAGTTATGAGGACTTTGTTCAAGATTGTTTATTCATTTCTCTGGGTTGAGTGGTTCTGGTTGGATTTTGGTTTCTGAAAGCTGATTAAAGCCGCTTATAATCAATACGCAACATCCTCTTTTTCCTACTAAAAAGAGCAATGCAGTGTCTTCGCGTTGTGTTTCTTTGTGACCACTGACGAATACTAAAACTATATTAGTAATACTAATACTAATCAAACTTTGCTGTGGTTCTGAGGTTGTCTTACGATGACATTAGACTAATAGAAATAAAACCGGTTACATAATAATGATGCATGGGAGATGACAATGTCCAAAAAGACAGATTCAGTGTGAAAGACAGAGGGTTGGCAGTTTAAGGAGGATCGGGGAAGATGGTGGATTAAGGAGGATACAAAGGTGAATGAAGAATAACAAGACAAGATGTGTGACACGGGAAAATTTGGGAAAAGGATGGTGCCAAGATTTTTTCTTTTTGGAACTCGAATAGGGGGAGCAGAAGTTGTCTTTAGCTGATAGTTGGTTACACATTAATGGGGAGAGAAGAGATGAAAAGATAAAGGAAGTAGGGGGGAAGGATAGTTCAGATTTCTGAACGGTCATGAGATTGATGCTTTGTTGGCTTTTTGGTTAAATTAATAGTCTTGGAATGCATCACTATCTGCTCTTCTTCCTCTTGTGCCGTCAGAATTACCACTTCAGTTGTTTCAGGCGTTTGAAGAAAAGCACTTTTCCTTCAACAGAAAGTATCTGGTTGAATAATGAACAATTTAAAGTCCTGCAGAGCTTTTTCAAGCAAAATTTCTTTTAACAGCCCCAAAAAACATCATTCTTGACGTGAAGAACGTATTCTTCATGTGTGATATTTGGTAACTAAGTGTGTTACTGCTAATTAATAGTGTTTTAAACTGACTGCATTATTGCAAACAAGCTTTTCTGACTGAAAATCCAATAAGATCCTAAGCAAGTTCAAAATATCAGATAAAGTTGAGTATTGATCATTATGTGCAAAAGAACCGATCACACTCTGCGCGTCACTGACATTGTTTCAAATTAATTCGTTTTTTGGGGAATAACTGCGATGCTGGGGTTTAACAAGCTTTGTTTAATAAATAATTGTTGCAGATTCAATTATTTAAACAAACTTGAATTGTGTTTTCCACAGTTTTTGTTTTTTTTAGTTTTGTAGGTTAGTTGGCCATCGTCGCCTTTGCGTCTTCATTCATTTGTAGTTTTTAAAAAAAACTTGAACTCGTCTGCATCCTCAGGACTTTTGTTAACAACTTTGAACACATCGACAGGCACTTTACACCACAAAGAGATGATCCCACAGCTGTCATCACATTTTAATTCAAACGTTTCAAAGTCCTGCTTGGTTAAAAGCAGCAGGGAGAGGGAACACAAAGCAGCACCGACTGAAGTGTTAATTAGACATGAATGCGTTTACACTCGTAAATCTGGCATCTCAGCAAGGCAGCTTCTCCAATCTGTCTGCAACTATTATAGAAAGACTACCCCATTAGGATTTTTGTCAACAAGTTATTGTCGACCAATAATCACTATCGTATGAACATAAAAACAGAAAAGCTGTGATCAACTCACTGCTGAGATTGAGAAACAACAAAACGATCTACTTCAGAAAGGTGAAGTTTGACATTTGGAGACGTTCTTATCAGCGGTCAAAAGAATTCTTCTGCCTTGAGGGTTCGTCTCCCTCGAATCGTTATCAATTTTTGGCCTCGCAGTCTCCAGTACGATAAGTTACGACTCATAAAAATACTTGACGGGATGCCCAGAGAGAAGAAGTATGTGTAGACAAGGTTTGAAGCTGGCGAGGCTTCTTCGACCTGACAGAAAGTTAAAATATAGACGCTTCCGTTTTTCTGTCTCTCTGGGGGGAAAAAAGCACAAAAACCATGAAGCCAGATACCGAGGAGAAGTGGGGGTTTTAGTCCAGAGGGCAAGGTCATTCAGCACACATTAAGAAGTTAATGTGTCACCCCTACTTAAGTGTGTGTGTGTGTGTGTGTGTGTGTGTGTGTGTGTGTGTGTGTGTGTGTGTGTGTGTGTGTGTGTGTTTGTGTGTGATAGATACACACAGGCATACACACCAACAAACATTTGACATTGATTGATCAATCCAGACCATCTCAGGTCCCACCAGGGCGCCGACCTTTCCACCTTTGCCATTGTCTGCACTGGTCACCGGATCTTTAATGGCTTCCATACTGCGCCAGATACACTCAGGTGTGTGTGTGTGTGTGTGTGTGTGTGTGTGTGTGTGTGTGTGCGTACCTGTGGCAGCTATTGCATCTTAAAAGGAAATGGAATAAATGGTAAATCATCTAAAATAACGACTTCCTGTTGCTGTGTGTGTGTGTGTGTGTGTGTGTGTGTGTGTGTGTGTGTGTGTGTGTGTGTGTGTGTGTGTGTGTGTGTGTGTGTGTGTGTGTGTGTGTGTGTGTGTGCGTGGCTGAGGGTTAAAGTTTGAGAGGCAGGCACATCTTCAGTGCTAGGTTAAGGTGCTGCTGTGCTTCTTTGCTAAGGATTTTGGGTAGTAGAGCTTTTGAAGTCAGATTTTGTAATGAGGGGTTTGTTTTTAAAGCTCCAGGAAGATTTTGACAGCATCACTGGAGCTTAAGATGGGAAGAACGCCTTTGGTGAAAAGCTGGGTTTTTAACTGTGGAATTTGCAGTGATCGCCTGTCAATCAAGAATTGTGGGTGGCACCAGTTAGACGCCAGAATCATCTCCTTTTAACTCCTAAATCTGTGTTTTAGCAGCAAAATAAATGTGTAAATATTACATCAATAAAAAAAGTTTGAGTGTATGACTAACATTAAACACAATATTTCCCTTCTTTGCCCTCATAAAGTGTGACTTTAGTGCTGTATGCCTCCATAATGACACCGAAACCAAATGCTAGTTGCTTTTGGATCCGTCACTTTGGGTTTTTCCTCCAGAATTTACAGGATGGTTTTAGTAGCAGGACGGCCTGTTCTTTCCTGACTGCGTGTGTTCGGGGCCAACACTCGCCCCCAAAAAGCAAGCGTTGCTTTGCTTCTTGGCCCTTCTTCAAACCAGAAGAGGTGAAGGGAACTTTTAATTTGAATTTAAAATGTTTAGTCTCGTCTTGGGTGTGCAGCTAATAAAAACATACAAGGGAGGGGACCCACCGGTAAGTAGCCACATCACATTTTAATATAGTAGATTAAAAACAAACATAAGAAACACTTCATCCACTGAGTGTTTGTATGTACATCTAGTTTTGCATAGAAGTAAATGAATACTTTAATTGTCTTTCATAACTGGGTCTCCAACACAGCACATGGCAACAGAGAAAGTATTGATCCTTTCTATATGTTTAAATATAGTCAAAATAAACCAATTTAATCTAGAACTGAACAAGGATAGTGATATAAATTGCGATTTTTTTCACTCAACTTCAAATGCTAGCTCCTTCATAATATCATTTTGGTCTGAAAGACAGTTTCTCAGATTTTACTAAAAATGATGGACAGCTTATTTTGTTATCTTCTGCATCTTCCCCTTCTTTTCTCTCTTTCTGCTCATTCTCTCCTCATCTATTGAATCTGATCAAATCGTGTCCATGATGTCCATGACCAGGTGTCTCCCTTCACCTCCAGCCCAACACAGCATCTTTACCCAGGAACGGCTTCTCCGTCTGGGACCTCATTGTCTATTCCCCCCCAACTCCCCACACCCCGTAATAATTCCATGGAAAGAGCTTAGCACAACTCCCCAGCCGCAACATCAGGAATCAATGGAGCTTGACGGTGGCATACATGCAAACATACACACACATCCAGCTCCTGGTGTGAGCGTGGGAGCGTTCTTTTCCTCTTTCCATCCCTGCCATTCCCTCCCCTCCTCCTCCCGCCCTGATAAAGAAGGCCTTGTGTGAGCGTGGGTGTGAGGAAGGGAGGAGAACTCACAGTGCTCAGACTGGAGGGCAGAGGTTGATGGAGAGTGTGTGTGTGTGTTCGTTTAAGAACGCTTATTAGTCATCGATCCATGTGTTCATCTCCCTTCTCTGCTCTTAGCATGTTGAATTCGCTCACCTGTATAAAACACTTAAGTTCAAGTTGCAGAAAAACATGTGTGGTGCTTTTGAGAAGATTTTCAAATTTGTTTGGTTTACTATCTAATAAAAATAACTATAAATGCTTTTATTTTTACATCCTGGAACAATTACAATACTTTCCGGAACGAGTAACTTTCACCGTGGCCCAGTGGATCAAATTCAAGGTGGGACGAACATCTACTAAATGGATTTTGTGCTGCCTTCAGGGTCCTGAAGCCTTGTAAGAGCAATGAAACTTCAGAAATATCCAAAATCGTGACACCTGGACACTTGTGTGTCACTTTCTTACTGAGATTGTTTCCACCTGAACTGGAAAAAGTTTTGTTGTCCAAGTTTCCAGCCGAAGTCAGTGTTTTCTAAAAAATATCCAAAGAAAAAAATTTTTGTGCAGTTTTATCTTGACTGCTTGGCTTCCTCTCTTGGATGTGATGGCTCAGAAATGTTTCCACAGGGTTTTTCAAACAAATTTTCTTTATCTATCCGCTCCTTTATTTCCTTGATTGATGCTCTATGCAAAGTATCCAATAGTCTGAGAGAGCAGCATTAAAGCACCGTTTTCTATTATTAGATCCGGCTTCAAAGCGGTGATGTATCGTAATTGTCAATGTTCGTGTGTTTGTTTGTCTGTCTGTTAGTTTGCCCACCAAATATCTTCGCAACCGTTGCAGATAGAAAGATGAAACAAAAAGCACATTACTCGGGCAGCAAAGGGGATGAAAGTGAGATGATGACCTTGACCTTGAGAAAACTAAGCCAAGGTCAAACTTCAACTTTTGTACACTAAGGAACCAGATAAGATATAAAGACGAGGGAGAAGGCCAGTGTGAGTAAGACCCTAGATCAAAGCTAGTGCATTGGTAGATCAGAGCACTAGTGCATGGGTAAATCAAAGCACTATCTTTAATCTTCCTATGCACTAGCTTTGATCTATGGTCTTACTCATACTGCCCTGCTTCATATGCACTAGTCTATGCACTAGTCAGGTACTACTTTCTGGGTACCCTGACTTACCCTGAAAGTAGGTCAGGGTATGTCGCGAGATGTTGCAGTCTGTAACTGCTTTGGTTCTAGTTCTGTCTCCAGTTGTGCTGTAAAATATTACTTAAAAATATCAGACAGATTCCTTTCTTAACCGATCAATTGAACCTTGACCTGTGGAACTGGTGGCATCTTTATCTCCTAATGCCCAAGTTGAGTTTCTGCATCTATTCATGCATTTATAGCCCTCGACCTCATTCTGGATCTGGAGAGTAGGTCAAACTCCGACTGACTCAGACCGGCGAAATGTAAGCACTCTGTGCCAGCGATGGAAATTGAGATGAGTTCAAACACGATCAATCATTAAATGACGTCACCTTCCTGCTCTTCAGTTGTGTTTCCATGTCTGATTTCTCTTGCGCAGATATTTTGTCTTGTGGACAATAGCAGGAGCATGAAACCGGTTTACAGCAGGGGGTCCTTCTCTTCCCTCTCTGGGGGTCTTTGTCCCAGAGAGGGGCCTAGGGGTTTTAGCATTTGATGGTTTGTCATGTTGATGGCTCTATTTAAAGTCTTGACAAACAGGAATTTTGCTTAGGAGTTTGCCAATCCCAACTTTTTTGCTCAGTAATCATGTCAGTGTTGCTTTGATTGTCCTCTGGCTAATAAATCAAAGCTGCATGTTGATTTATGTCCCTAAATACTACAAACTAAAAGCCTCATTCTCACTGTTGCAGAAGAGAAGGTGATTGGTGGAGTGAATCTGAGCTGAACAAGCTGCTACAGTCGCTAAACTGATTCAAAGTTGACGCCGATAAGTCATAGCAGGAAAAAGTCAGATTTATTTATTAAAACATGGAGAAAACAACGGTATTCACTTGCTTTTTCCTCAACGGCCAGATATTCAGTGCATCCTCTGTGCATGTGTGTGTGTGCGTGTGGGTGTGGGTGTGTGTGTTTTTGTGTATCCCATGCTTTGTGAAGCATACAGTACAGTATACAGTATACACACTGCTCTCTTCCAAACTGTGTCATCCACAGACCTTCTAATTTTCTTTGTCGCTGCCCTTCACTAATGTGAGGTCTTAGATGCACATGTTTAGATCACTACTTGTAATGATGCGCACACACACACACACATACACGCACACACACTGCAGGATTATTTTAGACCTCACTTAATGATCATCAGGCTGGAGCTGATCTTTGTGACAAAGAGGCTGTTGTTTTATTCCGTTTTGAGCGTGTTCGTGTGTGTATGTGTGTGTTTTTGTGTGTCAGGCAATAGTTGACAACTGGTGACCATTGTGGGGATTCACTTTTTTTTTCAAAGCACAGTAACAAAAAAACATTGCGTACACACACACACCTTAATGCACACATGCACCGGAGGCAATAAAACCACCTCCAGTCTAAAAATAACAGGGTGTGTCTGACCTGTGTGTGTGTGTGTGTGCGTGCGTGTGTGAGTGTGTGTGTGTGTGTGTGGCAGCACACAGTGAAGGCTTTCTTCTCCATCTCCCTGGTGACTGGGCTGACCTCACCCTGTCTGGACATCCCACAGCAGCAGCGTGGCACACACACATACACACACACACACACACACACACACACACACACACACACACACACACACACACACACACACACACACACAAACACAAAGTCTGCACAGGCATGTTAGACACACTGGAACGACGCTGAAGGAAAGGGGCTGTTAAAGCAACACAAAAACAAATGAATGGTTTTAGTCAGCATTCACACGCATCTAATGGTGGAACACAGTGTCATTATTTATGAAGTGGTGTAACATTTAATCTCAATACCCAGAAGGTTCATCTCTGGAACAATCGTGTCCTCCTCTATTCCTTCCCTCTGTGATCCGTGGGAAAATGACAGATTACATTTTGAGCGTAATGACACACCAATCTAAGCACTGAAGTGTGTATTTTAGTCTTTGTGTTTATTTTACTGGAGCTTCATACGTATGACATTGCTGGAGAATGAAAGAATAATTTTGAGCTTCTTAGACTTCCATGTTTTGTTTTGTTTTTGGCGGTCAGGATGTTTGAGTGTGAGAAGCCATCATCATTCTAAACAGTGTTAAAAATTCCAACGCAGAATAAATTCATGCCACCGCTTTGTTTTACAATGAAAAAAAATTGTAAGTCACAAGTTAACATAAACACATTTTTAAATGCATTCATTTCGTGCCGGTGGCTTTTGAAATGTTTGTAAAAGCTTCATTTTCAAAGAGCAACATAATTTTTGGTTTTCACTATATCCAACAAAAAGTTCACAAAGGAATCAAAATCATGTTTATTTTAACATCTTTTCCAATATTTAACTGATGCTTCTTCTTCTGCTCTCAGTGAACTAAATAGTTTTCAGTATTTGCATTTAGTTTTGGAAATTTTCATTAAATTCTGCCAAAACTGGGGCTATGCTTGTACGGAAACTTACTGATGGTTAAGGTACAACCCTGGTAATAACACTCTAATTCCGATTATTCCTGCATTTCCATTCAGTATGTCAATAAAAACATCATAAAGCGACAGAATTATTGGTAACATGAGCACAATCCAACTAGATGTGCTATTTTTTTGAGTGATACTGAGTGGAATCTGAGTGATATTAGAAGAAAATTAAAAATAGTTGCTTTTTAAATCTTAAAATGTAAAACAAAGTAATACACCCACAGATCCAGATTGAACTGGATCCCAATCTACCTAAACTGGTGTAAAAAACCTCATAAAAGTCATGTTTGAATGTCGTATTCACAAAAAACAGAACCGACATCAGACGACCCCAAAAACCAAATTGCTGTGAGAAAACCATCCGGTTCACGTGTGATTGCCTGTTTCTGTGTTTTTGAGTGGAATTACTACAGGATATAATTTTCAAACATTAAGCTTTGGAAGCCAGAATTCGTGACGGCATTGTACCCGAGAGGACACGGCAGGAAGTTGATATACTGTAAGAAACATCTTGATTTATATTTGAGTTGGCTCGCAAGGAAGAATTTCCCGCTGCGTGTCGGTAAAATCTTAATACCGTAAAATCTGACCTGTTTTCCATGACACACATTTCTCAGATTTTTACAGGAGCGGCAGTGAAACGAGTGAACGGATTATAAAGGGAGGGAGGGACAGGCCTGTTTCCCATTTTCACAGTATATAATCAGGCATTTGTTCCTGTGTATACTGTATGCCCTGAAGCAACTTTAAACAGGTTGATGGTGGAAACCACCTGGGTTTGATATCTGCCTGGGAAACTTTCTGACCAGTCCAGAATTTTCATGAAATAAACATCAAATACACCCAATTCCATCCCGAAAACAGATAACTTAATCCATGGAACTTTAAAATTGTTTTTGTTTTTTAAAAAAAATTGTCTGAGAATTTGATTCCTCATTTGATTCAGAGTGGAGTCGGTTAGTTGCTCCGGTCATCTATGTGTGTGTATGTGTGTGTGTGTGTGTGTGTGTGTATATGTGTGTGTGTGTGTTCCCATCTTTCTGCCTTCCTCTCATCCTTTCTTCTTCGTGCCTTTTGATGTGATTTATGGCTGAACTCAAACCTCACACCCGTCGACGTCCCGCCCCTCTGCAGTTTAAAAAATGCGCTGAAACATCTGAGCAATGCATTCACAAACCAGCCTTCACCACTGTGTGACCCCCCCCCCCCCACACACACACACATCCTCACACCCCTCCCAGCCAGACAGCGGCACCAACCAGGCAATCTGCTGCGGAGGAATGTGATGGGTTACAGGAGATGCTCTTCAGGGCAGCGTTGCCATAAGGACAGAGACCGTGTTTCAAAAATGTCTCCAAAAAATGGGTTTTAAAGGAGTCGTCTTGGCAGCGGTCAACGCTCCTTCAGTGACTTTTTTATTCTTCTGACCGCCCTCTTTTTTCTTTTATTTGAATGTGCCTCTGTTTGCCTCCCAGAGTTTTCTTCCTTATCTCACCCGTTTCATTTCTCTGTGTCCAGATCGAGGATGGAGGGAAGGCCGCCCTGTGCGAGAAGCTGAGGGTCGGTGATGAGCTCATTAACATTAACGGATCGCCGCTCTACGGCAGCAGACAGGAAGCCCTCATCCTCATCAAGGGGTCGTACAGGATACTGAAGCTCACAGTCAGGAGGTAAACAGTTTGAAGTACTCAGACATCGCCATCGCCGTTAAAAGATCTGCATGTTTTTCCACACAAATAGTTTTATGACTTTAAGCATTTGTCTTCCAAAACGGACGCGTGTCGGACGCTTGTTGTTTCACGCAGATTCTTACGTTATGGGAAGGAAGGTGAAGGAGTCCGCTCTCCTGACATGTGAACTCACATCGAGGTAGAGAATGTTTCACAGGAAGTAACCTTTGACCTCCAGGACGTGTAAGACAAAAGCTCACCCTGGAAGATGAGGGGAGTCTGGTATGGAGTCTGTTCAGGAATGATATATAATAGCGTTTGAATCTCAGAGGAAGCAAATTCAACAAGAAAAGAAGCTGCAGGTTTTACTTGCAGAATTCCTGTGTTATAAAAAGAAGATTCTAGTATTTCTTTCACCTGGCTGGGGTTTGTTGGTTCATGATTACTTTATACTTAGAATCAGGGACACCTAAGGCAAGAAAAAGTTAAGGAATCACTTAAATTACATTATGACATTATAATAACACTTTCAGAACAATAAAAAATATTAATTGTGTTTTTTTGAAATTTGAAAATGAAATGTGAAGAAATTTTAGACTTGTCCTCAGAAACTGAATTCTAACTTGTGATAATAGTTGCGAGATTTTGATTGTATCTCTGTGACACCCTTCTCTTTCCACCTTTCCTGTATCCTACTCTGCCCAGCTGGCTTCCTCATTTGGGATGCAGAATTAACAGCGGGAACATTTCTACTGAGTGAACTTCAGTCGAGTTGGCTTTCTTAAATGGGACTGAGCTGTTAGGGGGAAACTGTTCTGCAGATCTGAGGTCAGATTAAACAGCATGTGGGCTCAGGTTTCAGTTAAATGCTGATCTGTGGGAAACATTCTCAGTTTAGCACTTCGTTTTTCTCTCCTCCAACCAGTTTGAAGCCTTAATCAATCCTATTTTAAAGTTTATACTGTAGTTGATTAAATTTTACTTTATTTCCACTTATAATTATATTTTTAGTCATATTTGCTTCATTTTGGACACTTTTTTTTTTGCCTCTGCCACCAGACCAGCCGTCCAGGCCAGCAGTCAGACTGCTGCTGAATTTTCTGCTCTTGTGTCCACAGCCAGTTGACCCCCTCAAACGCCCCCACCCTGAGACACAATCACACAACTGTAGGATGAATGCACACATACTCAGACACACAGACAGCTGGACAGGCATACAGTAGATGTCTTGAGAATGCATGCCACCCATTTAAATCCACTGTCTGGTATGCACTGCTCGTCTGACTCAGAGGGGCTTTCCCAGCACTGTGTTTGTATGTAAAAACATGTGTGTGTCCATATGTGCACCAAATGCCGATAATTTTTCATTATTTAATGTTTGTGTCAGAAAGGTGTCCGTTTTTTCCCTTAAAATGACAGGAAATAGTGACAAGAATTTGTCTGACTAACTCAAATAGTTAGTTTCAGTCTCGAATTAAACATATTTTGTGTAGTACATCGTGAAATTGTTGTACTTAAAAAGGTTTTCGGATCTGATAAAGTGAACACAGAACCTTGAGAAACATCTAAACTGGACGCCTGGAAGGACAAATCCTTGTAAAAGAGACATTCAGTATTCAAATAGCATTCAATCTGTAGTGAATTATGATTGTACATATAACTCACTCATGTTATTATTTGTATTCTGGTTGCTGTACTGTAACCATGCTCAACCTACACATGTATTAAACCCACTTTGATTGACAAGTCACTGACGCTAGCAGCCAATCTGGTTTGTGGTGTTTTGGGCGGGATGCTACAGTATGGCACCTTGACTCGCTGCCAGTCATGTCACAGCCTTTACTGCCAGACCAAACACACACACACACACACACACACACACACACACACACACACACACACACACACACACACACACACACACACGCTGCTCACTTTCACACATTTGGCTGTCCTTGTATAGTTTTTGCAGTGGAAAAACTCATTGCCACCTCTTGTAATATCACTGTTGGTGAGGCGACGGCATGTGAATGGACGGACTTCTCTCCTTCTGACTCTGCAGGCCAATATCAGGTATAAAAACTTTTGCGACATAATTTTAGCACCACTTTCTTAGCTCAAGCCTCATTTTGTAGCAATCATGTGGAAGACGTGGTGTAATTTATTAAAAAGTGCCAGAGTTTTACATTTTTACACCAATACAATTATAGCTGCTGATTATTGAGTCATTGAAGAGAAGCAAAGTTGAGTAAAATTTAAAACAAATATTTTATTAGTTATTAGTTTTCATCCTCTACCAGCTCTCCACAGAATCTCTTTAAGCTGCTAAGTATAATTTTTACCAGGTTACCAATAACTTTATCTCTAGTGCAGTTAGTGTTAGTGGGTTTTAGGAGTTTCCGACTAAAAATATCTGCCTGCATCTGGAAACAATGATGATTAGAACCAAATGACTCAAGCAAAGCTTTAATTTTATGGGTGTAAAACCAAAATAATGATCTGAAAGATGCTAAAAGGCACCCTAATGCTGACTGGAACGGCAGTGTTGCATACTATACCTTTGCATCTAACAATCTTATTTAAAGGAAAGACAAAATCTACTGGATAGTGCCGTTATAGTGTGTATAAAAACGAGTGTCCTTTAGTTTTCTACTCTATATGGCAGCATCAATATAACGGCCCATTAATAAAGCAATTCAATATGACTGGTGAGTCCAAACAGCTCTCCCTAGTGGACGATGGTTATTTGCTACAGACAAACCAGTAGGAGAAAGTTCTTGGGAGTCTTGAACGACGTGACCTCATAAAGCTCAAACTTATGTCTTCAAACGATTGGGTTAGTGTTAAAACTTCCTGAAAACCATTTTTGGGACACACTAAAATTTGTATGGCCAAAACTGAAGTCTCTTTACGCTCTGACCTTTTCACTGGTCCTCTCTGTTTTCAACCTGGTCTTCCAAGATGGCTTCTAGCCAGATGGTTCTCTTCATCTGTGCGGAGGTGCATGTCAACATGCATTTTCATAAATGTGAGAACTTTGCCTCCAGGCTTTTTCTGTTATTCTAAGCTCAATTAAAACTCACTTAACGTAAACTGAGATGAAGAATCACTGCGTGGATTTCTTCTGGCCATTGTGCTTGTTTTGGAAAAGTCAGGACATTTCCCCCTGACTGGTATTTTGCTGTTGGAGCATTTTTGAATAAATGGGATTTTTTTCACCCAGGGACTAGGTAAGGGAAAATGTTCACAGTAGATTTAATCTTGATGTTAACGCAGAGGAAAGGGATGTTGAGTTAGTGAGGTGAGATGATGATGGGTCCAATTTTAGCAAAGAATCAGAAAGTAGTGCATTTGTGGAGCTTTAATGCTTTGAAATGGGGGCTAGTATTGGATTTACAAAGGGGCTATTATACAGTATATAGATTTGAATATCATTGATATGGGAGAGCTGTGTAACACCAGAAATGAAAAACAATCCGTTGTCATGTTTTTTTTTCTCCACTTCTCAAAGGAAGTCAAATTCATTCTGAACTTTTTAACATGCTGGCAGCGCTTTTTAGTTAGCTGTAATTGTTTGAGCTTTTTCCTCCATCATTCACCCCATTGTTTATTGTATAAAGAAAATGTATTCAATCTAGACTTGATGCATTGTCTGCATCTTCTGAAAGAAGAACGAGCCTTCAGGCTAAATTTGAAAAAACCAAAGGAATTTACTGCCAGAGGGATGAGACAACAGTGATCTAGCTTGACTTCAGGAGTGATGTTTTACAGACAAATCAAATGATGGTTAAAATGGAACAACACTTGTTAGCTGGAGTTTTATTTTCTCCTAATTAAGGCTAACATCACAAAAAGGCTGCAAGAGAAAACATAAAACTTAATTGACAGGAACAATTTGCTCAAAAAGGAAAAGTCAGTTATTATCTCCTCACCCACAAAATATTTCTGAAACTTTATGGTAAAATGGCTTTTTGAAGCTTTTTCTTAAAATATTGTAGAGGACTTCTTTAAAAAAGTCTGTAGATGAAACATAAAATAACTACATAACACATTGTGTGATGTCATCCAGTTGAGAACTCCGATGGATTTAAAAATATGTCATTTACACCTCTTTTTTAAAAAAAACTGAACTTCAGTGCACTCCCCATGTGAGGAAGCTGAGTGAACTCAAAGGTGTTAACATGAACTGGAGGGAGATTATACACAGTATAATAAAACACGCATGAGATCATCTGTTGCTCCAGAGCGCTCACCGCTGTGGGAAGTAAGTTTATTCAGGGGTGAATTTTGGACCAAAGGAAAAAAAAACAACAACTCCCAATGTTCTATCTTAGAATTAGAAAGTTTTCAAATAACTGTAATTGTTGGCTTCCATCGACGGACTGCAAATCCTTTTTAAAAATTGGTCATTTTTAAAAATCATCTAATGCTCATTCAGTTTTCAGTGTACGTTTTGTCACCACTTACTTGCATGGTCAAAGAATGTTTAAAACACAGACGCTGATTTTTCTCCGTAATACAGGATTAGAGATACTAAATTGAAATCTCAACATCAAGAGGTCCTTGAAAAATAAAACGAAAAGTCCTTCGACTTCGGAAGTTCACGTGATGGAAAGTAAAGCCCAGATTTAAGTGGTTGCTAAGTGAACATTGTGGTGAGACAGAAGAAAAAAATGGACCTCAAATATGATCTTCAGTGTCGACGATTGAAGTTTGAGTTGAGTCATGAGTCATGAATTTATTGCGTGTACTAAAATTTAGTCAATTTATGGCTCCTTGTTTTTCACAGGAACCACACAACACCATATCACGTATTTAGTGTCTTTACTGCAGCGTGTGATTGAGGAACTGTGGCGCACATTTTGGTTAAGGCCCATAAAGGCCATAACCTTTCAGCCTCCCATGGTCCTTTGCAAAGCTGTCAGTTAAACAGCAGGGGTATTTTTGTCTCTCCATATTTTTTGGGTGTGTTTTACTGGCTGATGGTTGTTCTGGAAGGGAAAGAATGTGGAGGATGTTTTGTTGGCTTGACCTGGAAATGTTTCTTCTATACTACTTCCTGTTTTCGCCGACCTTTTCTTTGATCTTACTGTACCGTGTGTGACAGTTCTCTCTCAGCAGGCGGCTGGCTATAGAAGGACGATCATTTCCTGTTCTGTCCAAAGTCCTCACACACACTTCCCGTCCACCGTTGACTAAGTGCACATAAGTGAAATTTGCGTTCATTCTTGTGTGAAAAGAAGTGGCCTAAATGGGAAGCAGACAAAGACCAAAAGATTTATTCATGGCTGTTGATGGAAAAGGAAACGGCTCTTTCAATGCAGGTGTGCATATTTGTGTTGCATTCAGCATTTTTTTGGCCTTTTAAAAAAAAATAGAGACAAAGAGGTGGCAGAAATGTGGGAAAGGGAGTTGGGGAAAGACATGCAACAAATAGACTATTGGAATCGAACTCGTACCAACCACTAGGGGACTATACACCAGTAAATGGTAATGAACTCAAAATAGATGCCATTGGACGTTAATAGTCTTTAGTTAGATTGTAGATCTCAAATTTGATTTGGCCATCTGGGTTTAGCAAAACTCATCCGGCTGGAGTTACGTTGAAAGAGTCACGGCCGCAGGAGGAGGAGCGGCCACAAGGGAATAAAACAACAATTACAAGATAGACCAATATCACGGTCAATGTTTTGACAGGGTAAACAAGACGTTATGACAAAGCTCTTTCATCTCAGCTCACTCTGTCATCTCCGCTGCACATTACCTAAAAACTTAGTGTTAGCTTCAACATTGAAGGATGGATGAGGAAGAAAGAAAACCCTGTTGTTTATTTGGAGCGCCCGTTTTGGATTTCTCCAGGAAGACCTCATGGTTCGTCAGAGATGTTCTGTCCACACGCCGACTCCTTCCCTTAATTAGGTTTGTAGTTTTTTTTTATTGTGGATACGAGTCCCAGACACAATCAACATACAGTACACACACACACACACACACATACACGCGCACACACACACACACACACATACACGCGCAAACACACACACACACACACACACACACACACACACACACACACACACACACCGTTGTTTAGACTTCTATTTCGCTGGCTCCCTGGGGACCGGGCCAAGATGGAGGGCCACAGTGCCAAGAACCCTGAAACACAATAGTCTGCCCCCATCACTCATTCCCAAACCGAACAATAGACATTCCCAGCATTCCTCAAGACCTCTTCCTCAGGCAGGCACACACACACACACACACACACACACACACACACACACACACACACACACACACACACACACACACACACACACACACACACACACACACACACACACACACACACACACACACTAGTCTGTGTCTAATCAGGGCTTTGACTTTGGCTATGGTTTTGATGTTGTGTACTAAAAAAACTATAAAAGTATTTGTGTGGGTTGTCAGTGGGTAAAACACGATGGGCCCGTCAGTGGCTGTAGTGGGGACTGTGATAGGAGGTCATGGGGTTGGAGAAAGTTGAGTCTTGTGAAAATTGAGACTCTTGGTTTCCACTTGCTGATCCATGTTGGGTACCTGTTCCTGGTTAAGAACTGGCTACGTTATCCAACAGGTGTGATTGTGTGACGAAACATGCAGTCAAAATAGTCTTGTTGTTTTGGAAGTTGTGGTCATTGTGGTCATTTTTGGCTACTTGGAAGCAACAGAAAAAAACCCCAAGCATAAACATAATATTGGGAAATTACCAAACAATCAATGTCATCATTAATCTAGAATCCCAAAAGATGCTAAAAACGTTCAGATGAGTTGAAGACAACTGAATCCTTAGATTTTTTTCTTGTGGTGTTGGAATGATTTGCCTGGTTTCAAGTATTCATATCTGTGTTGGAATGATGTATTAGTCAGTTATCATTGATGTAATCAATTAATTCTATGAATCCAGGAACAAATTAGAAGAATTTGTTGCTTCAAGCCACTCAGATGAGAAAGTATCCAGTGGTCCTTTGTCTTGTCTGGTAATACCGTGAATGATCTTCAGTTGAGTGCTATTTTGTTGGAGAAAAAAAAAAACAGGCCCTGGCTTTTATAGACTTAGTTATTAATCAGATAACCTGCATTCAGCGGATTGTTTGTCCTCTACGCGTGTGGTCTGCTGCAGTATTCCTGTCTCCTCTGACCTGGTTTTTATTAAATGGTCCATTAAACAAGGGCTCAGTGATACATGACGCTGTCCTGACACACACACACACACACACACACACACACAGACACACACACACACACACACACACACACACACACACACACATACTGGTTGTCTCACAAGAGCATTCCTAGAGACCGATCTGGACACTTTCACATTACAAAGATGTTTCTGAGATGTGAGTTCTTGCAATCTTCATGTTTAATTCATCAACTACCAGAAAAATGGTGTTTAAAGTTGGAAGTGGAATAAATGTTCCCACACTTGAAAGCACATCCGCATGGGTGATTAAATAACAGATTTAAATCCCAGTTTGAACAACCTTATTGTTTTAATTGAATTTTATTGCCAGAGCGATGATGATATTTTCAGGCCCTCCTTGGCAGAAAATTATTCACATCATGTTTTACTTGGAATTTTTTAATTCCACGCAAACACCGTCCAGTCATTTGTCGGTACTTGTGGTCAGCTGTCGACATAGAACCTGAACAAATTCTTAGGGCTAATCAGTTTACGCTTCACATGGCTGCTGCCTGACTTTAATTTTTCTAGGCTTGTAACCAATGCATCGGATGACGGACAGATGATTTCTTCTTCCACTATCACTTCCTTCAGCAACTTCAATGGTTGCTTTAAGTTAATAGAATTTAAGTTTCACTTAGCCTCGGATTGAGACATCTACAGTATGTCCTTCATTGCTCCCTCTTCATTTCTTTAAGCACTTTAACTTCAACTTTCTCTTTCAGTGACTCCTCAAATCCTTTCAGATCTGAAAACTTAATTTGAATTCAATCTTTGAATCCAAGATGCAAGTCTTTCCATTTCATTTCCCTTCTACAGTTACTCCGCTTACTTCAACGCCTTCCAGCGCTTGAACTTCTCAAATACTTTCTGGTCCCTTAAACTCCTCGACTTCGGCCATTACTGTCATTTAGATCCATTTCAAAAGTCTCCCAGGAACCAGTAAATGAAGTGTCTGGTTTCAGCTACTATTTATCAGCAGAGGGGAGCGTAAAATTTCTACTCCGTCTGCTGAACACATGATACAGTAAAATAAATGTACGACATAACCGAGGGCCAGCGTGTAACTCACTTTTAGTGTTTTAAAAACTCACTTCAGATCCTACAAACCCACTCAGGGGACTGAACAGTTACAAACAGTGTATTGTGCTGCAGATGCTAAAGTGGGCTTCACCCTTCCTGTCTGCAGTGAACAAGGCTGCCTTTACGTACAGCATGCATAATGTCTACAAGGGTGATGTTCAGAAGTTCATAATCAGGGCTGATGAGAGACTGTAAGGCAAACAAACAGGAGTCTGATTGTGCACGCGCACACACACACACACACACACACACACACACACACACACACACACACACACACACACACAGCACATGACTCAGACCCATAAAGATAACAAATAAGGCCTGATTGCAGCCGAACACAAAGAGACAGACGGGAGGAGGTGTGATTGTTTCGGGCTTTCTTGCATAGTTAACCCCTGACCCTTTTGAAGGGAATGTAAGGAATCTGCTCGCATGTATGTAACGCACACACTGAGTCACACACACACACACACACACACACACACACACACACACACACACAGACACACACACACACACACACACACACACACACGCACACACCTTCACGGGGTCTGCAGGAGACGTAAGTCTCCAGGAAATCCTTTGAAACCCACCGAGGGCCTCAAGTTATCAAGTGTCTGCTGTTGTGCAGTTGGTTAAACTTCAACACGGTTATCGTCAGACGCTCACACCTCGATATGTTTGCTCAACCAGGTCCACGTCTAGTCAAAATAAGGAGGGGATAGTCACACAGCCATCGGCAGCCTGAAAGGGAAAATGCCACATGTAAATTTTATCATCTGCCACTAATGATAACCGAATTAGTGTAACTGTTAAACTAAATCTAAGGATTGTCCTATAAGTGTAGATTTACATTTATGTTAATATGATCTTAAAATAGATTGTACAGTTACAGTTTATTCTTCAGGGAGCTGCAAATATGCCAGAAGTTACTCACCAGTAGTTTGTTTTTAGATTTGTATGAATGGCAGAGTTACAAGGCAGAAACAAAGCCGCTGTATTTATATTAAGGAACTATGAACGTTGTTCCCCAGGTCACACTGATTGCTTTCTCGAAATAAATGAATGCATATCATCAAATTTTTGTATTCTTCGTGTGCATTTATTATTAAAATGATTTGTCATGCACAAAAACAATTTATGCATAATTTCCTGAACAGTTGACATAGCAGTAAAAGTACAATATCTTAATGTGGTGGTAACAGCCATAATTCTGTGATGATTCTCCTGTAATGGAAGTTCATAAGAAGAGATGATGAAGGATAATTTGATCTTCCTCTCTTCTGTTCGTCTGTGGTGTCCAGGACTTTGTTATTGCTCCTGTGATCTCCTGGAGACCTACCATCGTCTATATCCCCTCTCTTTCACCACTTTTTGTTTCTCTCATCCCAGCCAAACTGAAAAAACCCCCTTGTCGGTCCAAAAGCCCCCAGTCTCTGCTTTCTTTACTCCTTCGATCTCTTTTTCATGCTCTGCAAACAAATGTACACGCTAACACACACAGAAAGAGGAAGTACCTCTGCATTTTTTTTTCTCCATGTCAAACAATAACACCGAGCAATTCTGGGTATTATTTTAGCAGCCGTCCACCACTTTATCTGCTCTCCACAATACTTCCTCTCTCACTGACTCACACATCCTGCCTGAGAAGAGAGAGGGAGACAGAAAGAGAGAGAGAGACAGAGAGAGAGAAAGAGAGGGAGGGAAGGAATGAGGTGAGGAGAGAGAGAACTGTAAAGCAGGAGGAAGAAATAGCCATGTTTTGTCTTCTACAGAGAGGAGCGAGGGAGGAGGAAGAGAGGAAAAGGAGGGAGAGGGGATGTGAGGATTGTCGGTTGGTCATTCCCTCTTGGCCAGAGCCTGTCAGCTATTTTACTCCTTCAGATGGACACCAGCATTTGAACACTTCATACCAAGTCTCAGATGTTACAGACGCAACCTCCACCTCTGACCAGACCTGAGCCGGCATCAGGACAAAACTAAAGAGACATAACTTTTTTTTTTTTTTTTAATGACGAAAAGTTGCAAGGATCACATAGGGGAAGTCTGTAGTTTCAAGACTTTCAAATGAAACATCCAATTCTGGCTACCAATGATGCTAGCATCTGATCTGGGATCCGTTTGACAGTGGATGTTTCAGGTAGGTTTGAAACTCTTGCCTCTTTAGGAATCGTTTGGTCAGATCTCAAATTACTTTTCATCTTCTAAAAACACTTCTTGATTATTCTCCATAGTTTATCATAGTTTTTATTTGTAACATTAAGGGAACTGAAGTAGTGTTCCAAAATATGCTCTTGTTTTTCGGATTGAAGTTTAGCGCAAACCTTAAAGTATCTTGAAACTCTGAAGATTGCGTCTTTATCATTTGTTACCTTGTGTAGTCAACAGCAGCCATGTTTTCAAGTTCCCAGGGAGGGGTAGTTGAGCACATGATGCATGTTTTGACAGACACCCTCATACACAAACTTTTTGTCTTCTTCTCCGCAATCTTTTAATCATTCCTTCCTTGTTCCACGTTCTTCCTCCTGTGTTGGAGGCAAGCATTGCCAGAGTTTCTGTCTCCGTTGCTGAGGATGGATAGAGTCCAAGCCTATTGGCCTGGAATTCTTTCTGTACTGAATTGAGTCTGTCTGTGTGACTGAGATTATGAGTCTTGACCTTTGCGGTATCAGTCAGCTGTTTGTGACCATTAAGTGGGACATTCCAGCACTTCCTTTCATAGAGGCTCATTCAGAGCTGCAACAGAGAATACATAATTTCTCTCCCTTTGATTGCTTCTTTTTCTTGTCATTTCTGTTACTGTAGGTCTTGTCTCCCAGTTCTTGTTTTAGATACATGGTGAAAGTCCTCTGCAAAGTATTGAAGACATGTTGAAAAGCTTGTCAGTTTGACAAGTCGGGAAAACCTGAGTGATTTCCTGCTTGGTAGCAGTTGCTGATCATTGATTTGCTAAATTTCTAGGTTTACTCAGCAATGATCCACTGTTACCTCCTGTCTAATGTCTCAAAAAACACATTTCTATTGTGTTCACTGTATTCCTTGCTGAGACAGGTAGCCAACTGGGTTACAATGTCAGAAAAAGGAAATGGATCATGTGAACTCTGACAAATGATAATTGCCTTTGTAAGTGCTTGAAATCACACAGGTTTGATGTGGCCTCCATCAAATGCAGTTCTTGAGATATCTACGTTGTCCAGAGATCTATGCCTTGAAAATAGAGTAGCTCACTGCCAGACCAATGTTAAGAGTTACTGCTTTTCATTTTACCATCGCGTGTGAAGAGTTTATTTTCATCTGTTGGTTGGACAAAAGCAGCAATTTCAGATGCCATTTTGGGCTCCGGGAAATTGTGATGTCAGCTAACAATTACTTGATTGATTTGGATAATATTTGATAGATTGGGCAATAATTTAGATCATTGTTCCTGTCCTGTGCTTAACTGATGAACTTTCAGTGACGACAAATAAGAATAAGCTGTAATGAAGTTTCCCTGATGCTTATGAGTTTTTTCTGTTCCTTTTGGAACAATATTGTAATTATAATTTTAAACAGTGTTATGTGTTTCACTTCATAGTTATTGAGATGTTATAACAACAAAGAAGATTATTAAGTTTAAAAAAAAAAGCATTTTTGAATGCCAGTTATAACTTGAGCGTCATTAAACAATCACTGAAAGGTGCCTTGTTAGAATAAATTGAAATAAATAAAGAACATTCTAATTCTTTCAGTAGAACAAATGTGATTGACCAGCATTCTATGTAACTAACAAAAATGCTGATTCTTATACAAGATGCTCTCCCAGGTTTGATCCCATATAGAACTTTCTTGCTGTGAATCCCTACATTTATGGGATACTGTACTTGATTGCTAACCTCCCTGACTCACTCTGAGATTTTTGGAAGAACAGCCTTTGGTTATGTGGTTTAAAATAATATTTCCTGTCTCAGCTGCATTAGCACAAAACACTACAGCAACTTTCTGTATTACATTAAGTTGCAAAACTCCACATTTGTGATTTTTTTTGCTCTGTATTTTTTATGTCCAGCTCACTTTGGCATTATAATTTTAGTTTTTCTTAGCAATCAAACTTTTATAAAGGAGGAATTGGTAGTTGTTGGAAGATGTCAACTAGTATTTATAAGAAGTCTGATGACCTATTTAGACTGGTTTAGTTTAGATTGCTCCTGCATGTATTCATGCGCACATTGAAGTTTGGCACAAATACAAAAAACACACAGGCTCTACATAAACTTTCTCAGGGTATAATTTAAGGACATTGTCAGCAAAGTTGAACAATCAGTGGACTCCGACAGAAATCCCTCTAAAGGAGCCAGAACCAGGAAGTGTGAGTGTTTATTCTGGAAAGGTTTGGCTCGTTTCTGCTTTATCATAAATGATAATACAAAGAAATGGACTTGCCTTTTCCCTCATGGTTCCACAATTGGCATTCCTTTCTCAAAAATTTTTCCTCTATATGTTTTTCTGAAATACTCAGAATAGTCTTGCTTTTGCAAAGTTTTGCTTTGAATTTGATATTTTTAACCCAATACACGTTGACTATTAATTCTGACGTTTTTTGGGAAAGTTGTAGTCTACAGAGTCAAATCCATCGCTAATAAATCCAGAAAAACTCTGGTTAGTTTTGATTTTGTCACTTAAGCCAACTCAAAATTAATCCGCAAGTCACTGAAGACAAGTTCATGTTAAGTTTCAGATTAATCATAAAGTGGAAGTCATCCACATGATGGTTCCAGTTCCTGAGAAAGGAGCAGATGCAGTCAACTGCTTTCACTCTCTTTTCTCATCTCTAGCTCTTTTTTAGACACTTTGCTTCTCTCTAGGTCTCGTGTGCACACGCAGATGCTCTCAGCAAGAGATCGCATTGAATCTGGCTAACATATGGAATCAGAAGTCTGTATAAGGATATTAGTGAATATCATGGGATGCGCTGGAATGTCTGGCTTGAGATCAGACTGAGAACTTAATGTGCATGTTAGATGAACTTAATAAAAGTGGGCAAAAGGACTTTTTTGGAAGTTGTTTCCACAGACCTCTCTGCTGGTATCAGAAGTATAAGGTATCAGCCTAGGATGGGTGCAGAATAGGAAATTCAACCAAAGCCCATGAAGTCAATGCAGGCAGGTTTGTTTCATATCTGACTTTGTCCTCCGCGATAGTTTTCTGCTGCTCTTCATCCTCACCTGACTTTCTCCCTGTCATCCTCCAGGCGCAGCGTTCCTCTCATCAGACCGCATTCCTGGCACCTGGCAAAGTTATCGGAGCTACCTCTCCCTCCCCCGCCCCCTCCTCCATCTCCTCCCCCTCCGCCCTGCCTCCCTCCTGCTGACTCCCCTCCTCTCCCACCTCCTCCCCCTCTGTCTGCCATGCAGCTCCATCCTGGGTCTTACACACTACCCTGGCACACAACTGACAACAGGTGTGTAAGCAGATTGTCACCAATTTTACAAGTGATTAATGTGATCAAACGAATGAAAGATTTATTCCCTTCTTGGGATAAGAAGGACTGTCTAATAAGGGGTTATAACATTTAAGTGGCAAAATAAAAATGTGTCTTATTTTTCTACTGATTTATTTTTAGTCAATGGGTTAAAATTCAAATTCTTTAAGCCAACAACTAGTTAATCAGTTCACTTTTACCAAGGAGGTTATATTTTTCTAGCTGTGTCTACTTATTTGGAGAATTTTCAGCAGAATTACAGTGCCTAAAAAATGCTGAACTGTCCCTAAAAGTTGGAGGGAGGATGTGTTGTTGGCCAGATCATGGATTCTGGATGTCTTGTTCATGTTCGTTAACATAACAATAGATTTTTTAAAACATTTTTATATTTCTCAGAGTAAATGTTGATGGAAAAAGACACGGAGTAACTTTGTTGTTTTTCAGGTGTTTATACAGTATATATATATGAAAACATCACATTTCTGGTGTTATGCTTTACCTGAAGTGAACTGCATTCAACTTGATTTGCAACAATGGCAAGTTTAATTAATCTTCAACCAGATGTCTCTCAGGTTTGATTCTCTTCTGTTATATGAAGTGTCACAGTGGTGGTGTTTTGTCCCCCACCAAATGTTTTTGGTTCAGTTTGACCCCAAAACAGTTCAGATTTGTCCACACAGAACATGTGTCACTCTAAGTTTTAATTACACATAGTGACTCAGTTTAACTTTGACTTTTAGTCACTGGCTAGGGTTTTGGTCCCTGTGACTCACCCCCAAAAGCAACAGTCCCCAGGAAACTAGTGACATCACCGTGTTCTAACGTCAATATAGCCCACATGGGAAGTACATTGATCTATTTTAAGCTCCTGTTCAAACATTTCAAAGTGATAATGATATCAAACGGATAAAGATGTGTTACTTATTGTGTGTCATTGGGGACAAAATAGATTCATTTTGTTCATTTGACAAAGGAGAATTCCAGATACAGTAAAGTGTCGGATTGGCTGGTTTGTTTGTTTGTTTTTTACCATATGAACAGCAATCAGCTGATGATTGTCTTCTGTTTAATCAGCTTTCTTAAAAAAAAAAATTATCAGGATCTTTTATGTTTAAGTTCAGACTGTCTGACTTGCTAAGCAGAGAACTAAAACGAAAATGAAGAGACGGGTTCACAAATCAGGACAAATAAGTTTGGAGCAGCAAAAATCATGGACACGTAGAACTGTGGGTGTTTTAAATCTGATATATTTAAGTCTTCATTTATAAGAAATGAATTATTACATCTTTATTTCAGCATAGAGATCTGCCTCTCAAGACTGACACAAAAGAGGCCGTGTGGTACAAGTGTACCGTAGTTCTGACTAAAATGACTACACTATTGATTAACTATTAACTTAACGTTTCAGCTGATTCTTCTGTGTTTTATCTGTGATTAGTCAGCCAACCGTTTTAGTTTCAAAGATAATAGTGGCTATTTTATTTCACTCTGAGATAATCGGAACAGAATTTTCCACTCAGGTTGAATGAAATGAAGTACAGTAGTCTTTTTAATGGAGTATGATCTCATGAAGCTAAACTGTAATCCTTTAAAGGGAAAGAGGAAGTTACCTCAGTCTGTATATTGACTCACAATAAAAATAGCTGTCTTTGTCAGCTTCATGGGACATTAAGACCTTCTACTGTTCTGCTTTTGATAAGAATCAGTGATATAATGTGCTGCTATTAGATCCAGTAGTCCCGCATGAGTTAGATAGTCTGTGTGCATAGTTGTGGGTCTTCTATTCCCACAGTTTCTCCTGCCTGGCTTCAGCATTGAAAAAGACACATGCACAAAAATATCATCAGATGAGGAGGAGGCAGCTCCCGGTATTACTCTGTACAATGGCATGCAACTCCCAGAACATGTGGACAAAGAGAGGAAGACGTTCAATAAACTGTTTTGAAGGAGAGCGACATTTTGTACACCGGTCGTGTCTGCTTTTATACAAGCGCTAAAACTAGATGTGAAAACATCAGAGGAAAAATTAGGCTAATTTCTAATCTAGAGTGACACGATTTCAAATAGCTAATAAAATATTTGTCTGTATAATTTCATGTCTTGACAGTTAATCATATATGTGTGAACACACACGCCATTCTGTACAGTATTTATGTACAGTACGTGTGTGTTCTGGTTTATCTGTGTCAAACCTCACTGTCACATGTTCCACATGATTGGACAGGAGTGACTGTCATTTCCTGTCCAGCTCCCGTCTCATTTCCTCTCTTCCTGTCCCTGTCACCCAGGTCAAATCTATACAGTTGGCTCTTTTTCTCATGCATTGCTCACTTCCTTCAAAGATGATTTTCTCATGCAGATAATGAATTTTTTTTTTTCTCACAGATTATTTTTCTTTTGACTGGTATCCTTTATAATTTCTTTAAGGACCATTTCAACACTGCTTTTCCTGGCACCCATTGTTTTCTTTAAGAAAATCAGTTAGTAAAAAAAAAATTATACAATGAAGACTTCCTAAAGGCATCTGCTATTGTCAGGCTCTCATTTTATACAATACACCTACCTAGTCGGCAGCGTACATGGCAGCCTTATTATATGCCTATCCTCACTTTCTCACGTAATTAATACATGACAATTTAAGTTCAATAAAAGAGACAGATAGAAGGAGTACAGAGTTTTCTTTTATTGCTGCAAACCATTGTTGTAGTTAGGCTATGAGCACATAAAAATGGGATCCAGGAACTGGTGGTAGTGGTGATGACGGCCGATGACTGAATTGATGAAGTCGGTGAATTTGTGAAATGGTAGCGTGATTGAAGCAGAGGTACAGGTAGACGGTGATGATTATGAATGCGTCAAATCAAGACTGTGTGAGTTAGAGGTGTAATAACTGGATGGAATGAGTAAAACATAGAGCCCAAGTACAAAGAATAGTCTTCTGTCTAAACTTAAAGCAAAGGTTCATGTAAGAAAAAATATGTAACTAAAAGATGTAAGTTTTATAATTGGCTTGTGACAACACTTACTTTAATATTTCTTTGATATTTTCAAAATATAAAACTTATTAACTCTCACAATGTACAGAAATAGCACCAATGGCAGTTGAAGATTTTTATATGAAAAAAGCCAGAGGCATGTCATGAAGGGAAGATACAATACAAGGCATGCATAATTTGTAATAAATGGACTGAAAAATTACAGACAATATTATGTCACCACAAAACAAGCTACATGTGGTCAGTGCAAGAGGAACAAACCCCATCAGTGCTCTGATCTTTGCATGACCGATAAACAATGAATACCACAGAAACAGCTTGAAGATAGTCTGCTGGTCGTCTCCCCACAATGGTTTGACATCAAAGCCTGAGCAACCGTCCTTTGTCTCTTTGAAACATGTCCTTATTGTCTGAATAACAGCAAAAAAAACAAAAAAAACCCTAAAACTTCCCATTTTGTCTTCTTTATAGTGCAGTCATTCCAAAATGAAATCAAAATGTTTACAGATGCTTTTGTTGTTCTAGATAATATTTCAGTACATTTACCCCAAAAGAACTAGTTTTGACATTGATATGTTTATAATGTTTTTTCCTGCCTTCATTCCCTTTCTGGTGGAAAGAACTTCCTGTCTTTTTCTCTAATGTGGATTTCTCCAAAACTGTGGGAATGTTGAGGAAATACTTTGTCCTTTCTTCTTTTTGTTTAATTTTTCAGGAATTTTTGGCTTTTAGTAGATGTAGAAGTAAACAGGAAAAAAAGCAATGCTCAACAGAGGTTTCAGATCAGATTCAAACTGAGTAGATGCTGTTCACCCTGTTGAAGATATTTATCACATTCATGTTTTTGTCTTAGATTTACAAGTTAACACATTTTTGGGAGCCTTTGTGTGAATAAAGCATTTTAGAATAGTGGGTTCAATATGTACATATTTTGCAGTGAAAAGAAAAAAAATAGATCTGAGAATCATTTTATTATTCGCTAGTACTGACAACACAAGTGGACTTTTCTCTCTTCATCAATTCTTTATCAATGCAAAGCTAAACAGATTTGTGCCCCAGTAAAATGAAATAAATCAGGTTTATTTTCCAATGATGTCAATGAAATATATGTTTGTTAAAAAGTGGTTGACATGTTGGAATGAAGTCAGATTTGACGTAAAGGAGACGGGACAGCCGGCATCCACAAAAGGAAGAATGGAATGAAATTGCGAGAGCAGAATTAAGGGATGACTTAGAGATGCTGACTCCGGGCAGTGGGAGTTGATGAGGAGGAAATCCCTCTCCGCCTTAAGAGGCTTCCTCAGAGGGTCTTTAAAAACACATGGGACTGCTGTAGATCCTCAGCTCAGGACTGATAGAAAACAGATTCCCCAGCTGTTCATTTCAGAAGTTTTCCAAAGGGATATGTTCATAGAGAGAGACCTCACAAATATGCCTGTAACTTTGTCAAAATTAAATGTTCTCAGTGTTTTTCTCAGATTAATTTCCCCAAACAATATATTATGAAATGTCAGACAAAAACAGCAAATGCTGATTTTGATTCATTATTGATGTCCTTTTCTGAAACACTGTAGTTGATCTTAATTTCTCTCTGTCTCTTCAGTGACTTGTCCTTGCAGTGGGGTCACCTGTCCAGACCTTATTCCTCTACTGACCGGAGCAGCTCTGTGGGCTCCATGGAGAGCTTGGACACGCCAACACCCACCACACAGCTCTACTCAGATTCCCGCACGTCACCGGTGGACCCCACCCTCTTCAACAACAAGAGAGACTCTGCCTACAGCTCCTTCTCTACCAGCTCAAACACATCGGACTATGCAACAGTGCCGCTAAGGCCTGGAGAAGCCTGTTCCATGGATAACCTCCTCCAGAGCCTGGGGCCGGCTTGTCGTGGTTGCCCCGGTGGCGATACCTCAACTCTCGGGAACTCATCTGGTGAAGCTCTAGATGATACTCAGCTTATTATGCAAAAGTCCAGGTCACTGACTAGGCCAAGATCAAAGCCTATTGAGGTAAAAGAGAGGCCTTCCTCCTGTTGTTATGAGGAGGAGCGGAGAGGAGGTGATTTTGATATTTTGAGAAATGGAGAAGGAGTAGCTGAGAGAAAGATGAACCCACCTCAGCCTCCAGTCAGGAAGGACAGTTTTAGAGCAACCCGGAGTCATCCTGATGTGGTCAACAAACATTGTGTTTCTGCTCCAATTGAAGTTTCTAGTGTTTCTTGTTGCTATGATGAAAACCAGTCCTCTGTGAATGTTGAACCGGGAATCCACAATGGCTTCCTTGCACCAGAAGACAGTGACAACACTAATATATTCAAAGGCAATACCTTAAATTCGCACTATCTCCAAAGACAGACTGAAGACATCAGACTAATCGAATGTGTTTCAGGTGTTAAGAAAGAGCACAATTCAGATATCACCTCTGATCGCCTCTCTGACCCAGCAACTTCCTCCCTTGCCCCTGTCACCATCTCACGTCCCGAATCCTTACCTACACAATTCTCCATAGAGGTTCAAGAACAGTCTCATGCCGTGCACACCCAGACCAGACACCCCTCTACAGAGCTACACCGACACAGTGCCCCTGAGAAGCTCCTTGCCACCCAGCTTCAGTTGTTACAGTTTAACAATGATGGCTCTTCTTTGGAGTCTTACAGTCAGTCAAACCCCCCTGATTGCTCCTCATCCCCATGTAGCAGCCAGTTCTCCCATTCTTCAATCCAGCCCATGAGGGATGACGAAGAAGCTTCTCCCAACCATCTCCACACTGAGTCTAACAAAGACGATGGCAGCCGTTGCTCAACTCCAGGATCTGTGTTCTTGGAAGGAAATTATGATAATGGAGGTTCAAGCAATAGGCAGGAAGTGAGGGGGATGAACGGTGGCTGTATCACACCACTTGAGCGTCATCACCCATGGGGTCGCTCTGTGAGTGTACCAGATGTCCCCACTGGATTGTCCATACAGGAAAAGTTGAACAGTAATCAGATACAAGAGACAAATTTTAAGCCTCTTAGTGCTGCTGCAAGTGTAGACTCCTTACTGGAGGAGCAGAGAACAGTGAACAGAGAGGGAAGTGGGGCTAAAAATATAGAAAGTGAGAATGACATAAAGAAGTCAATCTCTAGAAACCATCGTCGGAACCGTCGTCGCAGTGACCGATTTGCCACCAACCTCCGCAATGAGATCCAGAGGAAAATGGCTCAGCTTCAGAGAACCCGCGGCCCAGGTGGACTGCTCTATAGTGAAGAAACAGTCCAGGAGGAAGACAGTCCAGACCTCAATGAGGAGTGTTCAGAACAAGACCTCCAAGCCCAAGATGGGAGTACCAAAATTTCATTTGCCCCACCTATTAACCTCCAAGATAACAACACTACACTCCCAGTTGAGAAGTCAAATACCTCAAGTGATTCTGACCGTGATGTCTTGCAGACTCTTCCTCAATCAAAATCCCACAATGAAAACAACAGTCTACCCAGGTCAGTCCAGATTCTAGACCCAGGAGTTCCCAGTTTCGGTGTTGGCATCCGAGTTGTGGAGGAGCCAGCCCCTGCTGGCAAAGCCCGACGCTGGCGTTGGACTCCCGAACATAAACTTCAACCAGAGCCCCAACCAGAACGAAGATGTAGAATCATGGATGAGAGGGTTTTGGGAATCACAGGGTCACAGCATGGGGTTTGCACTTTCACCTCCTCATTGACTTCCTCATACAGTCGCTCCTCTTCCTATTCTCGGGTGGAGGAGTCAGATATCCTTCCATTTGCAGATAGAAAGAAGTTTTTTGAAGAGACTAGCAAAGGTATGTCCAGGGTAAATGTCTCTAGCTTGTCAAGTTGCAGGCAAAAGAAACCCCCCCACCTCTCTGAACTTCAAGGAGGGGAGCTTGGTCAGCACATAACACAAAGGAGATACTCCTATCAGGATGGACTTCAGCATGAAAATGCTCTGCTTCCAAACACTGGTGAAGCCAGGAGGCTGTCTGTGAGTACCAGCAGGGAGAGAGGCACAGAGAAGGAGAAGAAACAAGCGAGAGAAAGGGAGGAAAAGGAAAGAGAAGAACGATTAAGAGAGAGAGAGAGGCAGCAGGAGAAGGAAAGACTGGAGAAGGAATTAGAAATGGAGAGGGTAAGGAAGAGGGAGATTCAATTGGAGCGAGAACGAGAGGAGAGGGTTAGACAATGGGAGAGGGAAAGAGAAAAGGAACTTGAATTGGAGAGGGTAAAAGACATGGAGAGGGCCAAAGAGGAGGAACGTATCATAAAACACAGGGAGAAAGAGCGTGAGAAAGAAAGAGAGAAGCTAAGGGAAGAAGATGCTCAACTCGCATCACACCAGGATTTTTACAGCAGTTGTGAAAAACGTCAAGACTTCCTACACAAGGACAACTTCCATGGCTTCCAACCGATGCCACAGTCGTTCTCTCATGACCAAACCCAGAATCAACTCTCCCAATCAGCCTTTTACCCCGTCAACAACTTGTCTCGTCCCAGAGAGAACCAACATCACGGATACACAGGAAGGAGCTACACACCTACAGAGGTAAAAAGTTCAGCTCTTACTCAAAGATACAGTCTTAAATGTCCATTAACATGTCAATAAAGACTTTTAGCTTCTGGGATAGGGGTTTGGTGTCATTGACCTCAAGGTTTGTCAGTTGGATGAAACAGAAACTGAATCTCTCGCTCCTACACCTGTCTTAATAGGATTAGTCATTGCAACCATTTTTAACAACCAATCTCCAGGCCATCCTGTTTTCATTTCTACTATTCTTCACTTCATTTGAATGCATTGTTCTGCGTAAAGTAGAAAACAGTTTTGTGAACATTGATGAATGGAAAAACATTGTCAACTTTCTTAAGGCTTAAGACATCAACATGTTAGCACCCATTAACAACGGTGTTAATAATTTTACTGGCCTCAGAAACAAATTCTGTTACAAGGGAGACCCCATTATAGACTACTGTATATCCTTATGTAGCACAAAACCAAGTGATGTCTTGAGTGAAAGATGAACTTTGCAGCTCACTGAAATCAGTCTACGGTTTTGGACTGAGTTCACATGACCAGCGGAGACTGAAAACATCTCCACTTCGACTGGTACCAGAAACACATAGTGTAGCAACACTTGGATGTTGAAAAGAAGCGGCCACTTGGTCCAAGTGCTCTGTGGTTGAACGGTTGGCTTAAAGTTGAACCTAGCATCGTTCGTGCGGTCGATGTCACTGAAAATTCAGCAAATCCTTGAAATAACTGAAGGCTATCAGGGAGCTTGGGCAACAGTGTCGGACACTTGTGTCAGCGATAATAGCCGTGTTGGGTTTCGTCTTTACCACAAACTGATTTGAGTCTCTTGGCTGGGGGTGCAGCAGCTTGTCTGAACTTTAAAAAAGTCTTATGAAGTTCAACATATCAGCCACTTTATCATTCATTTCTGTGAGTTAAGTTAAAATAACTGTCTGTCCTGGATGAAATTTATCTTCAACCAGGCAGATGTGTGTTTCAAGCTGACACTGTTTTATTGTTTGTGTGTGGCCTTCCCTGCTTAGGCCTCAGTGGAGCTTTGAATCTTTCCCTCATAAATGAAAGGTTGACGGTTTGATGTCAGAGATAATACCATGCTTCGAATTCTTGTTTCACATCTGACAAGGATGAATATCTTTAACTGCAACAGATGTGCTGGATGGCTGTGATAAGATACTCTACAGACACATACTCACATGGAAATAGAGTCATGCAAAGGGATCGTTCTTAACAAAGTATACATGTAAACACAGACACACGCACATCAATCCACTCCTCGCTTTGATATTCTAGTACAGTATGTTTGTGATTGTTTTGGAAACCTTACGTTAAAATACAAAACCGCAACCAACTATTTATTTGTGGTTTGTCACTCAGTAGACTCTAATTTGAGAACCCCAGCTGTGTTTTTAGATGTTTTCAAATAACTGAATTGACTTATTCTTGGCAAAATAAGGTTATTTCTGTACATCTTTGGTGTTCATCATGTTCCTACCAGATTAAAGAAAATAATATTTTAAACTCCTTCAAGTTATGAATTAAATAAAAGGGATCAAATATAAGTCTTTTATTAAATTGGCATATCTTCAGGAACACAGTTGCTTTGAAACACTTTTTTACCACTTTTTTGTTGAACAGAAGACTCCAGCACAAAAATAGTCAGATTGAATTTCAGCTCTTGAAAAAGAGTAGAGTTAAATTACAATGGATTAAAATACGGGACCATCCAGGTACCTGTGGTTCAGAGTTTATGTTCACATTCTCAGTTGTTATCATTTTATGGATTTATTTTACTCTGTTCACAGCAAGTGGCGGCCAAAAATGTTAAAATGACTCCCTACCATTTTAACAAAAATACCACCTGAATGTTCAGATTCATATTTCAGACTCAGAAAATATCTGTACCTCCTTGTTTTGGGTAGCTTCTCCCCTCTGTACTTTTTAAGTAGTTACAAAGCCAACACCTCTTTGTTATCAACACCAGATAGAAGCCTTCCTCCATTCCTTTGCTTTTATTAACCAGCTTTATATGTCCTCCGCAGACGTGTCCCACTCGGCAACAGGAAATGACCACGCTTAACAGGAAGTACAGCCTGACTGAGAGGTGAGACACGCCTTGTAGCACAGATACGGACAGAAACTGTACGTTTGTACAAACAAGGAATCTTATTACTCTTGATTAACATCCCAGCGTTTCATTCTGCCTTGTTGACGTGGCATTTCAGACACACACCAGCTTCATCTCTGTCTGTCTGACTCCTTTGAATCTCTGGAGACCTTCTGCGGGCTCGGCCCCTTGTGCAAATGGGCGGAAGTCCTACTCAGTCGTGCCTGTCTTTGATTTGACTATAATGAGCCGGGGAGCAATCATCCATGTTTAAAATGTGCTCATGATGACATGTGCTTGGATGATGATGATCCCACTCATTAGGAACGTAGGGCAGCATTTAGGACACACACAGCTTGTTAAAAAGGCCCCTACTCATATTTGACTTGTAACAGAAGCAGTTGAGCAAGTGAAGAATGCTAAAGCAAACATTTCCAGTCATTTAACTCCCTTCAAGGTTTGAATAGTTTCCTTTTATAACATTTTATTACCTTTTATTATTATTTTTTTCCAACCAAATCACATTCAGATCATG